>NC_141876.1:570625188-570927040 GCF_056163025.1 Triticum urartu
GCTTATTCCACTAAGGATAATTTTGACCGCTGTCCAGTAATATACTCTTAGATCACTATTGTACTCCCTTGCTTAACACAGTGTAGGGTATACAATAGATCTGGTACACAGCATGGCATACTTTATAGAACCTATGGCTGAGGCATAGGGAATGACTTTCATTCTCTTTCTATCTTCTGCCGTGGTCGGGCTTTGAGTCTTACTCAATTTCACACCTTGTAACACAGCCAAGAACTCTTTCTTTGACTGTTCCATTTTTGAACTACTTCAAAATATTGTCAAGGTATATACTCATTGAAAAAACTTATCAAGCGTCTTGATCTATTTCTATAGATCTTGATGCTTAATATGTAAGCAGCTTCACCGAGGTCTTTCTTTGAAAAACTTCTTTCAAAATACTCCTTTATGCTTTGCAGAATAATTCTACATTATTTCCGATCAACAATATGTCATTCACATATACTTATCAGAAATGTTGTAGTGCTCCCACTCACTTTCTTATAAATACAGGCTTCACCGCAAGTCTGTATAAAACTATATGCTTTGATCATACTATCAAAGCATTTATTCCAACTCCGAGAGGCTTGCACCAGTCCATAAATGGATCGCTGGAGCTTGCACACTTTGTTAGCTCCTTTTGGATCGACAAAACCTTCCGGCTGCATCATATACAACTCTTCTTCTAGAAATCCATTCAGGAATGCAGTTTTGACATCCATTTGCTGGATTTCATAGAATGCGGCAATTGCTAACATGATTCGGACAGACTTAAGCATAGATACGAGTGAGAAACTCTCATCGTAGTCAACACCTTGAACTTGTCAAAAACCTTTTTGCGACAATTCTAGCTTTGTAGATAGTAACACTACTATCAGCGTCCGTCTTCCTCTTGAAGATCCATTTAATCTCAATGGCTCGCCGATCATTGGCCAAGTCAATCAAAGTCCATACTTTGTTCTCATACATGGATCTCATCTCAGATTTCATGGCCTCAAGCCATTTCGCGGAATCTGGGCTCATCATCGCTTCCTCATAATTCGTAGGCTCGTCATGGTCAAGTAACATGACCTCCAGAACTGGATTACCGTACCACTCTGGTGCGGATCTCACTCTGGTTTACCTATGAAGTTCGGCAGTAACTTGATCTGAAGTTACATGATCATCATCATTAGCTTCCTCACTAATCGGTCTAGTAGTCACATGAACAGATTTCTATGATGAACTACTTTCCAATAAGGGAGCAGTTACAGTTACCTCATCAAGTTCTACTTTCCTCCCACTCACTTCTTTCGAGAGAAACTCCTTCTCTAGAAAGGATCCATTCTCAGCAAAGAATATCTTGCCTTCGGATCTGTGATAGAAGGTGTACCCAACAATTTCTTTTTGGGTATCCTATGAAGACGCACTTCTCCGATTTGGGTTTGAGCTTATCAGGTTGAAACATTTTCACATAAGCATTGCAACCTCAAACTTTAAGAAACGACAACTTTGGTTTCTTGCCAAACCACAGTTCAGATTGTGTCGTCTCAACGGACTTAGATGGTGACTTAGATGGTGCCCTTTTAAACGTGAATGCAGCTGTCTTTAATGCATAACCCAAAACGATATTGGTAGATCGGTAAGAGACATCATAGATCGCACCATATCTAGTAAAGTACGATTACGACGTTCGGACACACCATTATGCTGTGGTGTTCCGGGTGGCGTGAGTTGTGAAACTATTCCGCATTGTTTCAAATGTACACCAAACTCGTAACTCAAATATTCTCCTCCACGATCAGATCGCATGAATTTTATTTTCTTGTTACGATGATTTTCAACTTCACTCTGAAATTCTTTGAACTTTTCAAATGTTTCAGACTTATGTTTCATTAAGTAGATATACCCATATCTGCTTAAGTCATCTGTGAAGGTGAGAAAATAACGATATCCGCCACGAGCCTCAACATTCATCGGACCACATACATCTGTATGTATGATTTCCAACAAATCTGTTGCTCTCTCGATAGTACCGGAGAACGATGTTTTTGTCATCTTACCCATAAGGCACGGTTCGCAAGTACCAAGTGATTCATAATCAAGTGGTTCCAAAAGCCCATCAGTATAGAGTTTCTTCATGCGCTTTACACCGATATGACCCAAACGGCAGTGCCACAAATAAGTTGCACTATCATTATCAACTCTGCATCTTTTGGTTTCAACATTATGAATATGTGTGACACTACTATTGAGATTTAATAAGAATAGACCACTCTTTAAGGGTGCATGACCATAAAAGATATTACTCATATAAATAGAACAACCATTATTCTCTGATTTAAATGAATAACCGTCTCGCATCAAACAAGATCCAGATATAATGTTCATGCTTAACGCTGGCACCAAATAACAATTATTTAGGTCTAATACTAATCCCGAAGGTAGATGTAGAGGTAGCGTGCCGACTGCGATCACATCGACTTTGGAACCATTTCCCACGCGCATCGTCACCTCGTCCTTAGCCAATCTTCGCTTAATCTGTAGTCCCTGTTTCGAGTTGCAAATGTTAGCAACAGAACCAGTATCAAATACCCAAGTGCTACTGCGAGCATTAGTAAGGTACACATCAATAACATGTATATCACATATACCTTTGTTCACCTTGCCATCCTTCTTATCCGCCAAATACTTGGGGCAGTTCCGCTTCCAGTGACCAGTCTGCTTGCAGTAGAAGCACTCAGTTTCAGGCTTAGGTCCAGGCTTGGGTTTCTTCTCTTGAGTAGCAACTTGCTTGCCGTTCTTTTTGAAGTTCCCCTTCTTCTTCCCTTTGCCCTTTTTCTTGAAACTAGTGGTCTTGTTGACCATCAACACTTGATGCTCCTTCTTGATTTCTACCTCTGCAGCTTTCAGCATCGCGAAGAGCTCGGGAATAGACTTGTTCATCCCTTGCATATTATAGTTCATCACGAAGCTCTTGTAGCTTGGTGGTAGTGATTGAAGTATTCTGTCAATGATGCTATCATCTGGAAGATTAACTCCCAATTGAATCAAGTGATTATTATACCCGGACATTTTGAGTATATGCTCACTGACAGAACTGTTCTCCTCCATCTTGCAGCTATAGAACTTATTGGAGACTTCATATCTCTCAATCCGGGCATTTGCTTGAAATATTAACTTCAACTCCTGGAACATCTCATATGCTCCATGACGTTCAAAACGTCGTTGAAGTCCCGATTCTAAGCCGTAAAGCATGGCACACTGAACTATCGAGTAGTCATCAGCTTTGCTCTGCCAGACATTCGTAACATCTGGTGTTGCTCCAGCAGCAGGCCTGGCACCCAGCGGTGCTTCCAGGACGTAATTCTTCTGTGCAGCAATGAGGATAATCCTCAGTTACGGACCTAGTCCGTGTAATTGCTACCATCATCTTTCAACTTTGCTTTCTCAAGGAACACATTAAAATTCAACGAAACAACAGCACGGGCCATCTATCTACAATCAAACATAAACAAGCAAGATACTATCAGGTACTAAGTTCATGATAAATTTAGGTTCAATTAATCATATTACTAAAGAACTCCCACTTAGATAGACATGCCTCTAATCCTCTAAGTGATTACGTGATCCAAATCAACTAAACCATGTCCGATCATCACGTGAGATGGAGTAGTTTCATTGGTGAACATCGCTATGTTGATCATATCTACTATATGATTCACGCTCGACCTTTCGGTCTCCGTGTTCTGAGGCCATATCTGTATATGCTTGGCTCGTCAAGTATAACCTGAGTATTCTGCGTATGCAACTGTTTTGCACCCGTTGTATTTGAAGGTAGAGCCTATCACACCCGATCATCACGTGGTGTCTCAGCACGAAGAACTTTCGCAACGGTGCATACTCAGGAAGAACACTTCTTGATAATTAGTGAGAGATCATCTTAAAATGCTACCGTCAATCAAAGCAAGATAAGATGCATAAAAGATAAACATCACATGCAATCAATATAAGTGATATGATATGGCCATCATCATCTTGTGCTTGTGATCTCCATCTTCGAAGCACCATCGTGATCACCATCGTCACCGGCGCGACACCTTGATCACCATCGTAGCATCGTTGTCGTCTCGCCAATCTTATGCTTCCACGACTATCGCTACCGCTTAGTGATAAAGTAAAGCATTACAGCGCAATTGCATTGCATACAATAAAGCGACAACCATATGGCTCCTGCCAGTTGCCGATAACTTGGTTACAAAACATGATCATCTCATACAATAAAATTTAGCATCATGTCTTGACCATATCACATCACAACATGCCCTGCAAAAACAAGTTAGACGTCCTCTACTTTATTGTTGCAAGTTTTACGTGGCTGCTACGGGCTTAAGCAAGAACCAATCCTACCTACGCATCAAAACCACAACGATAGTTTGTCAAGTTGGTGCTGTTTTAACCTTCGCAAGGACCGGGCGTAGCCACACTCGGTTCAACTAAAGTTGGAGAAACTGTCACCCGCTAGCCACCTTTGTGCAAAGCACGTCGGGAGAACCGGTCTCGCGTAAGCGTACGCGTAATGTCGGTCCGGGCCGCTTCGTCCAACAATACCGCCGAACCAAAGTATGACATGCTGGTAAGCAGTATGACTTATATCGCCCACAACTCACTTGTGTTCTACTCGTGCATATAACATCAACACATAAAACCTAGGCTCGGATGCCACTGTTGGGGAACGTAGTAATTTCAAAAAAATTCCTACGCACACGCAAGATCATGGTGATACACAGCAACGAGAGGGGAGAGTGTTGTCTACGTACCCTCGTAGACCGACAACGGAAGCATTATAACAACGCGGTTGATGTAGTCGTACGTCTTCACGGCCCGACCGATCAAGCACCGAAACTACAGCACCTCCGAGTTCTAACACACGTTCAGCTCGATGATGATCCCCGGACTCCGATCCAGCAAAGTGTCGGGGAAGAGTTCCGTCAGCACGACGGTGTGGTGACAATTTTGATGTTCTACCGTCGCAGGGCTTCACCTAAGCACCGCTACAATATTATCGAGGATTATGGTGGAGGGGGGCACCGCACACGGCTAAGAAAACGATCACGAGGATCAACTTGTGTGTCTAGAGGTGCCCCCCTGCCCCCGTATATAAAGGAGCAAGGGAGGAGGAGGCCGGCCCTAGGAAGGGGCGCGCCAAGTGTGGAGTCCTACTAGGACTCCCTAGTCCTAGTAGGATTCCACCTCCCATATGGAATAGGAAAAGAGGAAGGGAAAAGGAGAAGGAAGGAAGGGGGCGCCCCACTTCCCTAGTCCAATTCGGACCAGACCAAGGGGAGGGGTGCGGCCACCCTTGAGGCCCTTTTTCTTCTTTCCCGTATGGCCCAATAAGGCCCAATACGTATTCCCGTAACTCTCCGGTACTCCGAAAAATACCCGAATCACTCGGAACCTTTCCGATGTCCGAATATAGTCGTCCAATATATCGATCTTTACGTCTCGACCATTTCGAGACTCCTCGTTATGTCCCCGATCTCATCTGGGACTCCGAACTCCTTCGGTACATCAAAACTCATAAACTCATAATATAACTGTCATCGAAACCTTAAGCGTGCGGACCCTGCGGGTTCGAGAACAATGTAGACATGACCGAGACACGTCTCTAGTCAATAACCAATAGCGGAACCTGGATGCTCATATTGGCTCCCACATATTCTACGAAGATCTTTATCGGTCAGACCGCATAACAACATACGTTGTTCCCTTTGTTATCGGTATGTTACTTGCCCGAGATTCGATCGTCGGTATCTTAATTCCTAGTTCAATCTCGTTACCGGCAAGTCTCTTTACTCGTTTCGTAATACATCATCTCACAAATAAGTCATTAGTTGCAATGCTTGCAAGGCTTATGTGATGTGCATTACCGAGAGGGCCCAGAGATACCTCTCCGACAATCGGAGTGACAAATCCTAATCTCGAAATACGCCAACCCAACATGTACCTTTGGATACACCTGTAGAGCTCCTTTATAATCACCCAGTTACGTTGTGATGTTTGGTAGCACACAAAGTGTTCCTCCGGCAAACGGGAGTTGCATAATCTCATAGTCATAGGAACATGTATAAGTCATGAAGAAAGCAATAGCAACATACTAAACGATCGGGTGCTAAGCTAATGGAATGGGTCATGTCAATCACATCATTCTTCTAATGATGTGATCCCGTTAATCAAATAACAACTCTTTTGTTCATGGTTAGGAAACATAACCATCTTTGATTAACGAGCTAGTCAAGTAGAGGCATACTAGTGACACTCTGTTTGTCTATGTATTCACACATGTATTATGTTTCCGGTTAATACAATTCTAGCATGAATAATAAACATTTATCATGATATAAGGAAATAAATAATAACTTTATTATTGCCTCTAGGGCATATTTCCTTCACATGGAGCATATGAGATGTTCCAGGAGTTGAAGTTAATATTTCAAGCAAATGCCCGGATTGAGAGATATGAAGTCTCCAATAAGTTCTATAGCTGCAAGATGGAGGAGAACAGTTCTGTCAGTGTGCATATACTCAAAATTTCTGGGTATAATAATCACTTGATTCAATTGGGAGTTAATCTTCCAGATGATTGCATCATCGACAGAATTCTCCAATCACTGCCACCTAGCTACAAGAGCTTTGTGATGAACTATAATATGCAAGGGATGAATAAAACTATTCCCGAGCTCTTCGCAATGCTGAAAGTTGCGGAGGTAGAAATCAAGAAGGAGCATCAAGTGTTGATGGTCAACAAGACCACTAGTTTAAAGAAAAAGGGCAAAGGGAAGAAGAAGGGGAACTTCAAAAAGAACAGCAAGCAAGTTGCTGCTCAAGAGAAGAAACCCAAATCTGGACCTAAGCCTGAAACTGAGTGCTTCTACTGCAAGCAGACTGGTCACTGGAAGCGGAACTGCCCCAAGTATTTGGCAGATAGGAAGGATGGCAAGGTGAACAAAGGTATATGCGATATACATGTTATTGATGTGTACCTTACTAATGCTCGCAGTAGCACCTGGGTATTTGATACTGGTTCTGTTGCTAACATTTGCAACTCGAAACAGGGACTACGGATTAAGCGAAGATAGGCTAAGGACGAGGTGACGATGCGCGTGGGAAATGGTTCCAAAGTCGATGAGATCGCGGTCGGCACGCTACCTCTACATCTACCTTCGGGATTAGTATTAGACCTAAATAATTGTTATTTGGTGCCAGCGTTGAGCATGAACATTATATCTGGATCTTGTTTGATGCGAGACGGTTATGCATTTAAATCGGAGAATAATGGTTGTTCTATTTATATGAGTAATATCTTTTATGGTCATGCACCCATGAAGAATGGTCTATTCTTATTAAATCTCGATAGTAGTGAAACACATATTCATAATGTTGAAGCCAAAAGATGCAGAGTTGATAATGATAGTGCAACTTATTTGTGGCACTGCCGTTTAGGTCATATCGGTATAAAGCGCATGAAGGAACTCCATACTGATGGACTTTTGGAACCACTTGATTATGAATCACTTGGTACTTGCGAACCGTGCCTTATGGATAAGATGACGAAAACACCGTTCTCCGGTACTATGGAGAGAGCAACAGATTTATTGGAAATCATACATACAGATGTATGTGGTCCAATGAATGTTGAGGCTCGTGGCGGATATCGTTATTTTCTCACTTTCACAAATGACTTAAGCAGATATGGGTATATCTACTTAATGAAACATAAGTCTGAAAAATTTGAAAAGTTCAAAGAATTTCAGAGTGAAGTTGAAAATCATCGTAACAAGAAAATAAAATTCCTACGATCTGATCGTGGAGGAGAATATTTGAGTTACGAGTTTGGTGTACATTTGAAACAATGCGAAATAGTTTCGCAACTCACGCCACCCGGAACACCACAGCGTAATGGTGTGTCCGAACGTCGTAATCGTACTTTACTTGATATGGTGCGATCTATGATGTCTCTTACTGATTTACCTCTATCGTTTTGGGTTTATGCTCTAGAGACAGCCGCATTCACGTTAAATAGGGCACCATCAAAATCCGTTGAGACGACGCCTTATGAACTGTGGTTTGCCAAGAAACCGAAGTTGTCATTTCTGAAAGTTTGGGGCTGCGATGTTTATGTGAAAAAGCTTCAACCTGATAAGCTCGAACCCAAATCGGAGAAATGTGTCTTCATAGGATATCCAAAGGAAACTATTGGATACACCTTCTATCACAGATCCGAAGGCAAGACTTTTGTTGCTAAATTCGGAAACTTTCTAGAGAAGGAGTTTCTCTCGAAAGAAGTGAGTGGGAGGAAAGTAGAACTTGATGAGGTAACTGTACCTGCTCCCTTATTGGAAAGTAGTACATCACATAAACCGGTTTCTGTGACACCTACACCAATTAGTGAGGAAGCTAATGATGATGATCATGAAACTTCAGAACAAGATACTACTGAACCTCGTAGATCAACCAGAGTAAGATCCGCACCAGAGTGGTACGGTAATCCTGTTCTGGAAGTCATGCTACTAGATCATGATGAACCTATGAACTATGGAGAAGCGATGGTGAGCCCAGATTCCGCAAAATGGCTTGAAGCCATGAAATCTGAGATGGGATCCATGTATGAGAACAAAGTGTGGACTTTGGTTGACTTGCCCAAAGATCGGCAAGCAATTGAGAATAAATGGATCTTCAAGAAGAAGACCGACGCTGACGGTAATGTTACTGTCTACAAAGCTCGACTTGTCGCAAAAGGTTTTCGACAAGTTCAAGGGATTGACTACGATGAGACCTTCTCACCCGTAGCGATGCTTAAGTCTGTCCGAATCATGTTAGCAATTGCTGCATTTTATGATTATGAAATATGGCAGATGTATGTCAAAACTGCATTCTTGAATGGATTTCTGGTAGAAGAGTTGTATATGATGCAGCCGGAAGGTTTTGTCGATCCAAAGGGAGCTAACAAAGTGTGCAAGCTCCAGCGATCCATTTATGGACTGGTGCAAGCCTCTCGGAGTTGGAATAAACATTTTGATAGTGTGATCAAAGCATTTGGTTTTGTACAGACTTTGGGAGAAGCCTGTATTTACAAGAAAGTGAGTGGGAGCTCTATAGCATTTCTGATATTATATGTAGATGACATATTACTAATCGGAAATGATATAGAATTTCTGGATAGCATAAAGGGATACTTGAATAAGAGTTTTTCGATGAAAGACCTCGGTGAAGCTGCTTACATATTGGGCATTAAGATCTATAGAGATAGATCAAGACGCTTAATTGGACTTTCACAAAGCACATACCTTGACAAAATTTTGAAGAAGTTCAAAATGGATCAAGCAAAGAAAGGATTCTTGCCTGTGTTACAAGGTGTGAAATTGAGTAAGACTCAATGCCCGACCAATGCAGAAGATAGAGAGAAAATGAAACATGTTCCCTATGCTTCAGCCATAGGCTCTATTATGTATGCAATGTTGTGTACCAGACCTGATGTGTGTCTTGCTATAAGTCTAGCAGGGAGGTACCAAAGTAATCCAGCAGTGGATCACTGGACAGCGGTCAAGAACATCCTGAAATACCTGAAAAGGACTAAGGATATGTTTCTCATATATGGAGGTGACAAAGAGCTCATCGTAAATGGTTACGTTGATGCAAGCTTTGACACTGATCCGGACGATTCTAAATCGCAAACCGGATACGTGTTTACATTAAACGGTGGAGCTGTCAGTTGGTGTAGTTCTAAACAAAGCGTTGTGGCGGGATCTACATGTGAAGCGGAGTACATAGCTGCTTCGGAAGCAGCAAATGAAGTAGTCTGGATGAAGGAGTTCATATCGGATCTAGGTGTCATACCTAGTGCATCGGGTCCAATGAAAATCTTTTGTGACAATACTGGTGCAATTGCCTTGGCAAAGGAATCTAGATTTCACAAGAGAACCAAGCACATCAAGAGACGCTTCAGTTCCATCCGGGATCTAGTCCAGGTGGGAGACATAGAGATTTGCAAGATACATACGGATCTGAATGTTGCAGACCCGTTGACTAAGCCTCTTCCACGAGCAAAACATGATCAGCACCAAAGCTCCATGGGTGTTAGAATCATTACTGTGTAATCAGATTATTGACTCTAGTGCAAGTGGGAGACTGAAGGAAATATGCCCTAGAGGCAATAATAATGTTATTATTTTATTTCCTTATATCATGATAAATGTTTATTATTCATGCTAGAATTGTATTATCCGGAAACATAATACTTGTGTGAATACATAGACAAACTAAACGTCACTAGTATGCCTCTACTTGACTAGCTCGTTAATCAAAGATGGTTATGTTTCCTAACCATAGACATGTGTTGTCATTTGATTAACGGGATCACATTATTAGGAGAATGATGTGATTGACATGACCCATTTCATTAGCTTAGCACCCGATCGTTTAGTATGTTGCTATTGCTTTCTTCATGACTTATACATGTTCCTATGACTATGAGATTATGCAACTCCCGTTTGCCGGAGGAACACTTTGTGTGCTACCAAACGTCACAACGTAACTGGGTGATTATAAAGGAGCTCTACAGGTGTCTCCAAAGGTAAATGTTGGGTTGGCGTATTTCGAGATTAGGATTTGTCACTCCGATTGTCGGAGAGGTATCTCTGGGCCCTCTCGGTAATGCACATCACATAAGCCTTGCAAGCATTGCAACTAATGAGTTAGTTGCGAGATGATGTATTACGAAACGAGTAAAGAGACTTGCCCATAACGAGATTGAACTAGGTATTGAGATACCGACGATCGAATCTCGGGCAAGTAACATACCGATGACAAAGGGAAGAACGTATGTTGTTATGCGGTCTGACCGATAAAGATCTTCGTAGAATATGTGGGAGCCAATATGAGCATCCAGGTTCCGCTATTGGTTATTGACCGGAGACATGTCTCGGTCATGTCTACATTGTTCTCGAACCCGTAGGGTCCGCACGCTTAAGGTTTCGATGACAGTTATATTATGAGTTTATGAGTTTTGATGTACCGAAGTTAGTTCGGAGTCCCGGATATGATCACGGACATGACGAGGAGTCTCGAAATGGTCGAGACATAAAGATTGATATATTGGACGGCTATATTCGGACACCGGAAATGTTCTGGATGATTTCGGAGAAAACCGGAGTGCCGGAGGGTTACCGGAACCCCCCGAGAGAAGTAATGGGCCTTATGGGCCCTAGTGGAGAGAGAGAGGGGCGGACAGGGTGGGAGTCCGGGGATCGTCATCGTGCTGACGGAACTGTTCCCCGACACTTTGCTGGATCGGAGTCCGGGGATCGTCATCGAGCTGAACATGTGCTAAAACTCGGAGGTGCCGTAGTTTCGGTGCTTGATCGGTTGGGTCGTGAAGACGTACGACTACATCAACCGCGTTGTCATAACGCTTCCGCTGTCGGTCTACGAGGGTACGTAGATCACACTCCCCCCTCTCATTGCTATGCATCACCATGATCTTGCGTGTGCGTAGGAATTTTTTTGAAATTACTACGTTCCCCAACAAAAACCACTCGGGGTAAATTGCCTATTAATAAGGTTTTTGGATTGTTGGAAATATGAGCAATTTACCGAATGATTTTATTAACAGAAATATTAGATAAAGCATGACTAATATAGCTGCGATAAAGCAAGTCATGCAATCTGACGGAGAGAGAGTAAATAGCATCTGCATATATGAACTTGAACTGAACACATCTAGGACAGACACTAGATCATGTTGTATATATGGAGTAGAACCTAACACCTGTAGGGCAAGAACTAGTACGAGAAACTGTAGCAGGACATCTGACAGAAAGAAGAAGAACACATACGGGACAGCAGCAGAAGAAGCACTGGACTTGGGGTCGACATCCTCTCCAGCCATGTCGTTGCTGAGGTAGTGGACGTCGGGGAAGAAGTTGTCGTCGGGGAAGTAGTCGTCGGAGTCCGTGATGAAGAAGCCAGTAGTCGCCAGTAGTCGCGTAGAGATGGAACCAATGGTGAGGGAAGGAGTAGTTCTGGTGCGTCTCTCTGGGAGGAATGACCTCCCTTTTATAGGCGCAAGAGAAGGAGGCGAGAGGGCAACGACAGGAGGCGAAACGAAGAGACAGTGACGAAGCGAACAACCAGCACTCCGGAGTGAGCATTGCGTAAGTGGTGATCCATTGCCGAGCCATGGCTACGCGCAAACATTGAGCTCCGAGCTGAAAGCGGATGGGGAATGGCGGCGCGGCGCGTCGTGACGAGGCGTGGCGTGGCGAGGCGGGCGGCGGAGGAGGAGCGCGCGTGGATATCCCTCTTGTTCTCATGCCCGTACAAGTGGGGAAAGAACCTCCCTTATAAGGAGGTCCAACTCCCACTAAACTAGCAATGTGGGACTAAACTTTAGTAGTATCCCTTGCTTGTACAAATGGGTTAAGTGGGCCTCTAGGATTTATTAGGAATTTCTGAAATAGTTATTGGGCTGCCCAAAATAGACTAAATTCCAGCAGTGCGTTAGTTATACTGTTGTGCACCAATGACGTGGCTTCACGTGTGCACAACCAGCACAAGCGTCTACAACCAGCCTCCTCGAACGCTCTCTATATGTGATATGTCGGGCGGACGGCCCGGGCAGTGCCGCAAAATCTTGATACGGACGCGCCTCTTATATCAGTCTTATACGCATGGACTGACTGGCACCCCTTGTACCGAGCTCATATCTGGGATTGATATGAGGAGGCCCGAACGCGTCAGTGCGTGTCCGCCACATCAGACTGGCGTGCAGGACCCACGCGACCCGTCTAAACTCGGCGGTCCGGTGAGAGTGACGATCCGGCGCTCCGCCAAAGGGACCAAATCTGGCCATTTAATCCGGACGGCGACCTCGAACCCTAGTCACACTCACATTCCCCTACGCTCCACACCGCCACTCTCCATCCGCTTTCAGCTCGGAGCTCAACGTTTGCGCGTAGCCATGGCTCGGCAACGGATCACCACTTACGCAATGCTCTCTCCGGAGTATTGGTTAGAGCTCCTTGAGGAGATCTGAGCCCGGCATGAAGCTCGGATTGTAGTCGGCCTGCCTCCGGACTCGTCGAAGCAGGAGGAGGAGGCGGACCAACAGGTAGTCAGACGCGGCCATGGAGGATGCAGAGCCGAAGGAGGAAGAGGAAGAGGAGGAGGGTGAAACAGATCTGGCGCCTCCGACTGCCAGATCGGGCAAGGCTGACCTGCTGGGCAAGTTTGAGGTTGCCCAAGTGGAGGAGGCGGCGGAGCAGCGGGCTATCCTCGACTCCAGAAGCTTAGAGGCGAAGGTGGAGGCAAACCGCCGCTACCTCTGTGAGTCACGGGCGAAGGTGGACGCACTCTTTACATACATGGAGTCCGGCAAGGAGTTGGAGCAGCAGGAGGCAGGTTCGTCCGGCACCACCGACACGGAGGTCACCTGCATCTCCGGCGATGAGTAGAAGTAGGCTAGGTTTATCTATGTAGTAATATATGTAGCTTTCGTGTTACATATGAATTATGATATTTGAGGTACTTCATTACACCGGACACAAAATCAGGAGTGACTGGCCCCCTCCGTGGACGTGCCCGGATGAGTATGTGGATGTACGAGGGACTAGATTTTCTATATTTAGCTATAGATGCTCTAAGCTCCCACACATCGATAGTGCAGTGAAAATAGCCAAGGGATCCAACGCAAATCCACAAATCGTCCGCGTACCTCTAGAACGAGCTGGCCGGATGCACTTTATCATCCAATGGTGTACCCTATTTGTCCGCGGGCGCGTCAGGTTGTCCGGATCCAGCAAAGCAGATGCAACCAGGGGTAACTTTGCGGGTGTCCGGACCGCCACCATGTATGTGTCCGACGCCATGATCCCACCAAAAACATCGCCCGTGCCTGTGCACTCTCCCACACGAACGCAGCTACAATCTCTGTGCCACATTCATGGTGATCGAGAGCGAGCACGACTGGTCGTTGGAGTCGGCATTGAAGCGACGCGCCAGCTATGAATGCCGCCCACGCCGTGCCCCGGTCTCCGCGCCTGTTCAATGCCAGAGTGACGTGACTAGACGGGGTGGGATGTCTATCAACCACTTTCAAACCTGCTGCCCCATTTGTCCTCCTGTTGGTATTAAACACGCGCAGTGCAAGAAACCAACTCTGACGCCCACATTGACACACCCTTCGCTTGGCCTGGCCGGTGCCCGCTATTTATACGTAGCCATGCTCGGCACCATCTGCACAGCACCACATCCGCTCCCTTTCCTCCTCCGTGAACCACCTCTGCCATCACTGCGAGCTCTAGAGCGATGTGGGAGAGCCTCTTGATGGAGCAAAAGCTCGAGTTGGTCTGCCTTGTGTCCGGCTAGCAAGCCCGTTGTGCAGGACGGATAGAGGCGTCCTGCCAACGAGCTCGCTAGAGGTGATCGACGATGACCCCACGATGGAGGAGGTCTCCGACAACGTGCCCGCGCCCAGCTCGTGCCAGTCCATGTCGACTTCACCATGGAGTAGGCACTGGCGCACTTCAACACCATCATGGCGGAGGAGCAGCCCGCAGTGTAACCGGTGCTGAAGTTCCAGCAAGCGTACGAGGAGTAGTGCTACAACCTTGCCCTCCCGCACTGGATGGCGGAGGGCCAAATCTACGATGAAATCACTAATGACGAGGTCGTGGTGGCCATGGTTGCGGAGAACAAGAACTTCCTCGCCAAGGAGTGAGCTGTCTCTGAGGCTACGTGTGCTTGTGCCGGCTGAAACGTGGTTGCGACGCAGTCAGACGTGGAGGTGACTCTGGTGATCACAGATGAGAATGCTCGCCGCTGCAGGTCATTCGCGATGCGGCACAATTCGCATCGGGCTACTATGACCACGATGTTGGCCCGTCCATCCACGCCCATCGTTGACCTAACCTCCACCGGTGACGTCCATGTAGTGGACTCCGATGAGGAATACTTGGACATGGGAAACAGAGGTGACTGTGTCCCATGTGGGCACTTTCGTGTCCCATACTCTTCCTAGCCGGCGGCCCACAACTTCACTTCCCAGGGATCACGACCACCAAGGGTGCCGGACATGGGGAACAACAAGGACTTACAGGACGGATGCCAGCGAAGATTTACACTAGGTTAACTTTCGAAGGCTTTTGTTTTATGAAATATGTAGGAAATGTATCGAATATGATACGGTTTAAATGAAAATCATTTGGTTTGCGTGAAATTCCTTTGGTTTGTTCGGATTCTATTTGAAATGTATGCGAACATTTGATGTACATGGTCAGATGGTCGGGTCCCAAATCATTGTCCGATGATGGATATCGTGTCCGTTAGGGGTCCTCGTTGGAGATGCAGTAAGGGCACGCTTTTCTTTCCTTGATGTACGCAATGGACATTTTTGGTTTTCTAGTTGAGAGCCAAAGGATTTGCCATGGCCGGCCGAATGACTCAAGACTAGGGAAAAGTTTAAGATTTTGCTCATCTAAGAGCATCTTAAATAGCTGCCCTATTTCACGGCACCATTTTGGGCTTGCATAAAAATTTAGGGCACTTAAAAGTGCTTTTTTGGCATGACAAAGTGATTTCTCCAACAACTGCCCTGTAACAGGGCACCTAGAGCAGCAAAACCAAATTTTTGAACGAGCATTCAAACAATTTTGACCATATTTCATGCTTTAGAACTACTTCGACCACATTCAAAGTTTATATATGCAACATAGTTCAACTACAAACTTAAACTACTACGACATATAAACTTAAACTGCTATGGCCACTAGTAGAAAAAGGGTCAAATGTGAAGCACATTAGTGCCGGTTTGAATTTGAGCCGGCACTAATGTGACCATTAGTGCCGGTTCCAACGGCTAGGCGGGCGGGCATCATTAGTACCAATTCGTGGGCAACCTTTAGTACCGGTTCATGCCACAAACCGGTACTAATGAGGCTGTGTCAGGCTATGGTCAGGCTGGGGCCCCCACGAAGACCTTTAGTACCGGTTCATGCCATGAACCGGTACTAGAGTTTCTTAGTAAGCTGTTTTTTAGTCCCACCTCGCCAAGAGAGAGGCAGTATGAGCGGTTTATAAGCCGTGAGTGCATAGACAATGACGAAGAGGCGCAATGCTCACCTGCATGTTAATTAGCTTCAAGCCTTTCGGAATAGCATAGATTGCCCTGAGCTATGTGCAGTGCAGTCTACACTATTCCGAAAGGCTTGAAGCAAATTAACCAGCATTGCACCTCTTTTTTATTTTTAATAACTTATTTGAACTCCGGACTTCTTTTGTTTCAGTATGCAACATTCAAAGCGACGTCATCAATTTCTAACATGTTCTGACATCATTTGTTGTTTTTCGGTCATTTACCTAATTGTTTAGAGAGCTAAATGACCGTGAAATTGAAAATCACTACAAAATGAATCCTGAAAATGTTGAAACTTGGCATGTTATCATCATTTCACCCACATAGCATGCGCGAAAGAGTAGAGAGGGTCACGGCAAAAACTGGACGCACTTCGTGTACAAACTGGACAAACTCTTTCGGAGTATCAGGGTTTCGGACAAGAACTCATCTGTTACACGGCCACTTCAATGTTTTTTAAACTTATTTGAACTCCGGACTTCTTTTGTGTTCAATATGCAACATTCAAAGCGACGTCATCAATTTCCAACATGTTCTAACATCATTTGTTGTTTTTCGGTCATTTACCTAATTGTTTAGAGAGCTAAATGACCGTGAAATTGAAAATCACTACAAAATGAATCCTGAAAATGTTGAAACTTGGCATGGTATCATCATTTCACCCGCATAGCATGTGCGAAAGAGTAGAGAGGGTCATGGCAAAAACTGGACGCACTTCGTGTACAAACTGCACAAACTCTTTCGGAGTATCAGGGTTTCGGACGAGAACTCATCTGTTACACGGCCACTTCAATGTTTTTTAAACTTATTTGAACTCCGGACTTCTTTTGTGTTCAGTATGCAGCATTCAAAGCGACGTCATCAATTTCCAACATGTTCTAACATCATTGTTGTTTTTCGGTCATTTACCTAATTGTTTAGAGAGCTAAATGACCGTGAAATTGAAAATCACTACAAAATGAATCCTGGAAATGTTGAAACTTGGCATGGTATCATCATTTCACTCGCATAGCATGTGCGAAAGAGTAGAGAGGGTCACGGCAAAAACTGGACGCACTTCGTGTACAAACTTTTTCGGAGTATCAGGGTTTCGGACGAGAACTCATCTGTTACACGGCCACTTCAATGTTTTTTAAACTTATCCGGACTTCTTTTGTGTTCAGTATGCAGCATTCAAAGCGACGTCATCAATTTCCAACATGTTCTAACATCATTTGTTGTTTTTCGGTCATTTACCTAATTGTTTAGAGAGCTAAATGACCGTGAAATTGAAAAATCACTACAAAATGAATTCTGAAAATGTTAAAACTTGGCATGGTATCATCATTTCACCCGCATAGCATGTGCGAAAGAGTAGAGAGGGTCACAACAAAAACTGGACGCACTTCGTGTACAAACTGGAAATAGAAGAAAATAAATAGAAGAAAAGAAATAATGCAGAAAAGAAAAAAACTATACAAAAAATTACTCAAAAATAAATAGAAGAAAATAAATAATACAGAAAAAAATTATATAAAAAACTACTCAAAAATAAATAGAAGAAAATAAATAATGCAGAAAAGAAAAAAACTATATAAAAAATTTGTTGGCGCGCTGCCCAGTGGGCCTGCCAGACCTAGGGTGTGCAAATGCAGGCCCAGAAGGGCCAGCAGACTCACAGGGCAGCGCGCCCTAGTTAATTAGGCTCAGAAGCCTGCTGTATAGAGAAGCTTGAAGGAGCAGCCGCGGCTGGGTTTATAAACCAGTGCGGCTGCCATTCGCTCGGCGAGGTGAGACTAAACATTGTGCATCGCCGGTGGCAGCGCACAACCTTTAGTACCGGTTGGTGGCTCCAACCGGTACTAAAGGGGGGGGGTCTTTAGTACCGGTTCGTGGCACAAACCGATACTAAAGGGGCCGTTTCCCGCCCCTTGGCCTGGCAAAAATTGGCCTTTAGTACCGGTTGGTGGCTCCAACCGGTACTAAAGACCCCTCCTATATATATGGCACCTATGAAAAAATCAGTTTCATCGACCACCAGTATTTCTTCTTGATCCAACTTCTTCGCCGCGTCCGTCGCCCATCGTGCGCCGCCCTCGCCGCCCCCGCCGCACGTCGTCGCTTTCACCCACGCCATCCGTCGTCGCCGTCACCGCCGTCGCCCCCGCCACCCGTCATCGCCGTCACCGCCGCGCCCCCGTCGCCCCCGCCTCTCGCCCGCCGCGCCCGTCCCCGTCGTCGCCCGTCGCCGCCCGTACGCCGCCGCCCCCCGCTCGTACACACACACACACACCACACACACACACACCACACACATACACACACACACATTGTTTTTACTTATTTTCTATTTTCTGTTGTTTAGATTAATGTTAGATAAATTACGTAGATAATAATGTTAGAATGTTAATGTTAGATAAATTATATGGAAAAGATGTTAAATATTAATGTCAAATATATTTTACATGAATTAGAACAAGTTGAACTAGTTGAATTAGTATAGCTAGATATTAATTAGGTATATATATGAGATTTGAACTAGTTGAATTAATATAACTAGTTTATTTTTAGTATGAAAATTAATAGAACAAGTTTATTTTTAGTAAGAAAATTAGGTATATGAGATTTGATGATCTAATCAAAATATTACTATATAGAACTACCTATTTTATTTTAGTAAGAAATTAATAGAACTAGTTTAGTTGAATTAATAGAACTAGTTTATTTAGTTGAATTAATAGAACTAGGAAGTGTTTAATGTTTTACCTATATATGTACATATGTTAGATATTAATGTCAAATGTTAGATGAATTAGATATAAATTATATATTAGATATATATTTAATTTAGTTATATGAGATTTCATTATCTAATTAACATTTTATTATATAGAACTAGCTACCTTATTTTTAGTAAGAAAATTAATAGAACTAGTTTAGTTGAATTAATTAGTTGAACTAGTTAGTTGAATTAGTTCAATTAATTAGGTATATTTTTCGTAAGTGCTTAGTTGAATTAGTTCAACTAATTAGTTGAACTAGTTGAATTAACAGAATTAGTTGAATTAATAGAACTAATAAGTGTTTAATGTTTCACCTATGAAAATAGGAATGTCGTCTGAAGATGAACACGATTTCATTATGTGCGAATACTGTGAAGACCAGCGCGGCTTGTGCGGCAGAAATTTTCTAGTTGATGATAGACGCTTCAGCATCAAACTGGATGAGAACTTCGAAGTGGATACAGTAAGTCACAACGACAAGTCTTTTTTTGTAATTAATCATGACTTATGCTTCATTTGCTTCAACTTTTAATTTTAATTTTTCACTATTCTACTAGCGTATCCCCTGCCATGCAAGAATTTTTGTCTTGGATAAGATAGGTTTCAGTCCTAACGAAACTATGAAGGTAAAAAGAGTTTACTTGAAGACCGAGCATGGTTATACCTTCAACGTCAAATTATACAATGCAGACACATACACCTATTTTGAATGCAAAACTTGGCAAGCACTATGCAAGGCTTATGCATTTGAGCCTGATATGGTTATCACCTTTGATATTTGTCCGGAAGATGATATTGAAGGTAATAGAGACATCTGGGTCGATGTGCAGACGCCTCCAGTTCTACCATTATGTGAGTTTCTCAACCATATTTATGTCTTCGATATGAGATTATTTGAACCAGTTGAATAATTAATAGATCTTAATTTATATTGACAGCTTACTTCCAATCAAGCAAACATGTCCGGCGCTTGGTAGACAGGACCGTCCACTGTCCCGGGGCTGAACTAAACTGCGAGGAGACAAGTCATTATGTTTCATGGCTTGAGGATCTTGATGCTGTCAAGACAAATTTCTTTTCTGCACTTAGAAATATTAGTACTCAAAACGTGCGACCAATAGTGTTCGTACTGAACTACGGTCACATATGTTTAGAAAAGATGGTAATATTTCTACTATTTCTCCTCAGTGCATCTTTTGCTTACATTATTTTTTTAAGCTAAACTTCATTGCTAAGTATGTTACTATACGATGTTCTTCAACAGGGACTCCCGATGAATGTTGTGCCTGATTGGATCGAGACTAAAGGTACCATGAATATTGTTAGCTTACGGCCAAGATATCCTACAATGCACTTTAGTGCATTCAGGATTTCTAATAGCGAGGAATGCTTAATAGTAAAAGACTGGAGCAAAATTGTGAACGATCACAGAGAAGTACTAGGGGGCAGCAATCAGAAGCGCAACCCACGATTAGGAGACAGGTTCATCTGCATGCTCCAATATGATGAATCAGCAAAGCTATACATGTTCTATGCTATTTTACCTGAGAGAGAGCAGCAGGAGTGATTAATTAGCTAGTTCATGCTCTTAGTACTTGTCCTCTCATGTCCGTGTTCTTCGTCCTGAACTTAATCTCAAAGAGTGATTTGCTTTTGTGGTGTTATGAACGCTTATAATATCATTACCATGTTGAACTCGATGATATCTTTGCTATGAAAACCGTTGGTGATGATATATATGATGCAAGAGTTTTTATATTAATTAATATGATGATGATGATGAGTTATTATATCATTTATGAAAGAAATTGCATATTAGTTTCAACTGGATGGATTCTAGCTAAGTGATCAAGTATATGCCATATCCATATTACCTCGATCACTTAAGTAGGTGATCAAGTATATATAATATGGATATGACATATACTTGATGACTTAGCTAGGATCCACGCATCCAGTCAAACTAATCATCTAATGATTTAACAACTCATTATAATGTAAAACAATCACTAAATTAAATTGTAAACACAAAATTAAAGTAAAAATAAAAAATAAAACCAAAACACACCCAAACATTTAGTACCGGTTGGTGTTACCAACCGGTACTAATGTCCTACGCGCCCACGGAGCTGGCTCGTGCCACGTGGTTGCCCTTTAGTACCGGTTCGTGCTGAACCGGTACTAAAGGGGGGGGCCTTTAGTGCCTACAATTTAGTGCTGGTTACCGAACCGACACTAAAGGGCCTTACGAATTGGTGCTATTGCCCGGTTCTGCACTAATGGGCATGCAAGCTTAAACTAAAAACTTAAACTACTATGCCATGCAAATTAGAAACACACTACATATTATCCCCGTCAATGTAATCATTGCCAGAATCCTCCTCCTTCTTGAACCCGGATGAAGGCCCTGCCTCACGTCGTTCTTGCCCTTGGACTCCTTGAGATCTCTCTTCTAGCATAGCTCCATCTCATTATGCACGTACTCCAGGTGTTCCCTCGCAAACATATCTCCATTGCCTCCTCGTCACTCTCTCGGATGTTGTCCCCCTCGTCGATAACAATGCAGGTCGCCGGCTTGATCAGGCTAGACTCAATGGTCACCGGGGCCCAACTTGCTTCGCTGCCGTCTGAGTCTCGATCTATGAATAGTTGAGCCTCTCACGCGACAGACCGAGCCTCCACGCCACGACGTCATAGCCCGGACGTCAATGCCGACCGTAGAGTAGGCGCTGATCATGTACCTCTGGCCATCATGCTAGAACCGGATGGCCACGACCTCCCCCCTTGAATCCGGTTTTGCCCTCGCCCTTCGACGGCATGGCGAGGAGGCGACGGCGCCGAGAAGGAGAGGCGACGAGGATGCAGCGGTGGTGCCGCGGTGGATTCTGGTTGCGACAGCAAGATTTCGTTGGTCCAACGGCCTGCGTGCAGGTGCAATGAGTGGATCCGGCAGCGGTGGGGTGCGGTAGTAGCGGATCTGTAGGCAGCGACGCGTGCGGTCGCATGCTTTGTGTAAGAAGGCTGCAGGGGATGGCTGCTAGCCATTTTGGATTTGTGGCAGCCACCCGTGTGTTGTATATTTGGAGAAGCGGTTCACGCATTTTAGGCTGCCAAAAAAGTTTGTAGCAAATTCACGATAGAGCAGCTGTTGGAGTGTTTTTTTGCCCTAAATACCGTTAAGAAGCTACTACGCATGTAATAGGTAGCTATTGGAGATGGTCGAAGTAGTAAGAACGGATATGGAGCAGCCCGGTCATGCCCGGGCACGTTCGCATGTCAGCCCGGCCCAGCAAAGACCCCACGGCATCCCCACAAAAAACCCCAACCCCTCCCCTCTGTGAACCCTAACTCACTCAATGTCCTCTGCTGCTCCGTCCCCTCCTCTCCCCACTTCAATTTTGGTCGAATCCGGCGGCCACTCGGGCTCCAACCTCGACGATGACAAGGAGCTGGCACTCTGTGTTGCATTGGAGCGGTCGAAGTTGGACACCGGGGGCAGCTCCGGATCTGCACCATCATCGTTGCTGCATCGGCGCCGCGCGGACGTCGGAGCTGGCCCCTCACGGCCCGCGCACAGCTCGCGAGGGCAGCGCAGTCCGCTCCACCCTCGCGTCGTCCCCTTCCCCCGTCGGCCGCTGCTCCACACGGGGCAGCGGTAGGTGCTAGTGTCCGCTCCGCCGGCCCGCACACGCACTCCGGAATCGGAGCCTCGCGCCGCCCGCCGCGCGAGGCAGCGGGCAAGGGAGAGGGACGCGGCGGAGCAATCTGTGTGCCGCCGCAGCGGGTTGCCGTTGTGCCCCGACAAGGACGAGCAGCTCCTCATTTGGGTCTACCGCCGGTTGCTGACGGCAGAGATGGGCGCTCATCGGCTACGGAGGAAGAACGCCAAGGCACCCCGACTTGCCATTGAGCAGCCGGAGCGCGAGGCGCCGGAGGCGGCTCGGGTGGCCAAGCTCAAGCGGCAACAAGACAAGGTCGTTCGGTAGATGAAGGGGCTCATCGTCCTCTCTGATGACTCCGACGATGACAGCGTCGATCACAACCCCACCTCCAACAACTTTGATGATTCATCACCTGCCGCCGACGCCTACAGCTGTGTCCGCGATCAGAAGGTCGAAGGCCCGTCGTCTGTCATTTTTGGATTATGTGAACTTTGAGTATCTTTTGGAGAACAAGTTTGTGATCTTTTGGTGACCGAAATGTGCATATCTATGTCCATTTCATAGTCCATGCGATGATTCACGTAATTTATGTTCATGTTGCATGCGTAGTATGAATATAAGATATCAAGTATGAGAAATGCGGATATGAAGGACACAAAGGACTACCCCGCGTACGCGCCCGCAGGCGCTCGTGAGGCCGAATTTGGTGACCCTGACCATAGATGCTCTAAACATGTACTATGCCCTAGGAAGAGTGCAACTTTTCTAGATTCTGGGTTCCAACGTTATAGTGTTCACCATCGCAAATCCGGTTGACGATTCCAAAGTTGCAAAGAGTCATGTGACCTGTCGAGCTGCAACTCTACTATACGCTCGACCCCCACCATTGACAGGAGGAGTGCGACGCTCCATGCATGCACGCCTCCTAAACCTCACTGGCTACGTCAGTGTTTAGCTTACTGATAGTCTGATAGTACGCTTTCTCCCTTTTGTTGTTTGCTTCCATTCATCTTAAACTGTCATATGTTTTTTTACATGTTAAACTGTCAAATGTTGGGTGGCTAATTTTGGTCCGTGCAGTGTTCGAGTCGTCCCGCCTGGCCTTTCAAGGGGAGAGTGATGATCCTGTTGAAGATGCGTTAAGATAAAGTATCTACAATCGTGATGGGCAAATTTGACCTCTCAAACGTTTGTGGACGTGCCTGATACTGAGCGATCACACCGCAAATAATGCAATCCACATCCGGACACTTCAATTATTATAGAGTGAATTCCACTTTTTACCTTGTAGTTGTACATTTGTGACACATATTACCTCATTTAGCGGAAATTTTATCGAAATATCAGATTTTGGAGACTTTTAACACGGTTTTATCCCAGTTTTACATTTTCTTTGTTTATGGTCGATAGGATCGGCATGTTGCGTTATTGATTCGTAAAAAAATCTATAAGGATCGGAGGGCATCATTGGCGATCTTGTCCAAGCTTCTCTTGTCTATCTGTTCCATTCCTTGTGGCCGTCCACATATTTTTGGATCCGGAGCATCACCTCACACCTTACCTGATGGACACGCATCAGAAAACGAGGGTCCAAAGCTTTCAAAAGGGATATTCTAGACGAATTTTCACTCGACAGGGTAATTAGTGTCACAAATGTACAAATATGGGGTAAAAAGTGGAATTCACTCATTATTATATCTTAAATTCATAAAAACTCATGCAACTATGTGGATGCATTATACACATCATCCGACCACTCCATCACTACTAACATGCCATCGAACTATTAAAATTTGGCATGTTTGGCTATGGTGGAGATCATCCACGCCGTCCTTGCCCTTCCCGACGCCTTTGCCGTCCTTCTCGCGGAAGTACCGGTTGAAGACACAGTAGGGATTGAGCCGGATATGTTCATTGCCGTAGCTGTCCTCCTCCTTAGGTGGCAGTCCAGCCATGGCACGGGACGCCTGATTCTGCTCTCGAGCGAGGGCGCACGTGTTCCTCCGCTGTCGATTCTTCACAATACGGATGTGGATGGTTTCCTCCTCTGAAGCCGCCCGCGCCGCCGCATCAGCCGCCTCTGTTATCGCCATTTCCGCCGCCATACAGGCCCTGACGGCCCTTATCCTCTCCTTTCCACGGCTGGCCACCCGTTCCTGGTGGGACTCATAGTCTGCCCGACCGGTGATGGAGAAGGAGAGATTTTTCGGCTGCCGGGACCACGATGATCCAACACTAGAGGACCCGAGCGCCCGTTGAGCTGACGCTATGGAGTCGCGCCGGACAGATCCGTCCGTCGGCCGGGCGCTGTCCTCCTGGGAGCGGCGGAGTGCAATGCGGACCGCCATTACCTCCTCCAACCCGCACGGGGTGACATCCCAGTCAACAGATCCGGAGTGGTTGGAGTCAGATCCGCTGCCCGCCATGTCGGAGACGGCCGAAAATCGCCGGAAGTGAGCTCGGGTGGCGGAGGGAGTGAAGGGGAGAGGAGAGTGAAGTGGGTAGGGTTTGGTCCGGTGAGCGGATGGGGACGAATATTTGTCGGGTCGGATGGGCCCATCATGGACCGGATCTAACGTGGCGGACGCGCCTGGGCGCCTCCATATTTGGCCTGGATATGAGGGATGCTGGTCAGCCCAGACGTTTGAGGCACGTTTAAGGCGTTCGTTTGGATTGAAATTTTGTGACCGGTCAATGACCAGGCGGGCCGCCTAGGTGTTTGCGGAGGGTTTAAGACGCCCAGCTGTAGATACTCTAACAAACAGTGAGTGTTGCACCCATATTAGATGGTTTTCCTCGAAGGAGTGGCTAGAGTCTCAATCAAAAGTAATATAAAATAAAGTGAGAGAAAAAAGACAAAACAAAAGGATTTTTTTTTGCATGGATCTCAATATAAGATCTCACGGATATAATATCGACTGAGAGTTCTTCTTTAAGTCTCGCTCGACTGAGATTTAACATCGTTTCCTCAAAATAGGATCTTAACCAGGAGAAACGACTTAACCTAGCCAGGCCGCATGCTCCTCTTTTTTTTTCTTTTTTTTTTTTGCCCTGGTGGACGCAAAGGACATTTCAGATTTTGAGCTGAGACCCAACCCAACCAAACCCAATGGTTTGTCCTGGGAAACAGAGAATCAGAGGGCCGGGTGCTGCTGATGCAGAGCCAGGATTTGCCGATCCGAGAGAAGCGGTACGCGCGATACGAACGTTGGAACCAGGAAGCAAAGCTGCCCTTCCTTCCTTCCCTCCTTCCTTCCTTCCTTCCGAGGGCATATAAGTAGTACACGTCTTGACTATTCGCCATGGCAAGGCCATTGACGATTCCAAAGCCGCGCAAAGACGAGCGCAGACCCGTGGCCTGTGGCTGCGGAGGAGCGACTAAACTACTACACGCTGGACCGGACCTCCATTAACGTGCTCGCACATCTCCTAAGCCTCACTGGCCACGTCGGTGCTTAGTTTACTGGTGGTTCTACGTTTTCCCCTCCGCTTGTTTGGTTCCATCCGTCCCTTGGGTGGCGCGCGACGCGGGCATCGGGGCGTGGCGGCCATTCGCGAATCTTTTGAGCCTGTCGCGGCGCAGATGCAGCAGCAGCAGCCAGCCAGCTCTGCCGCTGCCGCTGCCCGTTCGAAAAGCCCGGTTCAAAATCAAATCCATCCGC
The DNA here is from genome assembly GCF_056163025.1 of Triticum urartu. NCBI lineage: Eukaryota > Viridiplantae > Streptophyta > Magnoliopsida > Poales > Poaceae > Triticum > Triticum urartu. The sequence continues at coordinate 570,651,443 of NC_141876.1, forward strand.
CGTTGCATTGCCCAGCCTGCCACATGCATGCCGATGCCGATGCCGATGCGGAATTAGTTTAGTTTAGCATGGCTTGGTTGAAGACGGGATGAGCAGCAGAGTAAACAAGAGCGGGCGGGAGGGAGAAAGGTTGTTTGTTTTTGTTTCTTCCCACATCTTTTATTGCGCCTGGTCGGCCTCGGCCGCCCGCCCTCCCTCACGCTCTCCGCCTGCCTGTCAGTCAAGGCATTGGGATTCCTGGCGCTGACACTAGTTTAATCAGGGGCGCCACTGCTTATCTTACAATTACACGGTCCTTTTCGGGGGGCGAGCGGGAAGACACAGCTCCTCGTGCTCTATCTGTCCAAACCCTAAACTCAAAGCTGTGCGGCAGCAGATGCTTCAGATCACTCCGCTGATGCACCGCACCCGCCGATCCTCTTGCATTTTTAACTGCGTGCACAGCACCGATCCTGATTGGACGGCCCCTGATCGATCGTCCGGTCATCTTTCCTCGGATCGAAACCCTGCTCTTGCCATTCTGAATGACATTCGAGGAGTAGGAACATGATTGATTCCGCATTTCTGCACAGAACCAGTACTCCGAGAATGCACTCGTGCAGTGCGCGGAATGAGCATGCGGTGCTCGCAGTCATCTCAGATTCCATTTCCATCCCCCCTCCAGTCCAGCCCAGATCCAGCTACTGGCTGTGTTCCAGTAATGTAAAATTCGGATGCTTGCCGGAGCGAGTTCAGCCACAAGCCGCGCCGGCGGTACTAACGATGCATGTGCAATGAGCATCTCCACTCGCGTCTCCAACAGGCCATCAGTGCGAGTTTTTTCACGCCGGCGTAAAAAAAAACCCTCATTCGTACCCCCATGACGCTGAAATCCGCCGGCTCGACCCGTTTTTTGGCCCGGTGATCCCAGGCTGAACTCAGCGCAGTGCAATCCTTATTACATCCATCCATCTTCACTCGGAGTTCAGTTCAGCACAGCATCCCTTGAGAAAAGCGGCAGCCACTGCATATTTGCATTGCATGCCGTGTTCCCTTTTCTTGAGGTGATGTGATGTGATGCAGCGCTAGGGTTTATTCAGAGGGCAGCAGCAGCTCAGCCCCATGGCGTCGTGCGTCCTTCTGCTTAATTAGCCACATCACGATAATTGGCTTGGCCGGTGGGTGCAGTGCAGTGCAGGTGCAGGATCAGTTAATTTATGTACCACATCTGATATTATTATTTCATTTCAGCTCGAAGATGGTGGTGGATCGGTTCGCTTTACGTGCTACCCCTTTTGTTTATTGAGCATGAATGAGATTCAAAAAGCCCGATCGATCTCTGATCCTGTCGTCGCAGATCAAATTTGCAGATGAGCTGTTCCATCCAACTCCCAGTTAGCACCAAAAGCCACCAACGCACTATTATTTGACCTGCACTGCATCAGCAGCCATAGTACATAACTTAATGCATTTACCCGCACGGCCAAAGCTGCCGTCCCTCCTTTCTTTCATTCTTCTTTCTCGGCGGACTTTGCAGCATGAACAATATCTCGATTCCCCTTTCTCTTTTCTCCGGCTGGTTCAACTGAATAACTCATCATTTACAACTCGAGCTCGACCGACCCCAAACCCAAAGTGTGCTAGTAGAGATTTTAGATTTACAAGAAGAGTCTGTGCATGCATGCATCTAGTCTACTCCCTCCGTTTCTAAATATTTGTCTTTATAAAGATTTCAACAAGTGACTACATACAAAGCAAAATGAATAAATGCACACTCTAAAATATATCTATATACATCTGTATATGATAGTTTATTTGAAATTTCTAAAATGACAAATATTTAGAAACGGAGGAAGTACTACTTAATTTGTTGTTGCTACGGTGCCACCAAGCTACTTCCTCCGTTCGTAAATATAAACCCTTTTAGAGTTTTCACTATGGACTACATACGAAGTAAAATGAGTGAATATTACATTCTAAAATCTGTCTATATACATCCGTACGTAGTTCATATTAAAATCTTTAAAAGGCTTATAATTAGAAACGTAGGAAGTAGATCATAAGGACGAATCCTCTTGGTATGTTCCAAGGGCTGCATGCGTCCGTGCGTGCACTCGATCAGGCAGCTGGTTTATGCTTTTGATCATCTTTTGACGACGAGGTACACGATGCAATATTCGCCTTCTGATTTTGTTCTGTCTCTACATGCCAAAGTCAATTGCTTTCCGCAAAGATGCAACATGTTCTAAAGCCCACGGCTAGCCCCTCACCTCAGATCGTCCACTCAGGCACTTGCTGCTGCAGCTATAACTAGCTGGCCTGAACCAATCCACCATGCTGCACCCGGATCTCCATTTTTCCTCCTTAACAAAATGCACATTATTGATGCCAATTCCTCGCTCGGTTCGCCCAATAAATTTCCTGCTCTGCTCCGGTTTGATAGCGGCTTGATTGATCTGTCTGTCCACTAAGCTTAATTACGCGGCATGTGCTGGCGCTTTAAAAAAAACCAAAATCGCACTGTGCCGCGCCATGTGACTTCCATATCAGCTTCTGTTCATGGCAGCCTATGATTTCCTGGTGATAAACTATTTTAATTCATCGTGGGAATGCATTTTGATCTGTCCCATGTTAATTGATTTTTTATATGGTGCTGACCGAGCAATGTACTTTAATATGGTTCGTTTATTACAGCCCCGGAATCAAAACCGGCTACTGGCATAGTGTGTCTAGAGATACTTCATGCCCAATAATTAGGCATAATGCTCTTTTACCTCTATCCATGTCATCTTATAGTATCTATTTCCTTTACTGTTGCCCTAACTTACAACCTTTTTAAGATAATGCATATACCGCAGTTGCCTAAAAATTCATGGAAACACAGTTGACCTTGATGACTTTGAGTTTTTCTTTTGAACCTCCGCCAACCGGAGACTCTATATGAGTGTGAATTCACTCCAAACCAACTAGATAGCCTTTAATGGTTTTAGGTTAAAGTTTAGACTTTTTTTTGTTGATCACGAAACACTTGCTAACAAATATCCAAAAGTAACAGATGTTAGGCTTATTTTTCGTAAGTAGCTCATATGGTATCTTGTTCAAGATCGTGTGGGGGTAAAGATTGTATGTTACATGACACATGGTGTTGACAGCTTCAACGCAGAAGATACTTGGGGTCTTGTACTCGTTCAACATTGTTTTGCCTGTCTCTGTGAGTGTCTGGTTCTTCTTTTAGCAACACTATTTTAGTTGAGGGGAATATACAATTTCATGATTGATCCCATCTCCCAAAAATTCTCGTACATGTGTGTTTTTGAACTTTGTTATATGATCGATCCTAATTGGCAAAAAGACCAACTTGAGTTGGCATTGAGCTCATTGCAAATCTCTGGAAGATTTCTTGGGTATCACTCTTTTTCTGGAAAAAATACACCCAAGTGCAACGAAATTAATCATCCTCAATTACAGGACTATTTGTTATCACTGATGATTTGATATGACGTGGGACCAAAATGATTCATGTGAAGGAGCTCCCAACGGTCTCATAGTGGAAACGTTGCTCTTGGTTGGATAAGGCTTTCCAAATTGTTTCCTGACGAGATATGCACTACAAATTCTATTCTTATCAAACGTAACATCGGTAAGTTCAACAATGTGCTTGTCCTTTAGAAGATTTTCTAGTTTTTCCAAACCAACTCAGAGTGATTCGGATTGCCATAACTGTAGCAATACCTCTTGGTTAAATTCATGTTCTCGTCAGAGTAGCTTCTACCCCCTTAACTTTTCTTCTTGCCATTTTCTTGTACTTTCTTCTGAGGCAGCGATTTCATTTATTTCTTGTTGGAACTAATTGTGTGTTCACTATCTAGCTCTCTACTTCTTCAATTGACTCTTGAACTTGCACTATATTGGCTTTGCATGCAAGATTGGTATTTTTCTTCGTGCCTTGAATATTGGCACACATCTTCTCAGTGGTTCTTGTCGTGTTCACCTAACTTACATGTGACAAACATAGCAGGAACGTCATCAAGAGTGAGTATCTTGTATTGTGGTCATTGTTTGATCTGGAAGACCATGCTTGAATTAGTTGGCATGCTTGAAAAAAGGAACTTCTCGAGAACAAAGCCATTTCCACTCACTCACAATTGAATCCTTTCAACCAAAAGTCAAGGCATTGATTGTAGTGTGTGGCTCTTGAAGTGACTCATCATCGACCATGGCACAAAAGTCCATTTCATGCTTCAAGATTGATAGGTTGGAGAACTTGATGCTTGATTTGCCTTCATGCGTAAGTTCTAGAACATACCATGCTCCCTTGGTGGTTTAATGGACACAGATCTAGAGATACTATGGAGAAAATAAAATCCGGTTGAAGATTGGATATGTCCTTGAGTAGCATATCAGGTGCTTGAATTTTGAATTTTTGATCTCTTATCAGCACCGGAGTGAGATTCCTTGGGTCAACTAAATTATACCCTACCATAGTAATCTCCTATAGCAAAATGTTAGCACCACGCAAATGTATCCTAATTAGCGTTTTCCAATTAGGATATCGAGTATCATGAGGCATGGTGCAGGGCCACAGCTAGCTCTATGCTAAGTTTTGAATAGAAGCATCATAATTAATTGAGTGCCATCCTCCTGTAATCCATGGGTGATCCTACACCATCGTTATGCTCCGAGGTGGATGTTGACTCTAAGGGCTTACTTTTAACCAAGCCAATGATTTTACTCCAACTCCTCAATCTTCCCCTCCCTCCACCATCATCTTCACTCTCTAGGCGATGAGGCCTACCACAAGAGTCCATGGCTCTAATACTAATTGGAATATCAAAGATATCGAATAGATGGGAGGAGGGGGTGAATATATGCCTACATATTTTAACCTTGTTCATTGATTACATTAAGCACAAATAACCAATGAGGGTAGAAATAACCAAAATGGGATCACATCACACAAGGTGAGTTATCTCGAAGTGTAAGTGTTTTGTGAGGGTGGAATGAAGGCATAAATAACTCTAATCTCGGGTGGAGATGATGAAGATACTCAACGGGCATGAACTAGCTTTCTTTTAGCGAAAGCTCAAGCTCGACCACTAATGGTAAATCCTAAGACTAACTTTGGGCCTTCACAAACTTCCTAGAGCTAATCCACATCTTTGGAAATTTTTGAGTGACTTCAAACATCCAGGGATCCCACAGTCCCAATAGTAACAAGATTCATGTTTGACTCAATTATAAATCAACTTTGGCTTGCTGAACATATTAGGGGACCCCCTTTATTTTCCCTCGCTTGGTTCAATGGTTGTGGCTTTGGAGAAGGAATTGTTGAGTTTTAGAGGCCAACAATTGTGGGGAGAGAGATTAGCTGTACACTTATGCGCACTGCTGGAGGTTGACTCTCGGTGCTTTCAGTCTAGTCAGAAATCTACCACCTCATGTGGAGTTCATTCGGAGGCTTCAGAGCAACTCCAAGCCACAATAGGGGCAACAAACCAGGCTTTTTAAGGGTGCTTTAGGGTTTTCTCTCCTGATTTTCGTGTGTACCTAGGATCTCATAGGTCATTGATTGTCACACTATCCTTTGTGAACCCCTTTGTAATACTATGCTTACGTATGAAATAATGTCGTCTTATTTTTTCTTTTTGTTCGAGAGATCCCCGACTACCTTTACATTTTCATGGGACTAAGGGCCTATTTGGTTCGTGTCCTCGCTCCGACGCGCCTGGCCTGAATCCTGCCTGGAAAGTGCCTGCATTGTGTTTGGTTGCTGTCTAGAGTATTCAAGGTAGTCTGGCCTGGTGAACCGGCTTTCATTCTTAGCCTGATGCATAACCCAGGCACATTGCTTAGCCTAGCCCAGGCATTAGAAGCTGGTTGCCTGGGAAGTTGGCCGGCGCTAATTCTGCTCTTGTGAGCTGCTTTTTTCAGGTGGGCCAAGTCTCAAATCAATACTTTTTTATACAGTAAGCTTTCTTCAAGCCAGGTCACCATCCAAACACCCTTGCCTGGGCGGGCAAAATTCTTTCAAATTGTAGGTTGTGTTCAGGCGTTACTTTTTGCCAGGAAAGTCAACCAGGGTGCGAACCAAACACACCCTAATATCTATGTGCCTACTCATGAATATAATTAGTTCCATAACCGCTCTGTCACTAAATAGAAAACCCACACAGGGCCACACCATATATGTCATAGAAGAAAACAACATGCCACTAGCCACCATCACACATAGATCGGGAAAACAAAGCCCCCCCCTCCCAAGACAACTTTTCTAGCAGTGATAGGACAAACTCAAATATGTGGTTAGTTGCTCGTGACATTGCCTATCTTGTCACAATTTAGAAGGTTCTTCCTGAACTCCGGACGGTCTTTGATGCGGCCACTATTCGCATGCGGTGAGCTTCCCTCAATAATCTCAACCACACAATCTCCTTATCCACCTCTTAGCCCCTCCCCCCTCCGCATTTAGTTTCATGGTTCCTCGTATGTATCTCTGTTCCAATCGACACCTCTGTTGTCGTTGCTAGTCATCGCCCTCGCAGTCACCACTCCACCGAACCCGGAAGTCCACATGAAGATTTTCGAATATTTGTGGAGTTTCCCATTAAGTTTAATCCAAAAAATAGTGGATAAAACATGAATAACATAATAGTGATGATAACCAAAATAAGCAACAAATTGTTAAAGCTAGTTGTGCAATCGAGATAATAAGAAACAAGCATCATATTCATATTGATTGCTACTAACAGTGAACCGAACGCTAACCCTAACAGAGAGAATAATATGACATACGGAGCAACGGAAGAGAATGCAGGTGCCCCGCTCATCATGTTGTTGAGGAGGTGATCAACGTCGGGGAAGAAGTCGCCGTTGGGGAACTCATCGTCGGGGATGTCTCCATTCACAACCACGATGAACAAGGATCCAGCAGTCACGCAAGGGTGCTCCCCAAATACCTAATCGCCCATCTTCCGTACCAGATCACAAACAACGGAATTTCAGAGGCGTGTTGTCTTGCTCCTCGATGCACACCAAGAAGCGAGATGAGAAAGTGGTAGGCGACACAATGCTCTCGAACAAAGGAAGGAAAGTGTGTCTTGTCCAGGAAGAGGAGCAGTCTCTTATAGGTGAGGCGATTTGCAACTGATCCCTCGGTAGTGGGGAGAGAAACTGGCTCCTGCTAGGGAGAGAAAGAGAAGCAGTCAACATGCCTGTTCATCTCCAACTCAAGACGCAAAACATTTCCACTTTTTTTTCTTGCATGACAAAAATTAAGGCAACGCTCACATTGCATAGGTCCTAGCGCGGCTCAGTTCAATCATGAAACACGACGCGCGTGCAGGGTGTGGCGAGGCCGGCGGCAGAGGAGAAGTGCACGTGTATGTGCTCTCTTCTGATGCTCTTAGTTGTATGTGAAACAACTCTCCTTATAAGTTGGTCTCACACATTCTTCACTTGCAGGGCGAGGCAAAACTTTCCACCTTGTTGTGCATGAATGTATCATGTTGACCTCTGAAATTATCTATGAATAATTGTTACTGTTCTAAAATATTAAATGGGCTAGGCATAATAATTTCAAAGAAGACATCGCCCTGATCCTCTGATTCAATATTTGCCTTAACTCTAGTCTGTATATCAACCTCCCCATGCCACCCCAATGGTTGGTCGACTAGCTTTGCTCTCCACCACATTGGTCTGACTTGTGCTTCTTTTTATTATTGCTAGTGTCTAAGAGAATCTACAGTCGGACGCCCTAAACCAACCTCAAACGTCCGGGCAGACGGCCCGGTCACTCACTGGTCACAAAAATGCAACCTAGGTGGGCTCCTTATATGGGCCTGAGACGCCCGGGCTGACCGACACCCCTCATATCCAGCTCAAATATGGGACAGATATAGGGGCGCCCGGGCACGCCCAGGCGTGTGCGCCACGTCGGAATGACGATGGGGTCTCACAGGAAAACACTTCGAAACCCGGCGGTCTGAAGCTCGTCTCCTCCACCGGACCGATGGCGCCACGTGGCACCGCTCCGGCGGGCCGCGTAGTGCCTAGCCCGACTATTTAAGTCGACCGCCGGCACTGAAACCCTATCCATCCACATTTCCCTCCTCCCGTCCTCCGCCACCCCCACTTTCCACTCTTTGTCCGCCACCACTAGTAGCCATGCCCCCCGGTAAGGAGCTACCCATATCTAACGCCGAAGGACCAGCTGCAGCTCCTTGAGCAGATTCAGGCAAGGTGCGAAGCCCGGATCGCCGCGGGGCTACCTCCGGATGCGGTGGATCCGGAGGGGGACTTGTATGAGGAGGAGGAGAAGGATCCGGAGGAGGGTGTGGAGGACGCTGGGGACACGGATCTACTGGCGAAGCAGCAGACAATTCTCGATTTCCTCCGCTCGGAGTCGGATGCGGAGGTCAGACACCGTAGTCGGCAGGAAATGGAGGCGGAGCACGGCGCGGAAGTCGACGAGATGCTCGTATACATGGATGAGGAGGGGGAGGTCCACCCGGCGCCGACACCGGCGTCATGGAGATCTCCAACGACGAATCGTAGCTAGCGTGTCATAGTACGTAGGTTTGTTTTGCATGGTTTGTATGTATTTAGGGGGTGAAACATGAGGACTCGAATGCAGAGGAGCAAATTTGAGGCGTGACCGGTCATCGTGCTTGGATGCATCCGGTCGTGTGCGCGGGGCATTTGAGAGTTCGATTTGCCAAGTCCGGCTGTAGATACTCTAATTCTTAGAAATGAGCTGCCTCAAATACAATGCATTTTCCCCTCCAATTGTGTATGGTATATGACTTCTTTCTCTACCAACCACCACAGGACATGAACATGATCTCTCGTTCTCCCGGGCATGTGAAGGATCACACCCCACTTTCCACCCATTCTATTCCCCAAAACAAAGGCAGTCGCCTTTTGCAGTGCTCTAACCCCAAAGATATAATGTAAACAAAAGACTGAAGCAAATAGATACAGTTGTGGTCATCAAAAGATACAAGCAGTTGGGTTGGTAAAGCAGTCCGTAGCAGTTGATGGGTGTGTGGGAGCCAGCAACGTACCCAGCTTTTGGCAATGCCCGCCCTCGTGCGTGCATGAGTTGTCCTCTCCATCGGTGGTGGTGTGGCAGGTCGCCAGGTTCAGCAGAATAGATAAAGAAACGCATCTGCGATTTCAGGCGGCTCCAAATCTTGGGTGGATGGAGGATCGGCAGTTCGCCATCGGTGGTGGTGGGAGGTTGTGGGCCGCGGCGACGTACCTCTCCCTCGGACGGCCGGCCCATCGCGGCCGCCGGGCACGTCGGTGCCACGCCGCCCCGCGACAAAAATGGGCGTGCCGGTGCCGCGGCAGGAGCGCAGTTATGTCTCGCTATAGGTAGGGAAGCTTCGCGTCAGGCAGCGCCAAATAGGCCGGCCAGGCGCGCGGGAGGCCACGCTCTCGTTTATTTGCACGTTTTTTGATTTCTTTCTTTAATTTATTTTTCTACTTTCGTTTATACTTTCAAATGTTTTAAATAAATATATTAATTTTTTTTACATAAAACATTTTATAAAAAATTAAGTAAGCATTGAAAAAAATGTTAAATGTGTATAGAGAAAATGTTTCTCATGCATAAAAGGACTGTATACAAAAGATATACTCCCTCCACAAAGAAATATAAGAGCATATAGATCACCACATTTTAAGAGAAAAAAGTGATCATGCATTCAATTTTTCTATAAAGCATACGAAAATATGTTAAACAACTGTTTGAAAAATACTAGTCAAGCAATTGATTTTTTAAAATATGTATTGAAAAATGTTGGCCAGTATTAAAAATGTTTAACATGTATTTAGAAAACGTTAATAAAGCATTTGATAAAATATAAAATGTTTATAGAAAACATGTTGCCCATGTATTAAAAAAATCTTGTATTTTATTAAAATAATGTCAAACTTGTATTAGTAATTTTTAATCAGTATTTAGAAAACATATATATATCTGTGTGTGTGTAGTCTATTCCTCATTCAGGGTGCAGAATAAGTTATTCTTCAGCCGAGATAATCTTACGATCATTTTGTAAATAAATTATATTTGAAATACAATTTTTTTACATTCATATTGATTCTCTACACAAAATTTGACATAAGAAAAAATATAGGCATAAGACAAAAAAATTGCATTTTTGTAAAAATACTAATCAAGCAATTGAAATTTTTTAAATGTGTATTGAAAAATGTTGGCCATGTATTGAAAAAATGTTTAACATGTATTTAGAATATTTTAATCAAGAATTTGAAAAATATAAAAAATTTATAGAAAACATGTTGCCCTTGTATTAAAAAATCCTATATTTTATTAAAATGATGTTAAACTTGTATTAATATTTTTTAACTAAAGTAAGCCTGAACGCAGAGGTGCTAATTCTACCCTCCGGCCGGACTAAGCACGCGGCTTGGCCGAACAAATTAATCTTCGTCCAACTCCTAGTAAACTCCCTTGCAAAATAAAGTAATGGTATTAATTTCATTACCGGCTGCATGCAGCAATCCTCCGCCTCGCGTCGTACTATCTATCCACCAAATCCCACCTAGTAAATTTCCTTGCAAAACATAGTAACGGAGTTAAATTTGATACTGCACCATACCACACCCCTTCCCGCACTAGCTCTTCTCTTTAATACCTTCTAGTAAAATACATTGGAAACACAGTAGCAGAATTAACTTCATTACTGACTACCTGTACTAGTCCTCCGTCTCGTACTAGTTATTAACATAATTCCTTATAGTAAATAAAATCCAATATCAAACAAAATAACAAAATTAAATTTGTTACCAGGTACATGCACTAGACCCGTCAGTAAATATAGTTATTCATCTGATTCCTCATAGTAAAATTCCTTGCAAACATAGTAATGCAACTAAAAGTGGTTATCAGATATACGTGTCCATTACTACATCAATTGTCTAATTACGCTCAATTTGCGAACAAGAGTAGTATTGTTACCATGTATGCCTTTGGTGGAGGGTGTTTGAGTTGGCTAATTACTAGAGAAAGGGAAGAGTAGTAATCCTTTACTGGTTGTTACTATATTTAGGTGAAGTTGTTACGATGGAAGAAACATGGTTGGTTGATTGGTTTGGTGGGGTGGCACATGCATAGGGTAATTCTTTTACGGTAGTTTGGCGGGTGCGCATGCGCAGTCTGACATGCGCGTAGGATTAGGAATTTTACGCTCGGGCTTATTTTAGCGCTAAAGTCCATTCATCATTCAGGGTGCCGAATAAGTTATTCTTCATTCGATATAATCTTACGATCATTTCATAAATAAACTGTATTTGAAATAAAAATATTTACATTCATATAGATTCACTATGCAAAATTTGACATAAAAAAAAAGTATAGGTCATAAGACCAGAAAAATGTTAAAAAATTGTTAACAAAGCATTTGAAAAATATTAAATGTGTACATAAAAATTGTGACCATGTATTAAAAAAAATAATTTTGTATTTGAAAAATTTGAACCAAGCATTTGAAAATAAAAATGTATATACAAAATATGTTGACCAAGTATTAAAAAATGTTAATATTTTATTTGCAAAATGTTAATGAAGCATTAGAAAAATGTTAAAAAATCTTAACCATGTATGTAGAAAATATTATAGTTGTATTTGAAAAATCTTAAATATGTACTAAAAACATTTTTGACCTATACGAAAAATTTAGAATGAAACCTAAAAAGCAAATGAAAATGAAAAACAGTGTGAAAACCAAACACAAAACAAAAGAAAGAAAAATAAAAAGAAAACCAAAGAAACAAGTGCAAAAAACTGAAGCAGTGAAAACCGAGAAAGGAACAAAGAAAAACCAATGAAAGACGAGCAATAAAGCAAAAAAGCTGAAGGAAAACATAGGGAAAAAAGAAAAGAAAAACAATGAAAACCGAGAAAGGAACATAAAAAAATATAAAAAGAGGAAAAACTTGTAAAGAACAAAAAATAAAAAAATAAAACTAACAAAAAAGACAATATAAAGATATCAAAATAAGTAAATATAGAAAGGGTAAGAGAACCAAGAAAAACGGTGCTAATCAAAGAAAAACAAAAGGACCAGAGAAAACTGACAAAGAAAACAAGAAACCAAATAAGAGAAAATAAACAAAATAAACAATCGCGAGCTTAAAACAGCGAGCGAGTGAAGAAGAAAAAAAACAGCAATTGGGCCAGCCTGGTTGCTTCACGAGATATAGTTCTAATGAAGCGAGATATAGTTCTCGTGACGCGGTAGCGTAGTATAGGATTATTCCGCGTCGTGCGCTTCGTAGCGGCGTTGCCGAATGCGTCCGTCGGCAGCGCAAGGCCGTTCGACGGGGTGCGTATATAATTCACTTTTAGCGAGACGTAGGGTAGCTGAACCGAGCGTCAGAATGGGCCGGCCCAGTTGGTGAGGCCACACGCCCATGCCACAGCCTAATTTTTTTGTTTTCTTCAAGTTCATTTTTTTTGCTTAATTTTTATTTTTTATACATAAAATATTGTAATTCTATATATTATAAAAAAACTTTACGTAAAACATTTTAAAAATATTAACCAGGCATTTGAAAAATATACAATGTGTATAAAAATGTTTCTCATGTATGCAAAAAAGTACAAAAATTGTATACATTGTATACGAAAAAATGAGGATCATGTATTAAAATGTGTTAAATGTGTATAATAAATGTTTCTGATGTATACTTAAAAATGTACAGATGTGTATGGAATAAGTAGACATTAAAAACATATGTTTGAAAAAAAATTAATCATGTATTTCAAATTTTATGCTCAGTTTTATTTTTTTATTACCATAAAAATAATGTTCATCGTGTATTGCAAAAAGTTGACCATGTATTTGAGGAAGTGTTCATAACATGTATTTAAGAAGAAGAAAAACGTACATCATGTATTTGATAAATGTACAACATGTATCAAAAAAAAATTCACATGTACAATGAACACTAAAAAAAATTAGACATGTATTGAAAAAAAGAAAAATAACGCAAAACGGCAAAGAAACATAAAGGAAACAGATAAAACCGAGAAAAAACAAAAGAAACCCAAAGCATAATGAAGAAAAAAAAGAAAACCCAAGGAAGAAAAATAGAAAGCCAAAAGAAGAAAAAGAAAACAATAAAACTAGCAAAAATGCATGCAAAAAAGGAAACAAAGAAAACAAGTAAAAACCGAGAAAGAAAAAAGAAAGAAAAGAAAAAAACACAAATAAAACGAAGAATCCATGGAAAAACGAAGAAAAACATGAAGAAATAAAAAAAAGAGAAGAACGCATCGTACATGGCTACCAGCGAGCGAGTGAAAGCATTCAATCTTGTGTAGGTTGCATCATGGCATGAATTTCTTAGTTCGTTCTTACGGTACTTGTTTTCTTTCTGAAAGCATCCCAATAATGATCTCTTGCCACTAGTTGTGATGTCTTTGATGGTTGTGTACTTGGAGTTTATTAATATACTATAAGATAATATTAAGCCATGTGTTATGCTTTTCAAGTAAAAATCTTATTGGTATATTTTATGACTTTCTATGACTATTTCGTTTGTACATCCTTCTTTGTAATATATATCATCATAATTGTCATCTACCTAGAATCTTATACACTTGAGAGAAGTTACATCTCTAGTTGATATCCTAATTCTTTCGCGTCCACTTTTTCATTCTCTTGTTATGTCTTTGGTGGCTCTGTGAAAGCATTTGTTGTTTGAGTGTGTGTCTTATCTCTTTGCATCTTAGTGCACTCATTCTTGGTGAAGATTGTTTTTCTCATGCTTGTCTTGACGAGCCTTTTATCTTCAATCTTCACCATGGGTTGTCACAAGCTTTGATTTTTTACTTTGCATATTAGTGAGCTTGTGAACCCATTTGCTAGTTGTGTTACAACCTTCTTAATTAACTTCGTGTGTGTGGGAAGGACATTTCTTGCACTTTGTGAATCATTTCTACAAGACTATGTTGATGCTTAATGCTCATACTTATATTAGTCTTATCAAGTGCTTTGCCATGACTCACACACATCATTTTGGTTGAGCTTATTTTTAAGTTACCTCTTTTGCATGTTGCTCAATCATATGTTTGTTGCAAGTGCTAGGCTTATTTTCTCATCTATGATTGCTTGCAATTGTTTTGTCTTTTTATTGATTTTGGGGGAGTGATGATCCTATTTTCATGCACTTTGCATCCAAATACAAAAATAATAATCTATCTAGTGCACAAATCATGGGGAGCTTCTCTATTTTCTTTAGAACACTCATTTGCTCAAATCATAATATACTTTATTCATTTGGCTTATCGGATCTTTTCATTGACTGCTTCACTTTTTGTTATGCCTTTGTGTCATGTCAACCTTTAGCAATCTTTGGATCCTTAATATAGTTTGTCTTCCTCCAACTATTTGTCATTGGATATGTATATTTCATTACACTCATATTTTGAGAAATACACACTTTATGAACACATATTATATTGGCCTTCTAAGTTTTTTGCCCATTTTGGCAATGGATGCCAATGTGGGAGAAGTTTAGAGGGTTTTTTATTTCATGCTTTGGTTTTGTTGCTAAAGCATTTGCATCCCATGCTCATGCATTATTGGTTGTTGCTTTTTATGGTGATGCTTAATTCCTTATATAAACCCTCCTAAAAGAGATTGTCATCAATTATCAAAATGGGGGAGATTGAAAGAGCATGGTGCCCCCATGTTTGGTTTTGGTAATTTATGACAATCCCTATGGACTAATGGTTGCCTTGACTTATATTTGAAGGGTTTCTCCATATGCATTGCTTGAAGATCATATGTTGGTTTCAACGTTAGAAGAAGGAGTTCATGTGTTGACTAAAGTGGTATTCAAGGAGTTATCCAAAGATTGGTCATGTGAGAGTTGATCCTATTGCAAAGATGTCTTCAAGAAGAAGATTGTGTGAACATTCATGTTTACCTTCAAGACATCACCTTTATGAAGCTAGAAGATAATATTCAAGGTTGATCAAGACTAAGTATAAAGAGTGGATTCAAGTTGATCAACACACAAAGCGTAAAAGATGTACCAAGAGGGGTCAAGTGATCTCATGGTATAGTAAACATTCATTGTCCATTACGCTTTGTGTACTAACCCGTTATCTATGTGAGGTCTCTTTGTGGGGTTAGGTGTGCTCCCAAAGAAAGATCTCATATGACCCATGGAGGATGACATTAAGTGGTAATCGACATCAAGGTTTTGGTGTGAAAATTTAAGTGGAGCATCACGAAGAGGTCATGCTTGAAGCTTACCGTCCATTCTCGTGATAAGGGACATGTGAAGATGTGCCTAAGAGAGGCTCACCCATAGTGGAATATGGGATATCAATTTACTAGTCTTCATCGAGTCAGCGCAATCAAGAAAGGTGGTCCAACTTGAGGAAGTCAAGATCGTCATCATCTAGCTCAAGTGGACTATGCACAAGGCAAATGTTTGATCTTGATAGGTTTTCTATTTTACCGGTCATGGTGTTAGTTGGGAGGTTGGCTTATAGGATTGAGTGTTGTACTATCAAGGGGGGCTCTCAATTGAGTAACTTGATCGTATCGTTCACAGAGAGCTCAAACCATTGCATCCTTAGCATCACCTTTCTTGGTTCTTTTTTGGCTTTTCTCTATGCGAGCTTTGGGGCTTGTGGTTATCTTCATGACAAGCTCAAGTTCATCAAAAACGGATTTCATATGCATCTTCTATTATGTTTTCGATGTTGGAGTTTTTATCGGTTCTTCTCTTATGGAGGTTTCATGCTTGTACATTGTTGGCATATAACTCTTGCTTGTTCTGAAGTTTTCCAATCGTATTTTGATAGCTCTTGTTGTTAGCTTTCTATCGAGCTTGAGTTTTTCAAAATCGGAGCTCGTTTGCAGAAATTATGGACAGGGCTGGGCGTTTGGTATAAACCGAAAGTTCGGTTTCTACCGATCGATTATTTTTCAAATTTGGTTAGCAAAACCAAAAACTGAAAATGGTAGCCCAATATAACTAACCGAAAGCTCGGTTTCTTCCATTTGTGATCGGTCTCACCAAGATGAGGTTTCACCCTAACCCTAGCGCATCGGTCTCACCGAGTTGGTATTGCCGGTCCCACCGAAAAGCTTAACGTTCACATTTTGAACCAAGTCGGTCTCACTGAGTTTCACTATTCGGTCCCACCAAGTTTGGTAAATTGTGTGTAACAGTTAGATTTTGTGTCGGGTCTATATATACCCCTCCATCCTCCTCTTCATTAGAGAGAGAGCCATCAGAACGTGCTGATGTCTACTACGCAACTTTATTCTTGTAGACACATGTTGGGCCTCCAAGCGCAGAGTTCTGTAGGACAGTAGCAATTTCCCCTCAAGTGGATGACCTAAGGTTTATCAATCCGTGGGAGGTGTAGGATGAAGATGGTCTCTCTCAAACAACCCTACAACCAAATAATAAAAAGTCTCTTGTGTCCCCAACACACCAAATACAGTGGTAATTTGTATAGGTGCACTAGTTCGACAAAAAGATGGTGATAAAAGTGTAATATGGATGGTAGAAATATATTGTCATAATCTGAATAAATAAAACAGCAAGGTAGCAAGTAGTAAACGGGCACAAAAGGTGTTTCAATGCTTAAAAACAAGGCCTAGGGTCCATACTTTCACTAGTGCAATCTCTCAACAGTGCTAACATAGTTGGATCATATGATTATCCCTCAAAGTGTAACAAAGAATCACTCCCGAGTTCCTATTAGCAGAGAACACAAGATAGAAATTGTTTGTAGGGTGTGAGGCCACCTCAAAGCTATTCTTTCCATTCGATCTATTCAAGAGTTCGTACTAAAATAACACAAAGATATTGTTTCCGTTTGATCTATCCTAGAGTTCGTACTAGAATAACACCAAAGCAAATTCATATTCATAATACTCAATCCACACAAAGAACTATAAAGAGACCCCAAAGTTTCCGTCGGAGAAAAGATAATAAAAACGTGCATCAACCCCTATGCATAGATTACCCCAATATCACCACAGGAATCCGCAAGTTGAATGCCATAACATATATCAAGTGAATCAATATGATACCCCAATTGTCACCTCAAGTATTCATACCGCAAGACATATATCATGTGTTCTCATCTCTGAATATTCAATCCAACAAGACAAAACTTCAAAGGGTAAAGATTCAATTCATCACAACAAGAGTATAGAGGGGAGAAACATCATATGATCCATCTATGCTAACAAAGCCCATGATACAGATCACGAGAGAGAGAGATAAAACACATAGCTACTGGTAAAAACCCTCAGCCCCGAGGGTGGACTACTCCCTCCTCATCGTGGTGGCCCCTGGGATGATGAAGATGGCCATCGGAGATGATCCCCCCCCTCCGGCAGGGTGCCGAAATGGGTCTAGGTTGGTTTTCGGTGGCTATGGAGCCCTGCGGCGGCGGAACTTCTGATCTAGGTTAACCCCGAAGGGTTTCGGAATATTTGGGAATTTATAGTGCAAAGAGGGGGTGCGGGAGGCCACCGAGGCGGGCACAACCCACCTGGGCGCACTAGGGGCCCTAGCGCGCCCTGGTGGTTTGTGCCCCCCTCGAGCCCCCCCAGGTGCAGCTCTGGCCCAATGGGTTCCTTCTGGTCCAAAAAAAACTCCGTAAAGTTTCGTTGCGTTTGGACTCCATTTGATATTGATTTGCCGCGATGTAAAAAAAGCAAAAAAAAAGCAACTGGCACTTGGCACTGGGTCAATGGGTTAGTCCCAAAAAATGATATAAAGTTGCTATAAAATGATTTTAAAGCATCCAAGAATGATAATATATTGGCATGCATACTTCATAAATTATAGATACGTTGGAGACGTATCAGCATCCCCAAGCTTAATTCCTACTCATCCTCGAGTAGGTAAATGATAAAAGAAATAATTTATGAAGTATGAGTGCTAGCAAAGTGCATAAGTTTGATCAATGATAATTTCAATCACTTTTCCTAGCATCATAGAAACAATTCTTTCTTATGAAACTTCTCATGTTATAGTAGCAACCAATTCACATGTTAAGGTTCAAACAATGAATTCTCTTGAAATTCAACAACCTATGTTCTTAGTCACTAAGCAATTGCAATTCAACTTATTCAACAGAGTTTAAGTAAGAGCTCCACATACTCAACCATCATATAGTCTTCTATGATTGCTAACACTCACCTTGTACACATGAGCAAAACGTTTCAACCGGACACATAAAAAGATAGGGGCTTATTGTTTTTCCTCCCAACGTATTCACCTCAAGGGTGATGTCAACAATAATAACTCATGCTACCCATATTCAACTAGAATATGTGCCTAGATCTTTCCTCACCACATGATGCTTACCAAAAGAGAAAATAAAAAGGAATAGAGAGGAATACTTTGACTCTTTGCATAAAAGTAAATACATAAAAGTAAAACATAGCCCTTCGCAAAGGGAAGCAGAGGTTGCCATGTGCTTATTTGTTTGTATGCCCAACCCCTTAGTGCAAAAGAATGTCACGTTGTATTGCCCCTTATGATAGTAACCTTTATTATGCAGTCCGTCGCTTTTATTACTTTGCCATCACAAGTTCGTACAATGTTCAATTTTCTCTTACACTAAATGATCTCACACTTTTAGAAGCAATTTTTATTGCCTTATTGCACCGATGACAACTTACTTGAAGGATCTTGCTCAATCCTCAGGTAGGTATGGTGGACTATTGAAAATAAGATTTGGGTTTAGGGGTTTTTGGATGCACAAGTAGTATCTCTACTTGTTGCGGAATTTTTGGCTAGCAAAGATGGGGGACAAGCACCACATGTTGAAGGATCTATGATAATATAACTTCTATGTGAATACGAACAAACATAAACCATTATGTTGTCTTTCTTGTTCAATGTCAACAATTTTGGCATATAATATTTTGATGGGTGCTCACAATCACAAAATATTTCCATGATAGTATATTTGCACGTGAAAGTTCTCTTCCTTATACTAATTATTCATGAATTGCTTGTATGACCAATATTGTGATTGTCAAGCCTCAAAAGATTTCACTTTCTAAACCCAATGTGAAGCTACCACTAGGCATGATATGATTTCAACTTCATGACATTCAATTTATCCAACAATTTACTCATAGGATATAAGTGAAGCACAAGAGTAAATGACATAGAAAAGAGCTTTGTTGACGGGATGTGAATGCTGCTTACTTAGCCTCTCTGGCAACTATTTGAGGACTCTATTTTATTTAAAAACTTTCAGATCTAAGTACTTTATTAAAACAACAACCAAAATAAAATAAAATGACATTCTAATAATAGCACACATCATGTGAAGAAGCAAAAATTTGGCTCAACCTATACTAACCGATAATTGTTGAAGAAGAAAGGTGGGATGCCTACCGGGGCATCCCCAAGCTTAGATGCTTGATACTTCTTGAAATATTATCTTGGGATGCCTTGGGCATCCCCAAGCTTGAGCTTTTGTGTCTCCTTAATTGCTCTCATATCACGGTTTTCCTAAATCTCAAAAGCTTCATCCACACAAAACTCAACAAGAACTCGTGAGATAAGTTAGTATAAACCAATGCAAAATCCTTATCATTCTCTACTGTAGAAAATAACTAAAATTATTATTCAACATTGCATACTAAATGCCGCTGCATGTTTAATACTCCTATCCGCAAACAGAATCATTAAACAAGCAAACATATGCAAACATAAGAGCAATCTGCCAAAACAGTACAGTCTGTAAAGAATGCAAGAGTATCAATACTTATTCAACTCCAAACATTATGAAAATTTACAACACTGCATAAAATTTATCAGATCTCATTTTGCAAAAAGTTTCAACATTTTATCACATTCTGACTTTTCTAGAGAATTTTTGCAACAGCGGTAAACTTTTTGTTTTCAAACAGCAACATGTATACTTGCAAAATAAGCATGGCAAAGGCTATCATTGCCACTTTTATCGAAATAAAAGATGCAAAACATTATTATAAATAGCAGAAATAAAATCCTAACAAAATAAATTTATGCTCCAAGCAAAACACATATCATGTGACAAATGAAAACATAGATCTAAGTAAGGTTACCGATATTGTTGGAGACGAAAGAGGGGATGCCTTCCGGGGCATCCCCAAGCTTATTTGATTGGATATTCCATGGATATTAACTTAGGGTGCCTTGGGAATCCCCAAGCTTAGAGTCTTGTCACTCCTTATTCTCCTCATATCGACATCTCACCCAAAACTTGAAAACTTCAATCATACAAAACTTAATGAAACTTTGTGAGATAGATTAGTATGATAAAGAGCAAACTATTCCACTTTTGGTAGTGTCAAAGACAAGATTAATAATTATTCTCACACAATTCCTAGTTTATAATATCATTTCCATAATTTATATTGAGCAATATAAGCTATGGAAACTAGGAAACAAGCAAACTATGCATTGAAAACAGAATCTGTCAAAACAGAACAGTCTGTAGTAATCTTTACTCAAACCATACTTATGCTACTCCAAAAATTCTAAAAAATAGGAAAACCTGAGAAATTTGTCTATTAATCTTCTAAAAAAAGAATCAGCATTTTATCATGCTTTTGTTGAAAACTAGAATTATTTTTGTGAGCACAAAAGTTTCTGTTTTTCAGCAAGATCAAAGCAACTATCACCCAACAAGATCCTAAAGGCTTTACTTGGCACTTTATTGAAACAAAAGCAATAAAACATGATTACTACAGTATCATAATCATGTGAACACACAAAACAGTAGGTAAAAGCGTTGGGTTGTCTCCCAACAAGCGCTTTTCTTTAATGCCTTTTAGCTAGGCATGATGATTTCAATGATGCTCGCACAACAGATAAGAATTGAAACATGAAGAGAGCATCATGAAGCATATGACTAGCATATTTAGGTCTAACCCACTTCCTATGCATAGGGATTTTTTTAGCAAACAACTTACGAGAACAAGAATCAACTAGCATAGGAAGGCAAAACAAGTGCAACTTCCAAACAATCAACACATAGAGAAGAAACTTGATATTATTGAGATATGTAAGGGCATAAGTTCCTTTCTCATAATAATTTTCAGCGGAATCATGAATGAATTCAACAATATAACCATCACACACAACACTCTTTTTATGATGCACAAGCATAGAAGATTTATCACTCTTTATGGCATAGATGTCATCATGATAATCATCATAGATAGCAACTTCATTGCCATAATCAATTGGAACCTCTTCCAAAATAGTGGATGTATCACTAAATAAAGTCATGACCTCTCCAAATCCACTTTCATCAATATTGTAATAGATTCAACACACTCCAAAATAGTGGGATCACTACTACCTAGAGTTGGCACTTTCCAAACCCACTTTCATCAATGTAATCATCATAAACAGGAGGCATGCTATCATCATAATAAATTTTCTTATCAAAAGTAGAAGGAATCAAAGGATCATATTCATTAAGCAAAGCATCCCCAAGCTTAGGACAAGCATTATTTCCAGCAAATAAATCTTCAAACATATCATACTCATCAAACATAGCATCCCCAAGCTTGTGGTTTTGCATATCATCACAATCATTCTTATCAATAGCATGAATGGCACCAATAGTATAGGAAACATTATTATCATATTATTCCAAGCAAGTGCTAAAAATATTTTCAAGATCATAATTGATATCGTTGTCTTCGCAATCATAATCATCACAACAAGCAATAGGCATCACAAAATCATCATTAATATCATCATCCTCCATCAACATATTTGATTCACTTTCATGAGCCACAATGGTGATGGGAGCAACTTTATTTGGGAGAGATACCTTTTTACCTCTATTCTTTCTTCTTTTCTTCTTCTTCACCACACCATGTGTGGGTTTAATTCATTCTTTCAAGTTTCTTGTTGAAGAGCTTGATTGGATAGGAAGCTCCTCCTCGTTGACTGATTCATCATAATAAACACTAGGAGGGTATTGGGAAATATCTTCCCTTTCGTTAGTACTCTCTTCATATTCTATTTGTTTTCTTGTCTTTAGATAATTGGCAATATAAGGATTCTCAATGCAATTTACTGCACAAAACATATGAATTTTCTCTAGATCAAAATTAAGAAATCTCTCGGGATTTGGAAAACCCTTAGTTATATATTTCATTTCTTCATACCCCAAAAGAAGACTAAGTTCTTTATGATGCTCAAGGGTAATCAAGTTATCACAATTTTTGGACATGATTTGATCATGAAACAATTTGCATTGGAGATTTAAATGACCACGTTCATTGCAAAGTTCACAAGGATGGCGAAAAAAATTACATCTTTCAGCACAATCATCTAGCCTCTCTTTCAACCTTTTCATTTCTAAATATTTACGCTTCTTACAAAATCTATCTTCCCTTTTTGGTGTGCAAAGGCACTCCCAATTCACTCTGCAAAAAGTGACATGCTTATAAGAAACATTTTTTTCATGACTTGTGCAATCATCATTAGCATTTTGGATATTCAAAGAATTCATACTAACAACATTGCAATCATGCTCATCATTCAAATATTTTGTGCCAAGCATTTTATTGACTTCTTCTTCTAACAATTGAGCACAACTTTCCGAACCATCATTTTCAAGAAAGATATTATAAAGATAATCAATAATATGATGCAACCTAAATTCCATTTTTATAGTTTCTTTTAAAAACCAAACTAGTGATAAAACAAGAAACTAAAAGATTCAATTGCAAGATATAAAGATATACCTTCAAGCACTCACCTCCCCGGCAACGACGCCAGAAAAGAGCTTGATGTCTACTACACAACTTTATTCTTGTAGACAATTGTTGGGCCTCCAAGCGCAAAGTTTTGTAGGACAGTAGCAATTTTCCCTCAAGTGGATGACCTAAGGTTTATCAATCCGTGGAGGTGTAGGATGAAGATGGTCTCTCTCAAACAACCCAGCAACCAAATAATAAAGTCTCTTGTGTCCCCAACACACCAAATACAATGGTAATTTGTATAGGTGCACTAGTTTGGCGAAGAGATGGTGATAAAAGTGTAATATTGATGGTAGAAATATATTTTTAGAATCTGAATGAATAAAAATAGTAAGGTAGCAAGTAGTAAACGAGCAAAAAAACGGTGTTTCAATGCTTAAAAACAAGGCCTAGGGTCTGTACTTTCACTAGTGTAATCTCTCAACAGTGCTAACATAGTTGGATCATATGATTATCCCTTAAAGTGTAACAAAGAATCACTCCCGAGTTCCTATTAGCGGAGAACAAAAGATAGAAATTGTTTCTAGGGTGCGAGACCACCTCAAAGCTATTCTTTCCGTTTGATCTATTCAAGAGTTTGTACTAAAATAACACAAAGCTATTGTTTTCGTTCGATCTATTCTAGAGTTCGTACTAGAATAACACCAAAGCAAATTCATATTCATAATACTCAATCCACACAAAGAACTATAAAGAGGCCCCAAATTTTCTGTCAGAGAAAAGATAATAAAAACGTGCATCAACCCCTATGCATAGATTACCCCAATATCACCGCAGGAATCTACGAGTTGAATGCCATAACATATATCAAGTGAATCAATAAGATACCCCAATTGTCACCTCAAATATTCATACCGCAAGAGATATATCATGTGTTCTCATCTCTGAATATTCAATTCGACAAGACAAAACTTCAAAGGGTAAAGATTCAATTCATCACAACAAGAGTATAGAGGGGAGAAACATCATATGATCCATCTATGCTAACAAAGCCCATGATATAGATCACGAGAGAGAGATAAAACACATAGCTACTGGTACAAACCCTCAGCCCCGAGGGTGGACTACTCCCTCCTCATTGTGGTGGCCGCCGGGTGATGAAGATGGCCATCGGAGATGATTCCCCCCTCCGGCAGGGTGCCGGAACGGGTCTAGATTGGTTTTCGGTGGCTACGAAGCCCTGCAGCGGCGGAACTTCTGATCTAGGTTAACCCCAAAGGGTTTCAGAATATTTGGGAATTTATAGTGCAAAGAGGGGGTGTGGGAAGCCACCAAGGTGGGCACAACCCACCTGGGCGCGCCAGGTGGCCCTGGTGGGTTGTGCCCCCCTCGGGGCACCCCCAGGTGCAGCTCTGGTCCAATGGGTTTCTTCTGGTCCAAAAACAATCTCCGTAAAGTTTCGTTGCGTTTGGACTCCATTTGATATTGATTTCTCGCGATGTAAAAAACAAGCAAAAAACAACAACTGGCACTTGGCACTGGGTCAATAGGTTAGTCCCCAAAAATGATATAAATTTGCTATAAAATGATTATAAAACATCCAAGAATGATAATATATTGGCATGAATACTTCATAAATTATAGATACGTTGGAGACCTATCACGTGCCTACACTTCCAACATTCATTTTCTGAGAGAGAACCACCTACTCATGTGTTGAGACCAAGACATTCCAATCCAACCACAAGAATCTTGATCTCTAGCCTTCCCCAAGTTGCTTTCCACTCAAATTATCTTTCCACCATATCCAAATCTGTGAGAGAGAGTTGAGTGTTGGGGAGACTATCATTTGAAGCACAAGAGCAAGGAGTTCATCATCAACACACCATCTATTACCTTTTGGAGAGTGGTGTCTCCTAGATTGGTTAGGTGTCACTTGGGAGCCTCCGTCAAGATTGTGGAGTTGAACCAAGGAGTTTGTAAGGGCAAGGAGATCGCCTACTTCGTGAAGATCTACCGTAGTGAGGCAAGTCCTTCATGGGCGATGGCCATGGTGGGATAGACAAGGTTGTTTCTTCATGGACCCTTCATGGGTGGAGCCCTCCATGGACTTGCGCAACCGTTACCCTTCGTGGGTTGAAGTCTCCATCAACGTGGATGTACGATAGCACCACCTATCGGAACCACGCCAAAAATCTTCGTGTCTACATTGTGTTTGCTCCCTCCAAACTCCTCCCCTTTACCTTCATATGCAATGATTTACATTCCGCTGCTATACTCTTAGAATTGCATGTGTAGGTTGATTGCTTGACTTGTGTTAAGTTGCTAAAATCTACCAAGACTTAAAATTGGGAAAAGGCTAGATTTTTATTTGGTCAAGTAGTCCAATCACCCCCTCTAGACATACTTTCAATCCTACAGCACCCCTGTTGAGTGTGCGCGGAACACCCACCACACGCTCCACCGCCGCTGCCCGTCGACAGCTGTTGCCGGCCGCCGTTGCCGCCACACCATCGTCAAAAGCCAGGGCCATCGCCCGCTCCGCCGTTGCGGCCGGAAGGCGAGAGGTGGCCGTCATTTCCGCCACCCCACTGCCGGCCACCGTGGCCATCACCCGTCTCCTAGATTGGTTAGGTGTCACTTGGGAGCCTCCGTCAAGATTGTGGAGTTGAACCAAGGAGTTTGTAAGGGCAAGGAGATCGCCTACTTCATGAAGATCTACCCAAGTGAGGCAATTCCTTCGTGGGCAATGGCCATGGTGGGATAGACAAGGTTGCTTCTTCGTAGACCCTTCGTGGGTGAGCCCTCCGTGGACTCGCACAACCGTTACCCTTCGTGGGTTGAAGTCTCCATCAACGTGGATGTACGATAGCACCACCTATCAGAACCACGCTAAAAATATCCGTGTCTACATTGCGTTTGCTCCCTCCAAACTCCTCCCCTTTACCTTCATATGCAATGATTTACATTCTGCTACTATTCTCTTAGAATTGCATGTGTAGGTTGATTGCTTGACTTGTGTTAAGTTGCTAAAATTTGCCAAGACTTAAAATTGGGAAAAGGCTATATTTTTATTTGGTCAAGTAGTCTAATCACCCCCTCTAGACATACTTTCGATCCTACAGGTGGTATCAGAGCTTTGGTCTCCATTTGTCTTGATTTCCATAGCTTTGGTGATCATAGCCTTGGTTTCACAACCTAGGAGAGTATGGCGTCTAGTGAGGGAAATTACCACCTTAGAGGGTTTTCAACTATAGAAAAAATTAAATAAATGCTTCAAAACATGACACCTGACATGGTGCCATGTGAAAGGGCAACTATCCCCGGGTGGTTTTGGTAATTCCTAACAACATATAGCTCATTGAGCTAACATTATTCCAAGATTAATATTTCAGGAAAAGCTCAATGAATGGCATGGCATGGATGAGGAAAGTGGATCCCTCAAAATTCTAAGGACAAAAAGTTTGGCTCAAGCTTCAAGATCAAGACTCTACATTTTATATTTTAGTGATCCATGATCACATTGAGTCTATAGGAAAAGCCAATACTATCAAGGAGGGATGAGGTGTTGCTTAATGGCTTGCTTGCTCAAAGTGCTTAGTGATATGCTCCAAAACCCTCAACTACCTTTCCACATCCATATATGACCTAAACCAAAAGTCAAACTCGGCCCCACCGATTCTTTCTATCCGGCGCCACCGAGTTTCAAATGTCATAGCCACTGCCACAAACCCTAGGAAAATCGGTTTCACCGATAGGGATCTCGATCTCACTGAGATGGGATTGTAATCTCTCTGTTTCCCCTCGTAACGTTTCAGTCTTACCGAGATGAGCGATCAGTCCCACCGAGATTGCAATGTAAACTCTCTGTTTCCCTTTTGTAACATTTCGGTCTCACCGAGATGAGCGAATCAGTCCCACCGAGTTTACCTGACCAACTCTCTGGTTAGCTTATTACCAAAATCGGTCCCACCGAGTTTGTGTAATCGGTCACACCGAGATTATGTTATGACCTAACCCTAACCATATCGGTCCTACCGAGTTGCATCTCAGTCCCACCGAAAATCCTAACGGTCACTAGGTTTGCTGAATCGGTCCGACCGAGTTTAACCATTCGGTCCCACCGAGTTTGGTAAATTGTGTGTAATGGTTAGATTCTGTGTGGAGGCTATATATACCCCTCCACCCACTCTTCATTCGTAGAGAGAGCCATCAGAACATACCTACACTTCCAATACACATTTTTTGAGAGAGAATAACCTACACTTGTGTTGAGGTCAAGATATTCCATTCCAACCATATGAATCTTGATCTCTAGCCTTCCCCAAGTTGCTTTCCACTCAAATCTTCTTTCCACCAAATCCAAATCCTGTGAGAGAGAGTTGAGTGTTGGGGAGACTATCATTTGAAGCACAAGAGCAAGGAGTTCATCATCAACACACCATTTGTTACTTCTTGGAGAGTGGTGTCTCCTAGATTGGCTAGGTGTCACTTGGGATCCTCCGATAAGATTGTGGAGTTGAACCAAGGAGTTTGTAAGGGCAAGGAGATCGCCTACTTCGTGAAGATCTACCGCTAGTGAGGCAAGTCCTTTGTGGGCGACGACCATGATGGAATAGACAAGATTGCTTCTTCGTGGACCGTTCGTGGGTGGAGCCCTCCGTGGACTCGCGCAACCGTTACCCTCCGTGGGTTGAAGTCTCCATCAACGTGGATGTACGATAGCACCACCTATCGGAACCACGACAAAAACATCCGTGTCTCCAATTGCGTTTGAATCCTCCAAACCCTTCCCTTTACATTCTTGCAAGTTGCATGCTTTACTTTTCGCTGCTCATATACTCTTTTGCATGCTTGCTTGAATTGTGTGGAGATTGCTTGACTTGTGCTAAGATAGCTAAAATCTGCCAAGAACTAAAATTGGGAAAAGGCTAGATTTTTATTTGGTCAAGTAGTCTAATCACCCCCCTCTAGACATACTTTCGATCCTACAGGTGGTATCAGAGCTTTGGTCTCCATTTGTCTTGATTTCCATAGCTTTGGTGATCATAGCCTTGGTTTCACAACCTAGGAGAGTATGGCGTCTAGTGAGGGAAATTACCACCTTAGAGGTCCTTACTTTGATGGTACTAATTTTGCTAGTTGGAAGCATAAGATGAAAATGCATATTCTTGGACATAACCCCATCGTTTGGGCCATTGTGTGTATTGGCTTGGAAGGTGAATTCTTCGATGGAAGGGAACCAAATCGTGAAGCTACAGCTGAAGAATTGAAGATGTTGCAATACAATGATCAAGCTTTCAATATCCTCTTCAATGGATTGTGCCCCGAAGAATTCAACAAAATCCGCCGTCTTGATAATGCAAAGGAAATTTGGGATACTTTGATTGGTATGCACGAAGGTACTAACTTCGTCAAGGAATCCAAATTGGAGGTGCTTCAAAGTTAGCTTGACAAGTTCAAAATGAAGGATGGTGAAGGTGTCGCTGAAATGTACTCTAGGCTTGCTCTCATCACAAATGAGATTGCCGGCCTAGGAAGTGAAGAGATGACCGATAGATTCATCATCAAGATGATCCTAAGTGCCTTGGATGGAAAATATGATACCGTGTGCACATTGATCCAAATGATGCCCAATTACAAAGATCTCAAGCCAACGGAAGTCATTGGTAGAATTGTTCCTCATGAGATGTCACTTAAAGACAAAGAAGAGCTTCACAATAAGTCTAGTGGTGCTTACAAAGCTTCATGTGATGCTCTGTAACATCCCAATTTTTGATCATTAGGTCATCATATGCATCCATGATTTGAGCATTTTGAATTTGATTTATTTGGACACTTCGATCCAAGAGACCTTAAGCAACTCAAGGGCCGTTTGAGAGAGTTGGAGGTTTTCATAAAATTCCATTTTTGAATTTTCAAAAATTGGTAAATTGGATCAAGGTGATTTTTATTTGAAATTATTATTCCAATTATTTCAAAATAAATAAAATAATGAGAGAAGATAATATGACTTCTTTAAAACAGTGAGGAAATAATGGAAATTTAATTTTGAATAAAAATATATTGTTATTTGAATTTTATTTGACATTTTATTCGATTAAATTAGGGGAAATTGCATTTTAGCCCAGAAAAATGTTCACGTTGTCCTAAATATTAGGAGAGGACCGTGAAAATTATTTTTTGGATTTTTATTTTATTTTGATTTTTCTACGTGGCGAAATTAATTAAAAAACTCCTTTCCGGACCGAACTAGGCCGAAGGCCCAGCTGGCCCAGCGCCTCGCCCCGCCGCGACCAACTCCGGGTAGAGTTCGACCGCCGCCTGCCGCGGAGTCCGGCTCAGACTCCACCTCGTTGCCGCCTTTGCCCCTCCTCCAAGCTGCCCTCCCTGCCCCCTTTATATAGCCACCGACCCCCACTCTCCCTTCAAGCCGCCCCGCCGCCCGCTGCCGACGCCGCTCACCGCTTGCGCCGCCGCTGCATCGCACTGCCGTCGCCTTGCCTCATTGCCGTCTGCGCCGCCTCCTGCCGCTACCGACGCCGCCCGCGCCGCTAGCCACTGCCGCACGCCGCCCACCGCCGATGCCGTCGTTTTTTTTCGAACCGGTATAAACCGCTAAAAACCCGCCCGTTTTTTTATTTTAGATCGGCTTATTTTTTAGGTCAAGTTATTTAGTGAGCGTTCGCTCGTTTGGTTCTGTTAACGAATGAATTCGTTCATTAGTCTTTGTTAGCGGACGTTCGTCCGATAGATTTTTCTTTTTAGTTTAGTTTTCAGCCAGGGACCTATCCGCAAATAGTTTTCATACAGATGAGTCCCTAATTTTTAAACCCTCACTACTTTTTGGTCGTTTATCCAAATCTAGTGAAACCAACGCCAAAATCTTCGTCTTGTAACCCTCTGTCTGGATAAACAACTTGAACATGATTTTGAAAATTTAAAATTTGGTTTCAAGAAGATTTGAATTTGAACTTCTTTTAATCGTAGTTTGTGTTTCATAACTCCGATTCGATTGATTCTTTTTGCAAATCGAAGCTCTTTACTTGAACTTTCTGTTGAGATCTTTTCTTTTGATCTTACCTTTGCATCTTATGCTTTGGTGCTGTAGTGACCCGACCTCAAACGGTCAAGTCTCTATGCTTCAGTGTCATCCCTGGATCGGTAATGCTGACACACATAGTACTTCGAAGGATTTATAACAAAGTAGCAATCACACACTTATTACATCGAATGTCTCAAAAGAGAACTTATTACAATAAGTATGGCTTAAGGCCATCTAATTATGATAACAATGCAAGACTTGGAAGATAAAGTGAGTCCATCAACTCCAACGGCATAGCTGAGTGCATGACAAACGACCTATGACATCTTACTCGTCGTCTGAAAAGTCTGCAACATGATACGTTGCAGCCCGAAAACAGGTCAGCACATGGAATATGCTGGCAAAATAACACAAGAGAACAACGAACAGATAAATGCTATCACTACATGTATATATGGCTGGTGGAGGCTCTATGGTTAAATTGTTTTGCGAAAAGCCAATTTTTCCCTACAACAAAGGAATATATTTTATTTAACTATCATGGTAGTTGAAACATCATTGAGAAGGTTCCTCCAACTCAATCCCAATTAAAGTAGTCATTAACATCCCAACAAATCAATTTAGAGTGATGAGATCAAATCAATAATTCAAGTACCAGATACTCAAGATGTCCATAACCGGGGACACGGCTAACCATGATTAGTTTATACACTCTGCAGAGGTTTGCGCGCTTTTCCCCACAAGACTCGATCTCCTCTGTTGGATTTCTCGCACTACGGGGCGTTTGAGAAACGGATAACTAAGACACAGTCTTTTAGAAGTATTAACTCTTTACTCTGGGTGGACCATTACACCTACTTTCCCCTACATCTGCTACCCCACCACTGAAAGAGGTCACACAACATACTCAACTATGCCAGAGCCCATAATGGCTTGTGGCTACACACGGAAGTTTCTAGCATGAATAATCTTATGATCCCTTTGAGCCTGGGTGGCGGACCGTAGGATGATCACACGGGTACTCCGGGATATCCTTGGACAACACTGGATTCTTCAGGTGCCCACAAGCAATCACCCAGATGTATCTTAAAGTTGCCACCTTAAGTTGAACCATTAATTAAAAACTCACATCTGTCATGGATACACTCAAACCCAATCCACGTCTATGAGCATAGCATGGCAATATAAGCATAACATAGAAGTAACTCCCAAGGTTTGATAAATAAACAGGTAATAGGTTCTACCTCATCATCTACTTCCCAAACCCACATGTTAAGAGATCCCACTCATGCAATGTGTGAGGGTTGAAACTAATGCATAAAAACTGGGTGATAAAGGGGTATGATCAAAGTGTTACTTGCCTTGCTGATGATCAGCAAAACCTAGAGACTCGAAGTAGCACGCTTCGCACTCCGGGTGTTCTATCGCAAACAAACGATAGACTACATAAGCAATCAAGCAAAGATGCACGGGGAAAACTCAAATAAGAAGAGCTAACCAGAAAATTCAACTAAAGAACTCCGGTTTGCAAAAAGAATCAAACCAAACGGAGCAACGAAACTCAAACCACGAAAAAAACAAGATACGATTACTAATATGGACTAAAGTCAAATTTTATAGTACCAAAATCTTGTTCAAGTTGGTTAAACAGAAAGAAGGCTTCAAGACAAAGATCTAGGCGCTTGTTTCACCTGATTCGGATAAACGAGCGAAAAGATATACTAGAACGAAGATTAGGGCAGAAATCGTGATCGAAAATAATCGCGGGAAAACCCTGGAAAAAGAAAACTGACGAACAGGCTAACGAACGAACGATCGTTGTCTGCATCTAACGGATGAATGGCGTTCGTTAAAATGAACACGGACGAACGTCCGCAATTTAACTAAACCGAGAAAAACAAAAAAACCGATCTAGAAAAAATGAACTAGGGTTTCAAAGAAAAAACCGAACGGTTTTCTTGCGAAAACCGGCGGCGGCGGCTACCTCGGCGAGGTCGGCGGCGTGCGGTGGCGGAGGGCGGCGCGGCGGAGCGGCGACGGCGGCAAGGTGCAGCAGCGACGCGACGGATCGGGCGGCGCGGGCGGCGCGGGCGGCGGCTTAGGGTTAGGGCAGGGGCGCGGCTTGGGCTGGCCTCGGGGTCGCGGGCTCGGCTTATAAGGCCGGCCGGGTCAAGTGTCCAGGTCGGACACTGCCCGGTAGATCGGTTACTTTTTTTAATAGATCCTGACGCAGAAAAACAAATAAAAGAAATACTAAATGGAGTCCAAAAATCCTGAAATAAATTTTCACGGTCCTCTAATAATATTGCGGACAAAGTGGACATTTATTTGGACCTCTAATGCAATTTTGAAAAACGAATATTTTTCCTAATTCAAATAAAATCACAATAAAATCCAAATAAAATAACTTATTTGATTTTAATATTTTCCTCTAATATTTCATTTATTTTGGAGAAGTCATATTATCTCCTCTCATATATTTTAATATAAAATATTTTCGGAGGGAAAAATAATTAGAACCAAAATATCCTATTTTCAAAATTTGAGAAAACTCAAATATGAAAATATCGAAATTCTCAACTCTCTCCGTGGGTCCTTGAGTTGCTTAGAATTTCGAGGATCGCAAAGCAAAAATGCAATAAAATATGATATGCATGAATGACCTATGTATAACATTCCAAATTGAAAATTTGGGATGTTACAAACCTACCTCGCTTAAGACGAATCTCGTCCTCGAGATTCGGGTTGGCTAGAAAATAGGTGTGGGTGGTCCTTGCGTAGATCATCCTCTCGTTCCCAAGTGGCTTCATCCTCGGTATGGTGACTCCACTGAACTTTGCAAAACTTGATAACCTTGCTGCGAGTAACTCGGCTGGCAAACTCGATAATCTTGACTGGTTTCTCCTCATATGTCAAATCACTATCCAACTGAATTGCTTCCAGGGGCACCGTATCTCTCAGAGGGATATCAGCCATCTCAGCATGACACTTCTTCAACTGGGAAACGTGAAACACATCATGTACTCCTGACAGTCCTTCGGGTAATTCCAACTTGTAGGCTACCTCTCCCATGCGTCCCAAAACACGGTACGACCCTACAAATCTCAGGGCTAACTTTCCCTTAACTCCAAAACGTTTAACTCCTCATAGAGGCGACACTCGCAGATATGCTCTGTATCCGATTTCATAGACTACCTCCTTGCATTTTGAATCTGCATAACTCTTCTGTCGGGATTGAGCTACCTTCAGTCTATCTCGTATTAGCTTAACCTTCTCTTCAGACTCCTTAATCAAATCTGGCCCAAACAGCTGACGGTCTCCAACTTCATCCCACATTAACGGTGTCCTGCACCTTCGTCCATACAGAGCTTCGAACGGTGCCATCTTCAAACTGGCCTGGTAGCTATTATTGTATGAGAACTTCGCGTAGGGCAAGTTGTCATCCCAACTAGACCCATAGTCTAGCGCACAAGCTCTCAACATGTCCTCCAGAATCTGATTTACTCTCTCAGTCTGTCCATCTTTCTGCGGATGAAAAGAGGTACTGAACTCTAACTTGGTACCCAAAGTCTGGTGCAGCTGGTGCCAAAACTTTGAAGTAAACTGCGTTCCCCTAGCTGATACGATGGTCCTCGAAACTCCATGCAGACACACGATCCTGGTCATATATATCTTGGCCAACTTCGCGCTTGTATAGGTGATCTTCACGGGGATAAAGTGAGCTACTTTGGTCAAACGATCCACTACTACCAAGATAGAATCATATCCCGATCGTGTCCTGGGTAATTCGGTGATAAAATCCATGCCAAGCTTATCCCACTTCCATTCGGGTATCGGCATAGGCTGCAGTAATCCTGCTAGCTTCTGATGTTCTGCCTTCACTCTTTGACATACATCACATACGACTACATACTTGGAAATATCCTTCTTCATTCCAGTCCACCAGAAATGCTCAATCCAAATACATCTTGGTGTTTCCGGGGTGTATCGAGTATGGTGAGTCATGAGCTTCCTGTAATATCAACTTCCTGATTTCTGCATTGTTGGGCACAAATATACGGTCCGCAAACCACAAGGTGTCGTGCTCATCCTCACGAAAACATTTGGCTTTGCCTTCAGCCATCTTCTCCTTTATCTCGGCAATTTCTTTGTCATACTTCTGAGCTTCTCGAATCTTTCCCAACAATGTCGACTGAACTTCCATGGTTGTAACAAAACCTCTAGGAACAATCTCCAAATGAAGCTCCCTGAGATCTTCTGCTAACTCCTTTGGCAATCCTTTACTTAAGAAGGTATTGGCATAACTCTTCCGGCTCAAAGAGTCTGCTACGACATTGGCCTTTCCTAGATGATAATGCAATTTCATATCATAATCCTTGATAAGCTCCAACCATCTCCTTTTCCTGAGATTCAACTCCTTCTGTGTGAAAATGTACTTCAAACTCTTATGATCCGTGTACACATCACAATGGTTCCCAATAAGAAAATGTCTCCAGGTCTTGAGTGCATGCACTACCGCTGCCAACTCCAAGTCATGTGTGGCATAATTTAACTCATGCAGTTGAAGTTGTCGTGAGGCATACGAAACAACTCTTCCGTCTTGCATAAGTACACTTCCTAGTCCTAAGCGAGACGCGTCGCAATACACTTGGAAATCCTTGCGTATATCTGGCAGAATCAGCACTGGGGCGGTAGTCAAACGTTTGTTCAACTCCTGGAAACTTGCTTCACAGTCTTCAGTCCAATGGAACTTGGTGTCCTTCTTTAGCAACGCCGTCATGGGCTTCGCAATCTTGGAAAAATTCTCAATGAATCTCCGATAGTATCCCACGAGTCCAAGAAAACTGTGGATCTCTCCAACTGAGGTGGGTGCCAACCACTCAGTGACTGATTGAACCTTGGTAGGATCCACTGCTATACCTTCTCATGATATAACATGTCCAAGAAATCCAACTTCCTTCAACCAAAACTCACATTTGCTAAACTTGGCATATAACTGATGTTCCCTGAGCTTCTCAAGGACCAAACGCAAATGCTCCTTGTGTTCCTCTTCATCCTTCGAGTATACCAAGATATCATCAATGAATACCACAACAAACTTATCCAAGAATTCCATGAACACCTTATTCATCATACTCATGAAAATAGGCAGGGGCGTTAGTCAATCCAAATGACATAACCGTATACTCATATAGCCCATACCTTGTGGTGAAAGTTGTCTTAGGTATATCCTTTTCTCGAATCTTCAGCTGGTGGTATCCTGATTGCAGGTCAATCTTCGAAAACACTTTAGCTCCTTGCAGCTGGTCAAACAAATCATTGATCATCGGCAGTGGGTACTTATTCTTGATCGTCACTTCATTCAATGCCCGATAATCAACAACCATTCTCAGAGACTTATCCTTCTTCTCAACCAAGAGCACTCGGGCTCCCCATGGTGATGAACTTCGTCGAATGTAACCTTTCTCCAACAACTCCTTGATCTGCTTCTTAATCTCCTCCAGATCATTTGCGGGCATCTGGTATGGTCTCTTCGATATCGGTCTGGTGCCTGGCAATAACTCTATCAAAAACTCAATGTCTCGATCCGGGGGCATGCCTAGTAATTCCTCTGAAAATACATCCGGGTAATCCTTCACTACAGGCACTTCTTCTTGAACAACTCCCATGAGAGAATTTACGTGGGTACTCTTAGGAGTATGCCGGGATACATACTTGATCCTTTTTCCCTCCGGGGTGGTGAGTAAAATTGACTTACTGGCACAATCGATGTTTCCTCCATTATGGTTATGGCCTCCATGGTTATGGGTAAATCCTCCCGGGTTCGGGGTGAGACGGGGTTTCTGCTGAGCTCCTGAATTGTACCTTCCTTGTCCATACTTCCTCTTGTGGCTCTCAATCTGCTGTTGCTTCCCTTCAATCATAAGAGCCTTATCTACCAACTCCTGGTAGTTGTTGAATATTGCCACCATCAGCTACATGCTCATCTCATCATCCAGCCCTTCCATAAACTTCTCCTACTTCGCGGCATCTGTGGCCACATCATCTAGGGCATAACAAGATAACTTACTAAAGTCCTCCACGTACCGACCTATAGTATGATTCCCCTGGCGTAAGTTGCGAAACTCACGCTTCTTCATGCTCATAGCTCCAGTTGAGACATGGGCTGTGCGGAAAGCTTGCTGAAACTGCTCCCAAGTGACATTGGCTATGGGAAAAGTGGCTGTGTAATTCTCTCACCATGCGGCTGCGGGTCCATCCAGTTGGTGTGCGGCAAAACGCACCTTCTAAACATCCGTGCAACCGGGAGTGGTTAACTCCCTTCCAATCCTACGTAGCCAGTCATCCGCAACTATGGGCTCGGTGCTACTGGAAAAGACCGGCGGCTGTAACCTCAGAAAACGGGCTAAGTTGTCAACTGGAGGTGGTGGCGGTGGGTTGTTGTTATTGTTGTTGTTGTTGCCCTGATTCTGAACTAGCAACTGCATCAGTGTATTCTGCTGCTGGATCAACTAAGTGAGCTCCAGTGGGAAAGCAAATCTAGGGTCATGTCTCGGAGGCATCTGATGGGTTTAGAGGGGAGAGATTAGAATAGAATGAGGTCTAATGAGAAAGCACTACCCATATGCACATGAGACAAACACAATTATATCATATCACTCAATCAATCAAGCAAGGGCATACAATCGATCTAACTATCGTTACAGTTCTCATACTACTCTATATACATGAGGAAACACAATTAATCATATGGTGGTCTACTAGAAATTTTGATCGGTGGAAGACTCCATGATATCCGCTCCAGCTTCGTCTTCATAGTCATCATCACTACTATCGGGGTCGGAGTCAGTGTTGTTGTTGATGATGTAGTCTTCAGAACGAATCTCCTTAGGTTCATCGTCTTCACCTCCTAGCGCGGGGTCTCCCATGAAAACTCCTAGCTTCCTTGTCATGTCGTCATTCTTGTCCACAAGTATCGTCATTTCCTCCTCATATCCATAGCGTGTAGACTTAAGCTCCTCTTCTAGCTCTGTGATCCTGGTCATCGCCTTCCTCAAATCTATCATGCTTGCGCACATCTGGTTCTTATGGCGACGTATGTGATGGTTTAACTCCTGGATGAATGCTGCAATGGACCTGTCCTTCCTGGTGCTGATAATTCCCATTGCTCATCTCGGCGCCCACATATCTGGTAGATAGTGTCCTTAAGCTCCTTGTGGTAAACTTCGCCGATGCGTCCTATGGCGATATGGGATGCCATGCTCTTGCCTAGACTCCAGGTGGGTGCATCATAGGAAAACTCTATGGGTTTAGTGACTGGCATGAACGTCCTTCCTGGAACTTGAACTCGAATCAACCAACGCTCCTATTTTGGTAAAGTGATGGTGTAGGTCCTGGTGAAGCTTGGTATTCCCATGTTCAGGTACCTAGTGACTTCCTTCAAGTGTCGTCCAAACGGGGTGTCTTCATCAGGCTGTGTAAACTTGTTCCTTGCGTACGCCATCCTAAAGAGTAGAAAATGGAGAGGAGTAAGAAATGAGTAGAGAAGAGTGATCTATGGCTCACCTTAGTGGCCATGTCCTACATTCAGCGTGTGCTCTGATTCCATCTTGTAGCGACCCGACCTCAAATGGTCAAGTCTCTGTGCTTCAGTGTCATCCCTGGATCGGTAATGCTGACACACACAGTACTTCGAAGGATTTATAACAGAGTAGCAATCACACACTTATTACATCGAATGTCTCAAAAGAGAACTTATTACAATAAGTATGGCTTAAGGCCATCTAATTACGATAACAACGGAAGACTTGGAAGATAAAGTGAGTCCATCAACTCCAACGGCATAGCTGAGTGCATGACAAACGACCTACGACATCTTACTCGTCGTCTGAAAAGTCTGCAACATGATACGTTGCAGCCCGAAAATGGGTCAGCACATGGAATATGCTGGCAAAATAACACAAGAGAACAATGAATAGATAAATGCTATCACTACATGCATATATGGCTGGTGGAGGCTCTATGGTTATATTGTTTTGCTAAAAGCCAATTTTCCCCTACAACAAAGGAATATATTTATTTAACTATCATGGTAGTTGAAACATCATTGAGAAGGTTCCTCCAACTCAATCCCAATTAAAGTAGTCATTAACATCCCAACAAATTAATTTAGAGTGATGAGATCAAATCAATAATTCAAGTACCAGATACTCAAGATGTCCATAACCGGGGACACGGCTAACCATGATTAGTTTATACACTCTGCAGAGGTTTGCGCACTTTTCCCCACAAGACTCGATCTCCTCAGAGGCGGCGGCAAGGTGCGGCGGCGGCGCAACAGATCGGGCGGCAGCTTAGGGTTAGGGCAGGGGCGTGGCTTGGGCTGGCCTCAGGGTCGCGGGCTCGGCTTATAAGGCTGATTGGGTCAAGTGTCCAGGTCGGACACGGCTCGGTAGTTCGGTCACTTTTTTTTAAATAGATCCTGACGCAGAAAAACAAATAAAAGAAATACTAAACGAACTCCAAAAATCCTGAAATAAATTTTCACGGTCCTTTAATAATATTGCGGACAAGGTGAACATTTATTTAGACCTCTAATGCAATTTTGAAAAATGCATTTCCTAATTCAAATAAAATTGCAATAAAATCCAAATAAAATAACTTATTTGATTTGAATATTTTTCCTCTAATATTTCATTTATTTTGGAGAAGTCATATTATCTCCTCTCATATATTTTAATATGAAATATTGTCGGAGGGAAAAATAATTAAAACCAAAACATCCTATTTTCAAAATTTGAGAAAACTCAAATATCAAAATATCAAAATTTCCAACTCTCTCCGTGGGTCCTTGAGTTGCTTAGAATTTCGAGGATCGCAAAGCAAAAATGCAATAAAATATGATATGCATGAATGACCTATGCATAACATTCCAAATTGAAAACTTGGGATGTTACAGGTGCTTATGTATGCTATTGTTTGTTCACGATAGAGTTTCCGGAGTGCGAGGCTTGCTACTACGAATCTCTAGGGTTTTCCGATTGTCAACAAGGCAAGTAACACTTTGATCATATCCCTTTATTACCCAGTTTTATGCATTAGTTTCAACCCTCAAACATTGCATGAGTAGGTTTTGATAACATGTGGGTATGGGAAGTAGTTGATGAGGTAGGAACCTATTGCCTTATATCAAACACCGGGTATTAAATGTTATGCTTATACTACTTTGCTATGCTCGTAGACGTGGATTGGTATGTGAGATTCATGAATGATGTGAGGGATAATGTTTAACTAAGGGAAACTTAAGGTGGCTACTTTAATACACATCTGGGTGGATTGGTTGCGGGCACCTGGAGCAATCGAGTGTTGTCCTAGGATATCCCGGAGTACCCGTGTGATCATCCTATGGAATGCCACCCAGGCTCAAAGGGATCATAATATTATTCATGCTCAAAAACTTCCGTGTGCAGCCACATGCCATTATGGGCTCTGGCATAGTTGAGTAAGTTGTGTGATCTCTTTTAGTGGTAGGCTAGCATATATAGGGGAAGTAGGTGGTACTGTCTACCCAGAGTAAAGAGTTAATGCTTCAGAAAGACTATGTCTCGATCATCCGATCATGGATGTGGTCAAGTCTTGTGGGAAAAGTGCACAAACCTCTCCAGAGTGTATAAACTAATCATGGTTAGCCGGGTCCCCAGTTCTGGACATCTTGAGTATCTGGTATTTGAATTATCCATTGATCTCATCACTTTACTTAATGAATTTGTTTGGTTATTAATTAATATTTTGGGATTGAGTTGGAGGAACCTTCTCAATAATGACATAAACTTTGTAGTTAAATAAAATATATTCTTTTGTTGTAGGAAAAAAATTAGCTTTATGCAAATGATAACCGCAGAGCCTCCACTAGCCAAATATGCATGTAGTGATAGCTGTTATTTGTTCATTGCTCTATGGTGTTATCTTGCCAGCATATTCCATGTGCTGACCTACACGGCTGCAACGTATCATGTTGCAGAATTTTCAGACGAAGAGTAAAGTGTGATTGGTCGTTGATAACCCACAAGTATAGGGGATCAATTGTAGCCTCTTTCGATAAGTAAGAGTGTCGAACCCAACGAGGAGCTACAGGTAGAACAAATATTCCCTCAAGTTCTATCGACCACCGATACAACTCTATGCACGCTTAACGTTCGCTTTACCTAGAATAAGTATGAAACTGGAAATACTTTGTAGGTGTTGTTGGATAGATTTGCAAGATAATAAAGAGCGCGTAAATAAAAAGTAGGGGCTGTTTAGATAAAGACACAACTAAGTTAGTTTTAGTAGAGAGCTTTTTGTCACGAGAAAGTTATTTGTCCCTAGGCAATCGATAACTAGACCAGTAATCATTATTGAAATTTTATTTGAGGGAGAGGCATAATCTAACATACTTTCTCTTCTTGGATCGTATGCACATATGATTGGAACGCTAGCAAGCATCCACAACTACTAAAGATCATTAAGGTAAAACCCAACCATAGCATTATAAGGCATCAAGTCCTCTTTATTCCCATACGCAAACAACCTACTTACTTGGGTCTGTGTTTCTATCACTCACGCCACCCACCATAAGCAAATCATGAACATATTGCAAACCCTACAGCGGGGTTCCCTCATGCTTGCGCGACATAGAGAGCACCATAGGACAACACCAATAATAAAATATGCAACTCAAACCAATCACGATCATCAATTAACCCATAGGACAAAACGGATCTACTCAAACATCATAGAATAGCCATACATCATTGGGAAATAATATATAGCGTTGAGCACCATGTTTAAGTAGAGATTACAGCGGTAAAAGAGGGGTTACACCGCTGCATAGAGGGGGGAAGAGTTGGTGATGATGGCGGTGAAGTTGTTGGTGTAGATTGCAATGATGATGATGGCCCCGGCGGTGTTTCGGCGCCACCGGGAGAGAGGGGGAGGGAGCCCCACTTCTTCTTCTTCCTTGACCTTCTCCCTAGATGGGAGAAGGGTTTCCCCTCTGGTCCTTGGTCTCCATGGCATGGGAGGGGCGAGAGCCCCTCCGAGATTGGATCTGTCTCTCCGTCTCTCTTTGTTTTTGCATTTCTGATTCCGCCCTTTCACCTTTTCTTAAATTCCAGGAGATCCGTAACTCCGATTGGGCTGAAATTTGGACACGAGTTTTATCCAGATATTAGCTTTCTTGCGGCGAAAGAAGGTCACCAACCGCCTTACGGGGTTGCCACGAGGGCCCAGGGCGCACCTGACCCCCTGGGGCGCGCCCCCTTCCTCGTGGCCCCCTCGGGCATTGTCTCGCGTTGATTATTTTTCCCAAAAATCACATATATTCCAAAAAAAATCTCTGTCAGTTTTTATCCCGTCTGGACTCCGTTTGATATGGATTTTCTATGAAACAAAAAACATGCAACAAACAGGAACTGGCACTGGGCACTGGATCAATATGTTAGTCCCAAAAATAGTATAAAATTTTACCGAAAGTATATGAAAGTTGTAGAATATTGTCATGGAACAATAAAAAATTATAGATACGACGGAGACGTATCAGCATCCCCAAGCTTAATTCTCGCTCGTCCTCGACTAGGTAAATGATTAAAAAAATTGATGTGAAATGCTACCTAGCATAATCTTGATCATGTAATCTAACCATGGCATGAATATTAAGACACGAGTGATTCAAATCAATAATCTATCATTTGACATTAAGATAATAATACTTCAAGAATACTAATAAAGCAATCATGTCTTTTCAAAATAACATGGCCAAAGAAAGTTATCCCTACAAAATCATATGGTCTGGCTATGCTCCATCTTCACCACACAAATTCAAATCATGCACAACCCCGATGACAAGCCAAGCAATTGTTTCATACTTTTGATGTTCTCAAACCTTTTCAACTTTCACGCAATACATGAGCGTGAGCCATGGATATAACACTATGGGTGGAATAGAATATGATGATGGAGGTTGCGTGGAGAAGACAAAAAGGAATAAAGTCTCACACCGCGGCTAATCAACGGGCTATGGAGATGCCCATCAATTGATGTCAATGCAAGGAGTAGGGATTGCCATGCAACAGATGCACTAAGAGCTATAAGTGTATGAAAGCTCAAACTGAAACTAAGTGGGTGTGCATCCAACTTGCTTGCTCATGAAGACCTAGGGCATTTGAGGAAGCCCATCATTGGAATATACAAGCCAAGTTCTATAATGAAAATTCCCACTAGTATATGAAAGTGATAACTCAAGAGACTCTCTATATGAAGAACATGGTGCTACTCTCAAGCACAAGTGTGGTAAAAGGATAGTAACATTGTCCCTTCTCTCTTTTCTCTAATTTTTCTTTTCTTTTTTAGGCTTCTTTGGCCTGTTTTTTTTGGGGAGAGGGGCTTCTCTGGCCACTTTTATTTTGATAACCTCACATGGGACAATGTTATAATAATGATGATCTTCACACTTTTATTTACTTACAACTCAATACTGGAACAAAATATGACTCTATTTGAATGCCTTTGGTGGTGTACCGGGAAGTGCAATGATCTAGCGTAGCAATGACATCAAAAAACGGATAAGCCATGAAAACATCATGCTAGCTATCTTATGATCATGCAAAGCAATATGACAATGATGCTCAAGTCATGTATATGATGATGATGGAAGTTGCATGGCAATATATCTCGGAATGGCTATGGAAATGCCATGATAGGTAGGTATGGTGGCTATTTTGAGGAAGATATAAGGATGCTTATGTGTGAGAGAGCGTATCATATCACGGGGTTTGGATGCACCGGCGAAGTTTGCACCAACTCTTAAGGTGAGAAAGGGCAATGCACGGTACCGAAGAGGCTAGCAATGATGGAAGGGTGAGAGTGCGTATAATCCATGGACTCAACATTAGTCATAAAGAACTCACATACTTATTGCAAAAGTCTATTAGTCATCGAAACAAAGTACTACGTGCATGCTCCTAGGGGGATAGATTGGTAGGAAAAGACCATCGCTCGTCCCCGACCGCCACTCATAAGGAAGACAATTAATAAATACCTCATGCTCCAACTTCATTACATAACGATTCACCATACGTGCATGCTACGGGAATCACAAACTTCAACACAAGTATTTCTACAATCCGCAACTACCCACTAGCATGACTCTAATATCACCATCTTTATATCGCAAAACTATTGCAAGGAATCAACCATATCATATTCAGTGATCTACAAGTTTTATGTGGGATTTAATGACTAACCATGTGAATGACCAATTCCCGCCATCTCTCTAAATAGATATAAGTGAAGCAAGAGAGTTTAATTCTTTATACAAAAGATATGTCCATGCTCTAACAAATATAAGTGAAGCAAAAGAGTATTCTACAAATGGCGGTTTTCTATGTGAAGAGAAACAGGCAATCCAAACTTCAAATGATATAAGTGAAGCACATGAAGCATTCTATAAAGCCATACTCAAAAGATATAAGTGAAGTGCAATGAGCATTCTATAAACCAAGCAAGGACTATCTCATACCAGCATGGTGCATCAAAGAAAATTGAAAACCAAATGCAAAAGACGCTCCAAGATTTACGCATATCATGTGACGAATAAAAATATAGCTCCAAGTAAAATTACCGATGATTGTTAGAAGAAAGAGGGGATGCCTTCCGGGGCATCCCCAATTTTGGTTGCTTGGGAGTCCTTGAATATTTCCTTGGGGTGACACGGGCATCCCCAAGCTTAGGCTCTCGCCACTCCTTATTCCTTCATCCATCGTGATCTCTCCCAAAACTTGAAAACTTCAATCACACAAAACTTAACAGAAAGTTCGATAAGATCCGTTAGTATAATAAAGCAAATCACTACTCTAAGTACTGTTCCAAACTAATTCATATTTTGTTTTTGCATTGTAGCTACTGTAATATAACT
Source organism: Triticum urartu (assembly GCF_056163025.1). NCBI lineage: Eukaryota > Viridiplantae > Streptophyta > Magnoliopsida > Poales > Poaceae > Triticum > Triticum urartu. Next base: position 570,695,163 of record NC_141876.1, read on the forward strand.
TTTCCATGGCTTAATCCACTGATAGAAATTGATAGTTTCATCAAAACAAGCAAACTATGCATCAAAACAGAATCCGTCTTAAACAGGACAGTCTGTAGTAATCTGAACATTCACCATACTTCTGGTACTCCAAAAATTCTGAAAAATTAGGAAAAATAAAAAAATTGTATATAAATACAGTGCAAAAGGTTTCAGAACCGTTTGACGTTCCAGTAAAAAATGTAAAATCGCACACTACAGCCAAAGTTTCTGTTCTGCACCGCACAAACCAACAAGCAATGTAAACATCCTAAAGGCAAATCTTGGCACATTATTTTCATAATACAATGGAATTGTACAAGGGGATAATTATTTTTATTGAAAATTTTCTGTAATCAAGATTCACAAAGTTTCCATGAGCATGAACAAAGTTCAAGGAGCTCCCCCACTTCAACAATGCATGTCTCTCTCTCACTTTCACTTCCCTTTTTGAAAAGTTTTGGGTTCCCCTCTTTATTTTATTTGTTTTAAAACTATATAAAAGCACTAAACAGAAAAAAATGAATCTCTAAAACTTTGGGTTGTCTCCCTGGCAGCGCTTTCTTTAAAGCCATTAAGCTAGGCATAAGGTGCTCAAGTAATGAATCCACCCAGATTCCAAGGTATATCAAAGCCAATTTTAATTAACAATGATTTGTGTTTTAGTAGTGAGCACAAAGAAACATATATCATGTAATGACGAAGTCTAAATCTCTTCGTATGCATCGGCATGTCATAAAAGAACAATTTATGCACACAAATTAAAGGCCAATGCATAGTATAAACAGTTTCTTGCAATTTTATCATATTGGAAACATGGAGAGGCGGAGATGTAGTTCCTCTCTCATAATAATTGCAAGTAGGAGCAGCAAGCACATGCATATTATATCTATCAAAATCATCATGTGTAGTAGTGAAACGCAACCCATCAATATAATCCTTAATAAGGGAAAACTTCTCCGATATAGTGTAGTTGGGAGAATTCAAATAGATAATAAGACTATCATGCGTGGGTGAAATAGCAACAGTTTCATGTTTAACATAAGGAACTATAGCAAGTTCATATCCATAAGCATAATTCATATTGGCATCTTGGCCACAAGCATAGCAAGCATCATCAAAAAGGGATATTTCAAAAGAATCAACGAGATCATAACAATCGTCATAGCAATCATCCTTCGGTAGGCACGAAGGGAAATTAAACAATGTATGAGTTGAAGAGTTACTCTCATTAGAAGGTGGGAATGGGTAGCTAATCCGCTCGTCCTCCTTTTGTTCTTCGCTCTCCTCATCATCTTTTTCATCCAATGAGCTCACAGTTTCATCAATTTCTTCTTCCATAGACTCCTGCAAAATATTAGTCTCTTCTTAGACAGCGGAGACTTTCTCAATAAATTCATCAATATCATAATTGTATTTATAATTCTCATAGCAATATTTAAGGATAGCTAAATTTTCAGGTCTATAAACTGAATCATCAAAATCCTCAAACTCTTTAAACAAAATTCAATTTCATAAGCACCCATAAAAGCAACGAATTCTTCTATTTGTTCCACATCATAATAATCATATATACCATTAGCATAAGAACCCAAGGTTTCATCATCATTAAATTCACATGAAAAGGGAAGGTGTGGAGCCTTCATCCTAGAGCAACAAGTATAATCATATCTCAAGCATAGTTGCCGAGCATACCAATGCAACATATAAATTTGATCCCGTAATAGTTTCCCTTTTTGAGTCAAGCGATAATCCCTAAAGTATTCACGTTGATCCAATGTTACTCCCATTATAAAGTTCAATGGGTTTTTCTCAGGATTATCAAAGTAGTACATAATATCTTTCACATAATGAGCATCGAGGGTTTTAGGAGGTTCCCCATCTCCATGAGTAGCAAGTAAACCTATTTTTCTGGTATTTGGTGTTCCATATCCACAACTAAAGATAGAGAACAACTTAGAACAACAAATAACAATTACTTAGTGATAAAGCAAACAAGCACACACGAGAATATTCACCCCACGCTATTGCTCCCCGGCAACGGCGCCAGAAAAAGGTCTTGATAACCCACAAGTATAGGGGATCAACTGTAGCCTCTTTCGATAAGTAAGAGTGTCAAACCCAACGAGGAGCTAAAGGTAGAACAAATATTCCCTCAAGTTCTATCGACCACCGATACAACTCTACGCACGCTTAACGTTCGCTTTACCTAGAACAAGTATGAAACTAGAAATACTTTGTAGGTGTTGTTGGATAGATTTGCAAGATAATAAAGAGCGCCGAAATAAAAAGTAGGGGCTGTTTAGATAAATACACAACTAAGTTAGTTTTAATAGAGAGCTTTTTGTCATGAGAAAGTTATTTGTCCCTAGGCAATCGATAACTAGACCGGTAATCATTATTGCAATTTTATTTGAGGGAGAGGCATAAGCTAACATACTTTATCTTCTTGGATCATATGCACTTATGATTGCAACTCTAGAAAGCATCTGCAACTACTAAAGATCATTAAGGTAAAACCCAATCATAGCATTATATGGCATCAAGTCCTCTTTATTCCCATACGCAAACAACCTACTTACTCGGGTCTGTATTTCTATCACTCACGCCACCCACCATAAGCAAATCATGAACATATTGCAAACCCCACAGAGGGGATCCCTCACGCTTGTGCGACACGGAGATCACCATAGGACAGCACCAATAATAAAATATGCAACTCAAACCAATCACGATCATCAATTAACCCATAGGACAAAACAGATCTACTCAAACATCATAGAATAGCCATACATCATTGGGAAATAATATATAGCATTGAGAACCATGTTTAAGTAGAGATTACAACGGGTAAAAGAGGGGTTACACCGCTGCATAGAGGGGGGAAGAGTTGGTGATGATGGAGGTGAAGTTGTTGGTGTTGATTGCGGTGATGATGATGGCCCTGGCGGCGTTCCGGCGCCACCGGGAGAGAGGGGGAGAGAGAGTCCCCCTTCTTCTGCTTCTTCTTCTTCTTCTTATTGTTCTTCCTTGACCTTCTCCCTAGATGGGAGAAGGGTTTCCCCGCTGGTCCTTGGTCTCCATGGCATGGGAGGGGCGAGAGCCCCTCCGAGATTGGATTTGTCTCTCTGTCTCTCTCTGTTTCTGCGTTTTTGATTCTTCCCTTTCACCTTTTCTTAAATTCCCGGAGATCCTTAACTCCAATTGGGCTGAAATTTGGACACGATTTTATCCGGATATTAGCTTTCTTGCAGCGAAAGAAAGGCACCAACCGCCTTACGGGGTGGCCACGAGGGCCCAGGGCGCACCTGACCCCCTGGGGCGCGCCCCTACCTCGTGCCCCCCTCGGGCATCGTCTCGCGTTGATTCTTCTTCCCAAAAATCACATATATTCCAAAAAAATCTCTGTCAGTTTTTATCCCATTTGGACTCCGTTCGATATGGATTTTCTACGAAACAAAAATCATGCAACAAACAGGAGCTGGCACTGGGCACTTGATCAATATGTTAGTCCCAAAAATAGTATAAAAAGTTGCCAAAAGTATATGAAAGTTATAGAATATTGGCATTGGCATGGTAATAAAAAAATATAGATACGACGGAGACGTATCAGTCGTTGTCATGCACTCAGTTTTGCCATGGAGTTGGATGGACTCATTTATCTTCGAATCTTCCAAAAGTTGTTTATATGGCCTTCAACCATATTATTGTAATAAGTACTCTTATGAGACACTCGATGTAATAAGTGTGTGATTGAACTCTGTTATAAATCCTCGAGTACTGTGTGTGTCAGCAATACCGATCTAGGGATGACACTTAAGCACAGAGACTACGGTCCATTGGGATCGGGTTGCTACAAGATGGTATCAGAGCACACGCTGACTGTAGGACGCGACCACTAGGAAAAGCCACAAGATACTCTTCTCTACTCATTTCTAACTCTTCTCCATTTCTACTCTATAGATGGCGGACCCAAGGAACAAGTTCACTCAACCGGATGACGACACACCTTTCGGACAACACTTGAAGGAAGTCACTAGGTACCGGAACATCGGCATACCAAGCTTCACCGGAACCTTCATCGCCACTTTACCAGAAGAGGAGCGTTGGACGATTCAAGTTCGTGTTCCAGGGAGGACGTTTGCACCAGTTACCGAGCCCATCGAGTTTTCCTTTGACGCACCAACCTGGAGTTTAGGAAAGAGCATGGCCGCCCACATCGCCATTGGACGCATAGGAGAGGTGTACAACAAGGATCTTAAGGACACCGCCTACCAGATATGTGGACGCCAAGATGAGCAATGGGAGATGATTCACACCAGGAAGGATAAATCCATTGCAGCCTACATACAAGAGTTGGACCAGCACATTCTATGCTACGAGAACCAGATGTGCGCCAACATGATAGACACGGAGAAGGTTATGGCCCGAAACATAGAGCTGGAGGAAGAACTTAAGTCTACACACGATGGATATGAAGAAGAAATTGTTGTACTACTAGAGAATAATGAAGAATTGAGCCTAATGGTGAAGAACTTCAACAAGTTCTACAAGAGTAGAAGCAAAGAAAGAAGTTCCAAGTCAAGGTCCTACAATGACAAAAGATCTTATAGTCATGAACGTAATTGGTACAATTGTGGAAGACCCGGACACTACTCCAATGAGTGTACGACTCCCTACAAAAGAAGAGAAGACTCACCTAAAAGGAGAAGTGGAAGAGAAAAATCACCTCCAAGAGAGAGAAGGAGTAGAGCTGATCGTTATGAACGAGGAACCTCTCACAGAAGCAAGGATTCAGAAAGGAGGGACAAGTCATCAAGGAGATATACAAAACAAAGACATCAAGATCATGTTGGTGAATGGGTATCTGGTTCTGACTCTGACAACCACTCCGAGAGAAGTTATCACTCCGACTCCGAATACACTCAAGATGAAGGTGTTGCCGGTCTAGCACTTGTGTCATCCAACTCCTATGACATATTTGACTCACCAAATGAAGGAATTGGAAGATGCTTCATGGCTAAAGGCCCAAAGGTATCACACCCCGAGTATGTTGATTTCAATAGTGATGAAGATAATTTGCTAGGTGATGATGATTTACTTGTTGACAACTCTAGTGATGAAAACTATGATGAAATTGCTATGCATCATGCTAATCTATATAAAATGAATGACGATGATAAGAAGGAGATTGAGCGTATAACTAAAGAACTAAACACTCTTAAGTTAGCTCATGAAACTACCTTAGAAGATCATCGAGAGCTTTTAAAGACTCATGAGAATCTACGCTTTGAAAAGCTCAACCTAGAGCAAGAGAATGGGTTCTTAAAAGCAATCAATGATAATCTTCCTAAGAAAAGTTCTTCTTACATTGCCATGCGTTTACTCTTGTCTACTTACATGCCACAAGTAAAATCTAGCAACAAGAGTAAGAAAGATTCTTCTTCTAGTAGTTCTCTTGATTCCACTAATGATTCTCTTAGCCAAGTTACACTTGATCAAGAAAATATCTTATTAAAGGGAATTATAGAGAAAGGTGTTTACAAGAGCCTTGCCGGAAGCAAGCAATTTGAGGAAATTGTACGCAAGCAAGGAAGGCACCGGAAGAATCAAGGTGTTGGTTTTGAAAGAAAGTTCAATGCCAATGGAGTTGAGTGGGAAGAAGATCAATACCCCAAGACGAAGTTTGTTCCTCAACAAGAGAAGTATGATCTACCTCCTTCAAGGGGACACAAGCTCAAGATGATCTTCCACCATAAGACCACAAGCTAAAAGGCAAGGAAAAGCTTCAAGAGGAGATTGATGCATTTGAATAAGCTCCGAAGGCTTTGGTCAAGTGGGTTCCCAAGACTACATCAAGTTCTACTTCATCAAGTATGACTACACCTCCAAGGATTCCCATCAAGATGATGTGGATCAAGTGGGTTCCCAAGACTACATCAAGTTCTACTTCATCAAGTATGACTACACCTCCAAGGATTCCCATCAAGATGATGTGGATCCCAAATAAGAAGAACTAGAGAGTTCTTGAGGGTGACTTCTCCAACATACTTCACTCATATTCATATTGGCAAGGAAAAGTGCAATAAACTTTCACATCTTGCACTAGTTCAAGGAGTCAGAAAACCTCTTGTTGGTAAGGATAAGGTAACCTAATATTTTAATGGACATCATCTTGTGTGTACTTCACTCTATGTCTATGGATATCCTTGTATGTTCGTTGTGGGACTAACCCATGTAGGTATTGAAAGTGCAACTTGAAAGTGCGTTATATTGACTAGAGGGGGGTGAATAGGCGATTTTTATGAAAGTCTTCAAAACGTGGAAGTTATGAAGACAAACGATAGAAATAAACCTATTACCATGCAGCGGAAGGTAGACTACACTAGGCAAACCATAGTCAAGTATTCAATGGAGTGAAAGCACAATGACTAATAGCAGCAATGTAGTAAGGATCAGGTAGGAAGATATTATGAAGCCAAACAGAACACGCAGTCACTCAGTGAAGATAAAAGATAGTGCAATCATACAATGACTTCACAAGGACCAACAGTAAGTAAAGGGAAGGAAAGGATGAAACCAGTGACACGTTGAAGACAATGATGTGTTGGACCAGTTCCAGTTGCTGTGACAACTGTACGTCTGGTTAGGGCGGCTAGGTATTTAAACCTGAGGACACACAGTCCCGGACACTCAGTCCTGAACACGCAGCTCAGGACACCCAGTCCTCACCGTATTCCCCTTGAGCTAAGGTAACACAGACCTCGCCCAATCACTCTGGTAAGTCTTCAAGGTAGACTCCCAAACCTTCACAGACTTCGTTCACCGGCAATCCACAATGTCTCTTGGATGCTCAGAACGCGATGCCTAACCGGCTGGAGGATTCACAGTCCTCAAGTGTAATAAGTCTTCAGATCATACAGACAAGAAGACTTAAGTGATGCCTAATTCTCTTTGGCTCTGGGTGGTTAGGGCTTTATCCTCGCATGGAATTCTCTCTCAAAGGCTTCGAGGTGGGTTGCTCTCAAACAACAAAAGCCGTATACTAACTCTGAGCAGCCAACCATTTATGGTTGTAGGGGGTGGGCTATTTATAGCCACCAGGCAACCCGACCTGATTTGTCCGAAATGACCCTGGGTCACTAAGGAACTGACACATGTTCCAACGGTCAGATTTCAAACTCACAAGGAAACTTTACTTGGGCTACAATCAAAGCTGACTTGTCCGACTCTGGACAAGATTCGCTCTCATAGTCTTCACTCGAAGACATAGGTTTTGGTTAGGCATCACTTCAGTCATTCTGACTGGTTCTCTTGGACCCCACTTAACAGTACGGTAGTTCCTATGACTCAACAAAGAAGAAAAAGAACTATGAAAGATCTAAGTCTTCGAGCTCCATAGGCTTCATGCGATGTCTTCTCTTGTCATAGTCTTCAATGTGAATATCTTCATATACCACCTTTGACATCAATGTCTTCATACATTTTTAGGGGTCATCTCTGGTAGGAAAACCGAATCAATGAGGGACTTCTACCTGTGTTATCCTGCAATTCTCACAAACACATTAGTCCCTCAACTAGGTTTGTCGTCAATACTCCAAAACCAACTAGGGGTGGCACTAAATGCACTTACAATCTCCCCCTTTTTGGTGATGGATGACAAACTAGTTGAAGTTTTCAACGGGGAATATAATATGTGAAATTGTAAAGGATAAGGAATTGTCTTCATAAGTTGCAAGGGCTCCCCCTGAAGATGTGCATATAAGTAATTTGCTTTTGGAATGCAAATGCACATGGCAGGTTGTGCTTGTGGAGATCCTCTTTAACTTATGATGACAATCCACTATGCATGTGAAGGTATGTGAAGATAATGACATGCATAATGGAAAATGGACGTCTGCAAAATGATCTAAGTGCGGAATTTATCGTCGCACATGCGGAATTTATCATCGCATCACGAAATGGCAAATAAGTAGCAGACGACCATCGAGTTTAAGTGTTACAAATCAAAGAACCAAATGTATCAAAACGAGAGTTGTAAACACGAAGCAAACTATGAAGCACCCGCCCATATGGACCCGCTTGAAGACTATCAAACTCATATGCTTCTCCCCCTTTTGTCAGTAAGGACCAAAAAGGTTTGAAGACATAGAGCATCTAATCATTCCCATGAAGAGTAGGTGAAGCAACAGGGTCGTTAGTGGTGTTCGGCGGTGCAGAAGAACTTGGAGCAGTGTCGAAGCATGCTGAAGGAGGTGGTGGTGAAGTAGCATTGTCTTCATCCTCGATCACTCTGGCATTCACAGTTGCAGCAGAGGAGGAGAACTCAGAGTCTTCAAGAGATGGAGTTCATCGCAGCACTGCCCTTCGAGGAGGTGTGGAGTCAAACTTGAAGCGCTCAGAGAAGCCATCCTCATGAAGATCATCTTCAGAACACATCAGCGTCAGCCCTTTCCATGTGCGTCGAGAGGTTTCATGGGCAACAAAGGCATTCTTGGTGGCAAGATTGCGAATGCGATTAACATCCACCAAGAGGCTTTGCATTTGACGCTTCAGCCAGTCATGATGCCTATCCTGTTTCTGATGAAGAGCCACAAGAAGCTCTCGGTCATTGAGAACACGAGTGCGCTTCTTGGGTCGTTGGGAAATGATGCTATCAGTGGCTTCAGTGAGCGCAGGATGCGGTGCACGTGTAGTGCCAGCCAAAGGATACACACGAGTGACTGCTTCAACTCCTTCAATGTTCTGAGAAAAACTTTGATGCTCCGCATTCTGAAGACTTAGAGGTTCCTTGGCAGGCTCAGGATAGATGGCTTCAATAGACATATCCACATCAGGCAGAAAAATCCGATGATTGCGAGCAGATGGCTGATATGAGATAGCGGAGTGAAGTTTGATCAGCCGCATTATCCATGGGGCGTAGAACTTCAAGCCAAACAGATCAGAGCCTGATGCAGCAAGTTGGCGAATGAAGAAGTCCTGTGCATTGAAGCATTTGCCATGAAGAATATGAAAGACCAAAGTCTTCATTGCACCTTCCATCTTGGCATGTGGAGAGTGTCCTTTGATGGGCCAGAGAGTTCGCCTTATGATGTGATAAATAGTCCTTGGCAGATACTCAAGGTCTTCAACAAAGAACTCTTTGGGATATGCAGCATCTTGGGGCAATGGCTTCATCATACTGAGCATCTGACTCATGTTAGGTTCAGGCTTCTGAAAGATGCTCTCCACAGCTTCACTGTGAAGTTGACAGCCAGATTCATAGAGATCGTCGGGAGTGGGTAGACCAGTGAGCTCAATGATGTCAAAGGCTTTGGCTTCGTGATGAACGTTTCCTGTCATCCACTCCAGGACCCAAGTCTTCGGATCTCTGTTATACCCGCGGATGTGAAGTGTGGCATAGAATTGGAGCAGCAACTCTTCATTCCAATGCTCTTGGTCAGTGATGAACGGCAGCAATCCAACCTCTTTGAAGCAATCCAGAGCTTTTTCCAGACAGGGCAGACCAGCTATTGCTTCAATGTCAAGACGCTTGTGTGGGAAGATGCGACCTTGATTGTATAGAATGCAGGAGTAATAGCTTCGCTGCGGATAGCTCCAGAACCGATCAGATGATATTCTTTCCCTTGAGTAGGGGTTCCTGGAGCTATTGAAGAATGTGTTGTCTGCTCTGAAGCCATTGATATTGAAGGATCCGGGCGCTGATGCAGGACCTGGGAACCTGTGCAATCTTGGGATTGGCTTCTGTACCTGAGGCCTGTGCTCAACATGATAGTCGAACTGAGGACCGGTAGCAGGTGCAGGAACAGAAGCAGTGGGATCAGTGGCTTCGCTGACTTCTGGTGCTTTTGTTGGTGAGGGCTCCACATTAGCTTCAGCCATGACAACGTCAGTGGCTTCATTGGTGTTGGTGGTGGCAACCTCAAGATTTTCAACCTCCACTTGATGAGCTGGAGGGTCGGTCACAGTCACATTCTCCTCGAGAACCGCTTCCTGGTGGGACAGGGGAGTAGCAGCTTATGGGGCTTCTTCTTCATCGGCTGATGCAGCCAGAATGTCTTCAGCAGCTTCAGCTTCAGACCCAGAGACTAGAGGCCTTGGTCCTTTGCGAAGCCTGCGCAACGCTGGCGACGCCTGTGTAGTTGGAGTTGGCTGGGCCTCAAAGTCTTCTTCCTCTTGTGGGCGATCAGCCCATGAAGCATCCTGAGCAATTGGCGTCAGAGGACGACCAATGCTGATGAGTTCGCTGTGCTCGAGCTGAGGAAGGACTGCATCATCTTCAACATGGTCATGGTGACCAATGTCTTCAACAGCGATGGGATCAGCTGCTGGAAAGTCTTCCGCTTCATTAGCCTCTGTGAAAGCAGGCTCATGGATAGTCAGTTGACGTTCTTGCGGTTCAGCATCAGGGTGAACCATGGAGATGGGTTCAACAATCAAGGGCTCTGTGGGAGCAGCCCGTTCTTTCTTGGTCTTCCTCTTCTTCTTGGAGGGGGCAGTAGGAGAGGCTTCAGGATGTTTCCTCTTCCTGGCTTTAGCCTCAGCAGTCCTCGTCTTCTTCAGCTCTGAAGCGGTTGACCGGGCTTTTGGCTTCGATCCAGTCATTCTAGTTGGGAAGACAATGGGATCTGCTTCCTGCCTTGGTGCGAGAGGTTCGGCCACAATGGGCTTCTTCTTCTGCTTAGCAGCCATTCTGGGATCAATGCCCGGACGCCCAAGGGCCTTGCTCTTCTCAGCTTCGTTGTAGCCTTGCACACACTTGTCAGCCAGGTTCTTCATGCGCTCCCGAGAACCCTGAGCTTCTGCGCGTTTCTTGAGAAAGGCTTCTTTGAGCTCGTGCAGCATAATCTTGAAGTTTTTCACCTCTTGCACGCTGAGCTTGGCCATATGCTTCTTGAACTGAGCCTTTTCATAGTCAATCTTTTGCTTCAGTTCGACGATGCGCTGAGCGAGAGCTAGCTCTGAAGCAATGGTGCCATGGAAGGCGACACTGAGGCCAATGGGTAATTGCAGATCTTCGAAGCTGATGTTTGGCGTGTCAAACCACTCATCAATGAAGTTGTGGATGATTGTCACGTCAAAGAGAGGCAGATCATTGAAGATTTCTGCTTCTTCTTTGCTCTTGATGAGTTGCTCAAGAGCGTCATCTGCAAGATCTTCATCACTTGACAGATCAATGGCATCGTTGCGTAGAATGGCAGCAGCTGTCAGCTCTTGGCCGGTGTGTGGCAGAGGCATCTTGACCTTCTGGGGCTTAGAGATGCGTGACAAATCTTTAGACTCCACACTGTCTTCAGGAGGTGCAGTTACCAGTGGCTTCGCCCGTGAGATTTTTGGGGCAGAGGCCGGCTTTGAAGCTTTTGGCTGCTTCAGCTTCTTTGGCTTCGGCGCTGCAGGCGCTTCATCTGATTCAGCGTCATCTGCAGGCTCATTCACGGCTATCCCTTGAACCACGATGTGAGTGATGAGACCTTCCAAGTTGTAGAAGGGCCCAAGAAGATTGGGTTCAGCTTCACGAGTTCCATCGGCGCGGGGAGCAGAGGGACTAGGGTTGAAATCTAATCCCAAAGTCTTCTTGTTCTGCTTCGCTGAGTTCTGGGAAAACTGGAAGTTGCGCTTGAACAGATTGTCATCACGACACCATAGTAGTGACGATGGGTGTGCATCAGCAGGCTGTGGCCCACGGACCATGCATGGATAGAAGCCTTGTTCAATGGCTTCATCTCTGGACCTGGGCAGAAGATTCTTGTATAGGATGTCTCCCCACGGTCTCTTGATGGCGTTTTTCTCAGCATATTTCTGGGTTACAAATCGGTATTTGAACCATTGTTCTGCCCAATATCTTCGAATCCATTGGATTCGGGTCTTGCGCTGATTGTAATCCTCTTCAGGATCTGTCTTGTACAGTTCTGAGAGTTCATCTGGCAGATCTCTGGATGTTTCTCCACGACGCTTTCTACCACCCTTCCTTGCTGCTTTCTCTGAAGCCATAAACTTTAACTTGAAAGGCTTCAACACGTTCAAAGGCTTCAAAGGTTTTCGCTTGCTAGACCAACAGGAACTGGCTTTGGGAGAATTAATGTGATGCTGTAAGAATTCTGCAAATAAATGCAGACTATGAGAACCAAAGGATTCTCCCACGGACATGTACCTGTGACAGCATTAAGGTGCGAGGGAAGTGGAAGAGGTCATATGCATTCTCAGAAGATTTTGAAGATAAATCAGTTTAGAAGACATTGACCTCATCGTGCGAAGACATTCACTCATAGATAAGGAGTTGGTTCCAGATTTGTACGAATCCACAGATCAGTACAAGTGAGGAATCTAACTACTTTGTGAAGCATAAGTGAATATACTAGGCATGTTATGAGATGCAGTATGAGAGAGATCTAACTTGTGTGAATAGAAACTGCTTGTGGTAGAAAGTGACAAATCCATAGGATCAACAGTGATGTAAAAAGGAAGTTTTATTTACCACACGAAGAACTGCTAGACGGAGTGAAAGAGGAGGCTGAGCAGTTCGATCGTCCGTGCCCTAACTTGGCGACGGAGGACACCTACGGTGACAGCGGAGAAGACGATGTCCGCGGTCGGCGTGAAGACGGCGTCGGAGAGGTTGCGGCAGCGAAGCGCTTCATCGCCGGCGTCGTCGAGGGCTAGCGGTGGCGCTAGGGTTCATGCGAGAGTGGAAGAAGAGATAATGACTGCTGTGAGGTGTGTATTTACAGGTACAGGGGCGGCACTGCGCTATTACACAGGTGCCCCTGGCGATTCACATCTGTAGAACACGTGGCCATCATGCAGCATATCGAGGGTTGTTCCACGTCCCACGCACGCCTGGATTGTCGGGTGGTCGTTCCCACTTCTCCGGGTTTCAGGTGAAGGAATGAGCATTGAAAACGGACTTAATGGTTGTCTCTGTATCTTCTGCTGACAAGGACGCAGAGAAGACATTCGACAGTTTCAATAGAAATCATATGATTTGGAGAGATAGAGTTTGAGATAGAAAGCATAGAGAGGTTAGGGTCCGATCACATTCACTTAGTTCAAAAGATTCAACAAGAAGACATAGCTATAAGTGAATGCTGTAGAGGACAGAACACTAGTATATACATATATATATAATCAACATAGTGAAGATAATCATGAAGACATGTTGAAATTGAAGCCAAACCAAATGTGAAGACATAGCAAATGTAACGCCATGAGTGAAACACTTCAAACAGAACATTTTGGTGGTGGCGTTACCCACCGTATAGGAAGTATTAGACCCAGACACGGCACACAATTATCGTGGCACTCCGAAGTCAAATTCCATATTAATGTATTCACACTTAGAATGTATGTCTTCATTGATTGAAGATATACTTTACTTCGTGTGTTGCACATCTAAGTCATCAATATGCATAAGTGTTAGGATGTGTGCCTGATCACATGACATTTGAGGATTCCAAGATATTTAGCTCTGATAGTGCGTTATATCGACTAGAGGGGGGGGTGAATAGGCGATTTTTATGAAAGTCTTCAAAACGTGGAAGTTATGAAGATAAACGATAGAAATAAACCTATTACCATACAGCGGAAGGTAGACTACACTAGGCAAGCCATAGTCAAGTATTCAATAAAGTGAAAGCACAATGACTTAATAGCAGCAATGTAGTAAGGATCAGGTAGGAAGATATTATGAAGCCATACAGAACATGCAGTCACTCAGTGAAGACAAAAGATAGTGCAAACATACAATGACTTCACAAGGAGCAACAGTAAGTAAAGGGAAGGGAAGATGAAACCAGTGACTCGTTGAAGACAATGATTTGTTGGACCAGTTCCAGTTGCTATGACAACTGTACGTCTGGTTGGGGCGGCTAGGTATTTAAACCTTAGGACACACAGTCCCGGACACCCAGTCCTGAACATGCAGCTCAGGACACCCAGTCCTCACCATATTCCCCTTGAGCTAAGGTCACATAGACCTCGCCCAATCACTCTGGTAAGTCTTCAAGGTAGACTCCCAAACCTTCACAGACTTCGTTCACCGGCAATCCACAATGTCTCTTGGATGCTCAGAACGCGACGCCTAACCGGCTGGAGGATGCATAGTCCTCAAGTGTAATAAGTCTTCAGATCACACAGACAAGAAGACTTAAGTGATGCCCAATTCTCTTTGGCTCTGGGTGGTTAGGGCTTTATCCTCGCAAGGAATTCTTTCTCAAAGGCTTCGAGGTGGGTTGCTCTCAAACGACAAAAGCCGTACTCTTAATCTGAGCAGCCAACCATTTATGGTTGTGGGGGGTGGGCTATTTATAGCCACTTGGCAACCCGGCCTGATTTGTCCGAAATGACCCTGGGTCACTAAGTAACTGACACGTGTTCCAACGATCAGATTTCAAACTCACACGACAACTTTACTTGGGCTACAAGCAAAGCTGACTTGTCCGACTCTGGACAAGATTCGCTCTCATACTCTTCACTCGAATACATAGGTTTTTGGTTAGGCATCACTTCAGTCATTCTGAATGATTCTCTTGGACCCCACTTAACAGTACGGTGGTTCCTATGACTCAACACAAAAGAAAAAGAACTACGAAAGATCTAAGTCTTCGAGCTCCACAGGCTTCATGTGGTGTCTTCTCTTGTCATAGTCTTCAATGTGAATATCTTCATATACCACCTTTGACTTCAATGTCTTCATACATTTTTAGGGGTCATCTCTGGTAGGAAAACCGAATCAATGAGGGACTTCTACCTGTGTTATCCTGCAATTCTCATAAACAGATTAGTCCCTCAACTAGGTTTGTCGTCAATACTCCAAAACCAACTAGGGGTGGCACTAGATGCACTTACAATCTCCCCCTTTTTGGTGATTGATGACAAACTAGTTGAAGTTTTCAACGGGGAATATAATCTGTGAAATTGTAAAGGATAAGGAATTGTCTTCATAAGTTGCAAGGGCTCCCCCTGAAGATGTGCATATAAGTAATTTGCTTTTGGAATGCAAATGCACATGGCAGATTGTACTTGTGGAGATCCACTTCAACTTATGATGACAATCCACTATGCATGTGAAAGTATATGAAGATAATGACAATGCATAATGGAAAATGGACGTCTGCAGAATGATCTAAGTGCGGAATTTATCGTCGCACATGCAGAATTTATCATCGCAAAACAAAGTGGCAGATAAGTAGCAGACGACCATCGAGTTTAAGTGTTACAACTCAAAGAACCAAATGTAGCAAAATGAGAGTTGTAAGCACGAAGCAAAATATAAAGCACCCGCCCATATGGACCTGCTTGAAGAATATCAACCTCATATGCTTCTCCCCCTTTTGTCAGTAAGGACCAAAAAGGTTTGAAGACATAGAGCATCTACTCGTTCCCATGCGGAGTAGGTGAAGCAGCAGGGTCGTTGGTGGTGTTTGGCGGTACTGAAGAGCTTGGAGCAGAGTTGACGCGTGCTGAAGGAGGTGGTGGTGAAGTAGCATCATCTTCATCCTCGATAACTCGGGCAGTCACTGTTGCAACAGATGAAGAGAACTCAGAGTCTTCAAGGGATGGAGTTCCTAGCAGCACAGCTCTTCGAGGAGGTGTGGAGTCAAACTTGAATCGCTCAGTGAAGCCATCCTCTTGGAGATCATCTTCAGAACACATCATTGTTAGCCCTTTCCATGTGCGGCGATAGGTTTCATGGGCAACGAAAGCATTCTTGGTGGAAAGATTGCGAATGTGATTAACTTCCACCAAGAGGCTTTTCATCTGACGCTTCAGCCAGTCATGATGCCTATCCTGTTTCTAATGAAGAGCCACAAGAAGCTCTCGGTCGTTGAGAACACGAGTGTGCTTCTTGGGTCTTGGAGCAGTTGTACTATCAGTGGCTTTAGTAGACGCAGGGTGTGGTGCACGTGTAGTGCTAGCCAAAGGATACACCCGAGTGACTGCTTCAACTCCTTCAATGTTCTGTGAGAAACTCTGATGCTCTGCATTCTGAAGACTTAGAGGTTCCTTTACAAGCTCAGGATAGATGGCTTCAGTAGAGATATCCACATCAGGCAGAAAAATCCTATGATTGCGAGCAGATGGCTGATATGAGATATTGGAGTGAAGTTTAATTAGCCGCATTACCCATGGGGCGTAGAAGTTTAAGCCAAACAGATCAGAGCCTGATGCAGCAAGTTGGCGGATGAATAAGTCCTGTGCATTGAAGCATTTTCCATGAAGAATATAGAAGACCAAAGTCTTCATTGGACCCTCAAGCTTGGCATTTGGAGAGTGCCCTTTGATGGGCCAGAGAGTTCGCCTGATAATGTGATAGATGGTTCTTGGCAGATACTCAAGGTCTTCAACGAAGAACTCTGTTGGATAAGCAGCATCTTGGGGCAATGGCTTCATCATGCTGAGCATCTGACTTATATCAGGTTCCGACCTCTTAAAGATTCTCTCAATAGCTTCACTATGCAGCTGACAGCCATGCTCGTAGAGATCGCCAGGAGTGGGCAAACCAGTGAGCTCAATGATGTCAAATGCATTGGCTTCGTGATGAACATTTCCGGTCATCCACTCCAGGACCCAAGTCTTCGGATCTCTGCTGTACCCGCGGATGTGAAGTGTGGCATAGAATTGGAGCAGCAGCTCTTCATTCCAATGCTCTTGGTCAGTAACGAACGGCAGCAGTCCAACTTCCTTGAAGCAATCCAAAGCTTCTTCCAGACAAGGCAGACCAGCTATGGCTTCAATGTCAAGGCGCTTGTGTGGGAAGATGCGACCTTGGTTGTAAAGAATGCATGAGTAATAGCTTCGCTGAGGATAGCTCCAGAACCGATCAGATGATATCCTTTCCCTTGAGTAGGGGTTCCTGGAGCTATCGAAGAATGTGTTGTCTGCCCTGAAGCCATTGATATTGAAGGAGCCAGGTGCTGATGCAGGACCTAGGAACCTTGGCAATCTTGGGATTGGCTTCTGTACTTGAGGCCTGTGCTCAACATGATAGTTGAACTGGGGACCGACAGCAGACTCAGGAACAGAAGTGACGGGGTCAGTGGCTTCGCTGTCTTCTTCTTCCGTTGGGGAGGGCTCCACATTAGCTTCATTGGTGGTTGTGGCAGCAGCAAGATTTTCATCCTCCACTTGACGAGCTGGAGGGTCGGTCACAAGCACGTTCTCCTTGAGAACTGCTTCTTGGTGGGACAGGGGAGTGGCAACTTGTGAGACTTCATCTTCCGCGGCTGATGCAGCCGGATTGTCTTCAGCAGAGACTTGAGGCCTTGGACCTTTGCGAAGCCTGCGCAACGCGGGCGACGCCTGTGGAGTTGGAGTGGGTTGGGCCTCATAGTCTTCTTCCTCTTGTGGGCGATCTGCCCATGAAGCATCCTGTGCAATTGGCGTCAGTGGACGACCAATGCTGATGAGTTCGCTGTTCTGAGGAAGGACTGCACCATCTTCTACATTGTCATGTTGACCAATGTCTTCAGCAGCGATGGGATCAGCTGCTGGAAAGTCTTCAGCTTCATGAGCCTCCGTGGAAGCAGGCTCATGGATAGTCAGTTGGCGTTCAGCTTCAGGATAGACCATCGAAATGGGTTCAACTATCAAGGGCTCTGTGGGAGCAGCCCGATCTTTCTTGGTCTTCCTCTTCTTCTTGGAGGGGGCAGTTGGAGAGGCTTCAGAATGTTTCCTCTTCCTGGCTTCAGCCTCAGCAGTCCTTGTCTTCTTGAGCTCTGAAGCGGTTGACCGACTTTTTGGCTTCGAGCCAGTCAGTCTAGTTGGGAAGACAATCGGAACTGCTTCCTGCCGTGGTGCGTCAGGTTCAGCCGTAGCAGGCTTCTTCTTCTTCTTCTTCTTTGCGGCCATCCTGGGGTCGATGCCAGGACGCCCAAGGGCCTTGCGCTTCTCAGCCTCATTGTAGGCTTGCACACATCTGTCAGCCAGAGTCTTCATGCGCTCACGCGAACCCTGAGCTTCGTCACGTTTCTTTACAAAGGCTTCCTTGAGCTCGTGCATCATACTCTTGAAGTTCTTCACTTCCTGCACGCTGAGCTTGGCCATATGCTTCTTGAACTGAGCCTTTTCATAGTCAATCTTCTGCTTCAGTTCAACAATGCGCTGGGCAATAGCGAGTTCTGAAGCAATGGCGCCTTGGAAGGCGACACTGAGCCCAATTGGTAGCTGCAGATCTTCAAAGCTGATGTTTGGCGTGTCAAACCACTCGTCAATGAAGTTGTGGATGATGGTCACATCAAAGAGAGGCAGATCATTGAAGATTTCTACTTCTTCTTTCCTCTTGATGAGTTGCTCAAGAGCGTCATCTGCTAGATCTTCATCACTTGACAGATCAAAGTCGTCATTCCGCAGAATGGCAGCAGCAGTTAGCTCTTGTCCGGTGTGAGGTAGAGGCATCTTGACTTTCTGGGGCTTGGAGATGCGAGATAAGTCTTCGGACTGCACACTGTCTTCAGGAGATGCAGTTGCTAGTGGCTTCGCCCTTGAGATTTTTGGTGAGGGGGCAGGCTTTGAAGCTTTAGGCTTCTTCATCTTCTTTGTCTTCGGCGCTGCAGGAGCTTCTTCTGATTCAGCGTCAGCTGCAGGCTCATTCACTGCAGTCCCTTGAACTAAGATGCGGGTGATGAGGCCTTCAAGGTTGTAGAAAGGACCAATGACATTGGGTTCTGCATCTCGTGTGCCATCTGCCCTTGGTGCCGAGGGACAAGGGTTGAAGTCTAACCCCAAAGTCTTCTTGTTCTGCTTCGCTGAGTTCTGGGCAAACTGGAAGTTGCGCTTGAACAAATTGTCATCACGACACCATAGTAGTGACGATGGGTGTGCATCAGCAGGCTGTGGCCCACGGACCATGCAGGGATAGAAGACTTGTTCAATGGCTTCATCTCTAGACCTGGGCAGAAGATTCTTATATAGGATGTCTCCCCATGGTCTCTTGATGGCGTTTTCTCAGCATATTCCTGGGTTACAAATCGGTATTTGAACCATTGTTCTGCCCAATATCTTCGAATCCATTGGATTTGGGTCTTGCGCTGATTGTAATCCTCTTCAGGATCTGTCTTGTACAGTTCTGAGAGTTCATCTGGCAGATCTCTGGATGTTTCTCCACGACGCTTTCTGCCACCCTTCCTTGCTGCTTTCTCTGAAGCCATAAACTTTAACTTGAAAGGCTTCAACACGTTCAAAGGCTTCAAAGGTTTTCGCTTGCTGGACCAACAGGAACTGGCTTCGGGAGAATTAATGTGATGCTGTAAGAATTCTGCAAATAAATGCAGACTATCAGAATCAAAGGATTCTCCCACGGACATGTACCTGTGACAGCATTAAGGTGCGAGGGAAGGGGAAGAGGTCATATGCATTCTCAGAAGATTTTGAAGATAAATCAGTTTAGAAGACATTGACCTCATCGTGCGAAGACATTCACTCATAGATAAGGAGTTGGTTCCAGATTTGTACGAATCCACAAATCAGTACAAGTGAGGAATCTAAATACTTTGTGAAGCATAAGTGAATATACTAGGCATGTTATGAGATGCAGTATGAGAGAGATCTAACTTGTGTGAATAGAAACTGCTTGTGGTAGAAAGTGACAAATCCATAGGATCAACGGTGATGTAAAAAGGAAGTTTTATTTACCACACTAAGAACTGCTAGATGAAGTGGAAGATGAGGCCAAGCAGTTCGATCTTCCGTGCCCTAACTTGGCGATGGAGGACACCTATGGCGACGGCGGAGAGGACGATGTCCGCGGTCAGCGTGAAGACGGCGTCGGAGAGGTTGCGGCAGCGAAGCGCTTCGTCGCCGGCGTCGTCGAGGGCTAGCGCTGGCGCTAGGGTTAGTGCGAGAGTGGAAGAAGAGATAATGACCGCTGTTAAGTGTGTATTTATAGGTACATGGGTGGCGCTGCGCTATTACACAGGTGCCCCTGGCGATTCGCATCTGAGAAACACGTGGCCATTATGCGGAATGTTGGGGTTTGTTCCACGTCCCACACACGCCTTGATTGTCGGGTGGTCGTTCCTACTTCTCCGGGTTCATGTGGAGGAATGAGCATTGAAAACAGACTTAATGGTTGTCTCTGTATCTTCTGCTGACAAGGACACAGAGAAGACATTCGATAGTTTCAATAGAATGCATATGATTTGGAGAGATAGAATTTGAGATAGAAAGCATAGAGAGGTTAGGGTCCGATCACATTCACTTAGTTCAAAAGATTCAACAATGAAGACATAGCTATAAGTGAATGCTGTAGAGGACAGAATACTAATATATATATATATCTATATAATCAACATAGTGAGGATAATCATGAAGATATGTTGAGATTGAAGCCAAACCAAATGTGAAGACATTGCAAGGTAACGCCATGAGTGAAACACTTCAAAATAGAACATTTGGTGGTGGCGTTACCCACCGTATAGGAAGTATTAGACCCAGACACGGCGCACAATTATCGTGGCGCTCCGAAGTCAAATTCCACATTAATGTATTCACACTTAGAATGTATGTCTTCATTGATTGAAGATATACTTTACTTCGTGTGTTGCACATCTAAGTCATCAATATGCATAAGGGTTAGGATGTGTGCCTGATCACAGGACATTTGAGGATTCCAGGATATTTAGCTCACACCGTAACTTGCAAAATCTCTTCTCATCCAAGGGCTTGGTGAAGATATCTGCCAATTGCTCTTTAGTGTTGACATGTATGATATCAATATCTTCCTTCACAACATGATCTCTGAGAAAGTGATGATGAATTTCAATGTGCCTTGTCTTCGAGTGCTGAACTGGGTTGTTGGCGATCTTGATGGCGCTTTCGTTGTCGCAGTAAAGTGGCACTTGCTTCAGATGAATGCCATAGTCCTTGAGTGTTTGCTTCATCCACAGAAGCTGAGTGCAGCAAGATCCAGCAGCAATGTATTCAGATTCAGCAGTGGAGAGAGATACACAGTTCTGCTTCTTTGAAGACCAACATACAAGTGATCGTCCCAGAAAGTGACATGTGCCTGATGTAGACTTGCGATCAACTTTGTCACCAGCATAATCAGCATCCGAGAATCCAACCAGATCAAACTCTGAGCCCTTTGGATACCATAATCCTAGAGTTGGGGTGTGAGCCAAATATCGAAGAATTCGCTTCACAGCTAAGTGATGCGACTCCTTTGGTGCCGCTTGAAATCGAGCACACATGCAAACACTAAGCATAATATCTGGCCTAGATGCACATAGATAAAGTAAAGAACCAATCATGGAGCAGTATACCTTTTGATCGAACTCTTTACCATTATCGTCGGGACCCAGATGATGTTTGGCTGGCATAGGTGTTGTGAAGCCTTTGCAGTCTTGCATACCGAACTTCTTCAGGCAATCTTTGAGATACTTCTCTTGAGATATGAATATGCCGTTGCGTTGTTTTCGTATTTGAAGACCGGGGAAGAACTTCAGCTCTCCCATCATGGACATCTGATATTGCTCTTGCATCATATATCCAAACTCTTCACTGTACTTCTGATTGGTGCAGCCAAAGATAATGTCATCCACATATATTTGGCACACAAACAGTTCACCATCATATGTCTTCGTGAAGAGAGTGGGGTCTAGGGAACCAGGTATGAAGCCTTTGCTCTTCAGGAAGTATTTGAGTGTGTCATACCAGGCCCGAGGGGCTTGTTTGAGGCCATACAGTGCCTTGTTGAGCTTGTATACCATGTGAGGATGTTTTGGATCTTCAAAGCCAGGCGGTTGTGCAACATACACTTCTTCTTCAATCTTGCCATTGAGAAAAGCACTCTTCACACCCATTTTATATAGAAGTATGTTGTGATGATTTGCATAGGCTACCAGTATGCGTATGGCTTCAAGTCTAGCCACAGGAGCAAATGTTTCATCGAAGTCAATGCCTTCCACTTGAGTATATCCTTGAGCAACGAGACGAGCTTTGTTTCTGACAACTTGACCATGCTCATCTTGCTTGTTGCGGTATATCCATTTGGTGCCCATTATATTGTGCTTCTGTGGATCAGGACGCTTAACTAGTTCCCATGCATTATTCAGCTCAAACTGTTGAAGCTCTTTTTGCATAGCTTGAATCCATTCAGGTTCCATGAAGGCTTCTTCAACTTTCTTGGGTTCTGTTATTGAGACGAATGCGAAGTGCCCACAGAAATTTGCTAGCTGAGTTGCCCTTGAACGAGTGAGTGGACCGGGTGCATTGATGCTATCAATTATTCTTTCAATCTGCACTTCATTGGCAACGCGAGGATGTACAGGGCGAAGACTTTGCTCTTCCTGATCATTGTCGTTGTTAGAAGGAATGTCTTCAGGCTGAGCATTGTCTTCATGTTGATCAGGTGCTGAGATGATAAGTTCTTCTTCAGGATGAGCTTCAGAAGGTATAATTTCTCCAGTTCCCATTAGCTTGATTGATTCACTGGATGGAACTTCATCTAGCACATTTGGCAGTTGCTCTCTTTGTGAACCATTGGTCTCATCGAACCGCACATCCACTGTAGGAGTGCGAATCCTTTCCATATCCAAGCATAAAACCCTCATATGCTTTTGGTGCAAACTTTGAGGTGTGATGTGAGTCCTTGATCCAGCACCTTGCGCCAAATACTCTAAAGTAACTGACATTTGGCTTCTTGCCAGTAAGGAGCTCATAAGATGTCTTGTTCAGAAGCTTGTGAAGATAAACTCGATTGATTGTATGGCATGCAGTATCAATGGCTTCAGGCCAGAATTTTCTTGGGGTCTTGTATTCATCTAGCATCGTTCTGGCCATCTCAATGAGTGTTCTGTTCTTGCGTTCGACGACCCCATTCTGCTGTGGCGTGTACGGGGCTGAGAATTCATGTGTGATGCCCAAGGTATCAAGATATGTATCAAGGCCAGTGTTCTTGAATTCAGTGCCATTGTCACTTCTGATGTGCTTTATCTTGGCGCCATAATTGTTCATAGCTCGATTGGCGAAGCGTCTGAAGACATCCTGCACTTCAGTCTTGTAAAGGATTATGTGCACCCAAGTGTATCTAGAGTAATCATCAACAATAACGAAGCCATAGAGGCATGCAGTAGTAGTAAGAGTTGAGTAATGAGTGGGACCGAAAAGATCCATGTGAAGCAGTTCGAAGGGTCGAGTAGTGGTCATGATTGTCTTCGAGGGATGTTTGGCCCTCGTCATCTTTCCTGCCTCACAGGCACCGCATAAGTGATCTTTCTTGAACTTGACGCCCTCGATGCCTATGACATGCTTCTTCTTTGCCAGGGTGTGGAGGTTCCTCATGCCAGCATGCCCAAGCCTCCGATGCCAGAGCCATCATTCTGAAGCTTTTGCTAGAAGACATACGGCAAGCTGTGGTCCTGGTGAGAAATCTACCACATACAAATCATCTTTTCGATACCCTTCAAACACTAGAGACTTGTCAGATTCCATTAGTACAAGGCAACTATATTTTCCAAATATTACGATCATGTTCAAATCGCAAAGCATTGAGACAGACATTAAGTTGAAGCCAAGGGATTCAACAAGCATGACTTTATCCATGTGTTGATCCCTTGAGATTGCAACTCTACCTAGACCCAATACCTTACTTTTACCAGTGTCAGCAAATGTGATGTGGCTCTTGTCGGATGGACGTAAGGTTGAGTCCATAAGAAGACTTCTTTTGCCAGTCATGTGATTTGTACACCCACTATCAATAATCCATTCTGAAGACGCTGGTGTCGTACCCTACAGTGCAGTTAGGGGGATAGGCTTCACCAAGAGCATTGTGAAGCAAAAACATTTGACGAACCAATGGGTTATGAAAGCTTAGATCCAGATTAGGACTAATAGGGAGAGTAGCAAGCGATTCAGGAACGAAGTACATAGTAAGACCATTCGGGCATTTGATCTTGCGCCCTACAAGATGTTTAAGGTCCCCAGCAATGGCGTCAGACGATTTTGGTTTTTTGCTGGAGACCTTTCCCTGCAAAAGAGAGTTAAGCTTTCTTAGCCACCCACATCTTCAAGGGTGGCTGAGAAGCAATAAGTCTAAGTGCAACATCTGAGAATTTTGGCTTTGGAGCCCTAGCAAACAGTCTTGCAGGCGGACAATAGTACTCATAAGAATAGGCAGAATAGTTGTTGGTCTTATGAACATGGCGGTTTGATGAACCGCTCTCATATTCATATGCCTGAGTATGGTTTCCCTGCAAAACATTTGCGTTAGTGCGACTCAGGTGAGTCCTCTGTCTGTATGAAGCCTTTGGACCATATGAAGCCTTTGGTCTGAGGTTTGTCTTCTTCACGTGAGGTGTCATGATGACATTCACAGGAAGATTCTCCAGACACCTTTTCGGAACCCAGATCTTCTTCATAGGCGGCCCATTCCTGCAGTTAGTACCAATGTACCTGGAAAACACTTTACCATTCTGATTCTTAAACAGTATATAGTTTGCATCAAAGGATTCATCAATGATAATGGGGTTAGCACAAGTGAAGCCAGATAGATTGGATGGGTCTCCTGAAGGTTCCTTTGCAGCAACCCACATGGTTTTGGGGCACTGCTAAGGTTTCTAGTAAGAGCCATCAGCATTCATTTTCCTTATGAACCCAACACCCTCTTTCCTCGGGTTTCGGTTCAGTATCTACTTTTTGAGGACATCACATAGTGTCTGATGCTCTTTAAGACTTTTGTACATCCCTGTTTCAAGCAATGTCTTCAACCTAGCATTCTCATCAGCAATAGCAGTGGTATCCTCAGCAGAGGGGTTAGTTACCACATCAACAGTTGAAGATATTGCAACAGTAGTAGCAGTAGAACATTCAGCAACAGAAGTAGCATTATCACGCTCAATGCATTTAAGACATGGTGGTTCAAATCCTTCCTGAGCGGGACTGATCTGTTTGGTGCGAAGTGACTCGTTTTCCTTTTGAAGATCTTCATGAACCGCTCTCAATTTCTCAAGATCTTGCTTCCTTTGAAGATAATCATAGGAAAGATTTTCATGAGTTGTTGAGAGAGTTTCATGACGACTTTCAAGTTCCTAATACTTAATGTGAAGATTTTTTATGTCTTCAATTAAGGATTCAGATCGAGTCATTTCAGCACCTAACAGATCATCGCTTCTGTCTAGCAGTTTTTGAATATGTTCCATAGCTTTCTGTTGTTCAGTTGCAATTTTAGCAAGTGTTTTGTAGCTGGGTTTTGAGTCACAATCTGAGTCATCGTCACTAGATGTTCGATAGTGAGTAGTGCGTGTGTTTACCTTGGCACCGCGTGCCATGAAGCAGTAGGTAGAAGCGGAGTAGTCCTTGTCATTTGCATCGGTGTCGGTGACGAGGTCATTGTCTTCAGTATTGAAGATGGACTTGGCAACGTATGCTGTAGCCAGACTTGCGACGCCTGAATCGGACTCCTCCTCAGACTCCACCTCCGCCTCCTCAGAAGCGGACTCCTCCTCTGAATCCATTTCCTTGCCAACAAACGCACGTGCCTTGCCAGATGAGCTCTTCTTGTGTGATGAAGACTTTGAGGAAGACTTGGACGAAGACTTTGAGTATTTCTTCTTCTTCTTGTCGTCAGAGTCATATTCCTTGCTCTTCTTCTTCTTTTTGTTCTCATTGTCCCACTGTGGACACTCAGAGATGAAGTGGCCAGGTTTCTTGCACTTGTGACATGTTTTCTTCTTGTAGTCGTGAGCAGAAGCTTCATCATTCCTTGAGCTTGACCGGGAAGACTTTCTGAAGCCTTTCTTCTTGGTGAATTTTTGGAACTTCTTCACAAGCATAGCAAGTTCCCTTCCAATGTCTTCAGGATCATCAGAACTGTTGTCAGATTCTTCTTTAGATGAGGAGACAGATTTTTCCTTCAAGGCACGAGTTCGCCCATAGTTTGGACCGTAGATATCTCTTTTCTCAGAAAGCTGAAACTCATGTGTATTGAGCCTCTCAAGTATGTCAGATGGATCGAGTGACTTGAAATTAGGGCGTTCTTGAATCATCAGGGCTAGGATGTCAAACGAACTATCAAGTGATCTCAGTAGTGTCTTGAGAGACTTCATGTTTGGTGATCTCAGTAGCGCCGAGGGCTTGAAGCTCATTTGTGATGTCAGTGAGTCGGTTAAATGTGTGTTGGACATCCTCATTGTCATTTCTCTTGAAGCGGTTGAAGAGGTTGCGAAGGACACTGACTCTCTGATCTCTCTGGGTTGAGATGCCTTCATTGACCTTGGAGAGCCAGTCCCAGACCAGCTTAGATGTCTTCAAAGCACTCACACGGCCATACTGTCCTTTGGTCAGGTGACCATAGATGATATTCTTGGCAGTAGAGTCCAGTTCAACAAATTTCTTGACATCAGCAGCAGTGACACCTTCTCCAGCCTTGGGAATGCCGTTTTCGACGACATACCATAGGTCGACATCAATGGCTTCAAGATCCATGCGCATCTTATTCTTCCAGTAGGGATATTCAGTTCCATCGAAGATGGGGCACGCAGCGGAGACTTTAATTATCCCTGCAGTCGACATAGCTAAAACTCCAGGTGGTTAAACCGAATCACACAGAACAAGGGAGCACCTTGCTCTGATACCAATTGAAAGTGCGTTATATCGACTAGAGGGGGGGGGGGGTGAATAGGCGATTTTTATGAAAGTCTTCAAAACATGGAAGTTATGAAGACAAACGATAGAAACAAACCTATTACCATGTAGCGGAAGGTAGACTACACTAGGCAAGCCATAGTCAAGTATTCAATAAAGTGAAAGCACAATGACTTAATAGCAGCAATGTAGTAAGGATCATGTAGGAAGATATTATGAAGCCATACAGAACATGCAGTCACTCAGTGAAGACAAAAGATAGTGCAAACATACAATGACTTCACAAGGAGCAACAGTAAGTAAAGGGAAGGGAAGATGAAACCAGTGACTCGTTGAAGACAATGATTTGTTGGACCAGTTCCAGTTGCTGTGACAACTGTACATCTGGTTGGGGCGGCTAGGTATTTAAACCTTAGGACACACAGTCCCGGACACCCAGTCCTGAACACGCAGCTCAGGACACCCAGTCCTCACCATATTCCCCTTGAGCTAAGGTCACACAGACCTCGCCCAATCACTTTGGTAAGTCTTCAAGGTAGACTCCCAAACCTTCACAGACTTCGTTCACCGGCAATCCACAATGTCTCTTGGATGCTCAGAACGCGATGCCTAACCGGCTGGAGGATGCACAGTCCTCAAGTGTAATAAGTCTTTAGATCACACAAACAAGAAGACTTAAGTGATGCCCAATTCTCTTTGGCTCTGGTTGGTTAGGGCTTTATCCTCGCAAGGAATTCTCTCTCAAAGGCTTCGAGGTGGGTTGCTCTCAAACGACAAAAGCCGTACTCTTAATCTGAGCAGCCAACCATTTATGGTTGTGGGTGGTGGGCTATTTATAGCCACTTGGCAATCCGACCTGATTTGTCTGAAATGACCCTGGGTCACTAAGGAACTGACACGTGTTCCAACGGTTAGATTTCAAACTCACACGGCAACTTTACTTGGGCTACAAGCAAAGCTGACTTGTCCGACTCTGGACAAGATTCGCTCTCATAGTCTTCACTCGAAGACATAGGTTTTTGGTTAGGCATCACTTCAGTCATTCTGGCTGGTTCTCTTGGACCCCACTTAACAGTACGGTGGTTCCTATGACTCAACACAAAAGAAAAAGAACTACGAAAGATCTAAGTCTTCGAGCTCCATAGGATTTATGTGGTGTCTTCTCTTGTCATAGTCTTCAATGTGAATATCTTCATATACCACCTTTGACTTCAATGTCTTCATACATTTTTAGGGGTCATCTGTGGTAGGAAAACCGAATCAATGAGGGACTTCTACCTGTGTTATCCTGCAATTCTCATAAACACATTAGTCCCTCAACTAGGTTTGTCGTCAATACTCCAAAACCAACTAGGGGTGGCACTAGATGCACTTACAAGCTCACACCGTAACTTACAAAATCTCTTCTCATCCAAGGGCTTGGTGAAGATATCTGCCAATTGCTCTTCAGTGTTGACGTGTATGATATCAATATCTTCCTTCACAACATGATCTCTGAGAAAGTGATGACGAATTTCAATGTGCTTTGTCTTCGAGTGCTGAACTGGGTTGTTGGAAATCTTGATGGCGCTTTCGTTGTCGCAGTAGAGTGGCACTTGCTTCAGATGAATGCCATAGTCCTTGAGTGTTTGCTTCATCCACAGAAGCTGAGCGCAGCAAGATCCAGCAGCAATGTATTCAGATTCAGCAGTGGAGAGAGATACACAGTTCTGCTTCTTTGAAGACCAACATACAAGTGATCATCCCAGAAAGTGACATGTGCCTGATGTAGACTTGCGATCCACTTTGTCACCAGCATAATCAGCATCCGAGAATCCAACCAGATCAAACTTTGAGCCCTTTGGATACCATAATCCTAGAGTTGGGGTGTGAGCCAAATATTGAAGAATTCGCTTCACAGCTAAGTGATGCGACTCCTTTGGTGCCACTTGAAATCGAGCACACATGCAAACACTAAGCATAATATCTGGCCTAGATGCACATAGATAAAGCAAAGAACCAATTATGGAGCGGTATACCTTTTGGTCGAACTCTTTACCATTGTCGTCGGGACCCAGATGATGCTTGGCTGGCATTGGCGTCGTGAAGCCTTTGCAGTCTTGCATACCGAACTTCTTCAGGCAATCTTTGAGATACTTCTCTTGAGATATGAAGATGCTGTTGCGTTGCTGTCGTATTTGAAGACCGAGGAAGAACTTCAGCTCTCCCATCATGGACATCTGATATTGCTCTTGCATCATATATCCAAACTCTTCACTGTACTTCTGATTGGTGCAGCCGAAGATAATGTCATCGACATATATTTGGCACACAAACAGTTCACCATCATATGTCTTTGTCAAGAGAGTGGGGTCGAGGGAACCAGGTATGAAGCCTTTGCTCTTCAGGAAGTATTTGAGTGTGTCATACCAGGCCCGAGGGGCTTGTTTGAGGCCATATAGTGCCTTGTTGAGCTTGTATACCATGTGAGGATGTTTTGGATCTTCAAAGCCAGGCGGTTGTGCAACATATACTTCTTCTTCAATCTTGCCATTGAGAAAGGCGCTCTTCACATCCATTTGATATAGAAGTATATTATGATGATTTGCATAGGCCAGCAGTATGCGTATGGCTTCAAGTCTAGCCACAGGAGCAAATGTTTCATCGAAGTCAATGCCTTCCACTTGAGTATATCCTTGAGCAATGAGACGAGCTTTGTTTCTGACAACTGGACCATGCTCATCTTGCTTGTTGCGGCATATCCATTTGGTGCCTATTATGTTGTGCTTCCAAGGATCAGGACGCTTAACCAGTTCCCATACATTATTCAGCTCAAACTGTTGAAGCTCTTCTTGCATAGCTTGAATCCATTCAGGTTCCATGAAGGCTTCTTCAACTTTCTTGGGTTCTGTAATTGAGACGAATGCGAAGTGCCCACAAAAATTTGCTAGCTGAGTTGCCCTTGATTGAGTGAGCGGACCCGGTGCATTGATGCTGTCAATTATTCTCTCAATCTGCACTTCATTGGCAACACGAGGATGTACCGGGCGAAGGTTTTGCTCTTGCTGATCATTGTCATTGTTAGTGGGATTGTCTTCAAGCTGAGCATTGTCTTCAAGTTGATCAGGTGCGGAGATGATAAGTTCCTCTTCAGGTTGAGCTTCAGAGGGTATGATTTCTCCGGTTCCCATAAGCTTGATTGATTCGCTGGATGGAACTTCATTTAGCACATTTGCGAGGTGCTCTCTTTGTGAACCGTTAGTCCCATCAAACCGCACATCCACTGTTTCAACCACTTTTTAATGAAAGAGATTGAAGACTTTGTAGGAGTGTGAATCCTTTCCATATCCAAGCATAAAACCCTCATGTGCTTTTGGTGCAAATTTTGAAGTGTGATGTGGATCCTTGATCCAGCACCTGGCGCCAAATACTCCGAAGTAACTGACATTTGGCTTCTTGCCAGTAAGGATCTCATAAGAGGTCTTGTTCAGAAGCTTGTGAAGATAAACACGATTGATTGTATGGCATGCAGTATCAATGGCTTCAGGCCAGAATTTTCTTGGAGTCTTGTATTCATCAAGCATCGTTCGGGCCATCTCAATGAGTGTTCTGTTCTTGCGTTCGACGACGCCATTCTGCTGTGGCGTGTACGGGGCTGAGAATTCATGTGTGATGCCCAAGGTATCAAGATATGTATCAAGGCCAGTGTTCTTGAATTCAGTGCCATTGTCACTTCTGATGTGCTTTATCTTGGCGCCATAGTTGTTCATTGCTCGATTAGCGAAGCGTCTGAAGACATCCTGCACTTCAGTCTTGTAGAGGATTATGTGCACCCAAGTATATCTAGAATAATCATCAACAATGACAAAGCCATAGAGACAAGCAGTAGTAGTAAGAGTTGAGTAATGAGTGGGACCGAAAAGATCCATGTGGAGCAGTTCGAAGGGTCGAGTGGTTGTCATGATTGTCTTCGAGGGATGTTTGGCCCTCGTCATCTTTCCTGCTTCACAGGCACCGCATAAGTGATCTTTCTTGAACTTGACGCCCTTGATGCCTATGACATGCTTCTTCTTTGCAAGGGTGTGGAGGTTCCTCATGCCAGCATGCCCTAGCCTCCGATGCCAGAGCCAGCATTCTGAAGCTTTTACTAGAAGACATACGGCAAGCTGTGGTCCTGCCGAGAAATCTACCATGTACAAATCATCTTTCCGATACCCTTCAAACACTAGAGACTTGTCAGATTCCATTAGTACAAGGCAGCGATATTTTCCAAATATTACGATCATGTTCAAATCGCAAAGCATTGAGACAGACATTAAGTTGAAGCCAAGGGATTCAACAAGCATGACTTTATCCATGTGTTGATCCTTTGAGATTGCAACTCTACCTAGACCCAGTACCTTACTTTTACCAGTGTCAGCAAATGTGATGTGACTCTTGTCGGATGGACGTAAGGTTGAGTCCATAAGAAGGCTTCTTTTGCCAGTCATGTGATTGGTACACCCACTATCAATAATCCATTCTGAAGACGCTGGTGTCGTACCCTACAGTGCAGTTAGGGGAATAGGCTTCATGAAGATAATTGTGAAGCAAAAACATTTGATGAACCAGTGGGTTATGAAAGCTTAGATCTAGATTAGGACTAATAGGGAGAGTTGCAAGCGATTCAGGAACGAAGTACATAGTAAGACCATTCGGGCATTTGATCTTGCCCCCTACAAGATGTTTAAGGTCCCCAGCAATAGCGTCAGACGATTTTGGTTTTATGCTGGAGACCTTTCCCTGCAAAAGAGAGTTAAGATTTCTTAGCCACCCACATCTTCAAGGGTGGCTTAGAAGCAATAAGTCTAAGTGCATCGTCTGAGAACTTTGGCTTTGGAGCCCTAGCAAAAAGTCTTGCAGGCGGACAATAGTACTCATAAGAATAAGCAGAATAGTTCTTGGTCTTATGAACATGGCGGTTTGATGAACGCGCTCATATTCATAGGCCTGAGTATGGTTTCCTTGCAAAAAATTTGCGTTAGTGCGACTCAGGTGAGTCCTCTGTTTGTATGAAGCCTTTGGACCGTATGAAGCATGTGGTCTGAGGTTTGTCTTCTTCACGTGTGGTGTCATGATGACATTCAAAGGATGATTCTCCAAACACTTTTTCGGAACCCAGATCTTCTTCATAGGCGGTCCATTCCTGCAGTTAGTACCAATGTACCCGGCAAACACTTCACCATTCTGATTCTTAAACAGTTTATAGTTTGCATCAAAGGATTCATCAATGACAATGGGGTTTGCACAAGTGAAGCCAGATAGAGTGGATAGATCTGCTGAAGATTCCTTTGCAGCAACCCATGTGGTTTTGGGGTACTGCTCAGGTTTCCAGTAAGAGCCATCAGCATTCATTTTCCTTACGAACCCAACACCCTCTTTCCTCGGGTTTCGGTTCAAGATCTGCTTTTTGAGGACATCACATAGTGTCTGATGCCCTTTAAGACTTTTGTACATCCCTATTTCAAGTAATGTCTTCAACCTAGCATTCTCATCAGCAATAGCAGTGGAATCCTCAGCAGAGGGGTTAGTTCCCACATCAACAGTTGAAGATATTGCAACAGTAGCAGCAGTAGAACATTCAGCAACAGTAGTAGCATTATCACGCTCAATGCATTTAAGACATGGTGGTTCAAATCCTTCCTGAGTGGAATTGATATGTTTGGAGCGAAGAGACTCATTTTCCTTTTGAAGATCTTCATGAGCCGCTCTCAATTTCTCAAGATCTTGCTTCCTTTGAAGATAGTCTTAGGAAAGCTTTTCATGAGTTGTTGAGAGCGTTTCATGACGACTTTCAATTTCCTCATACTTAATGTGAAGATTTTTTATGTCTTCAATTAAGGACTCAGAATGAGTCATTTCAGCGCCTAACAGATCATTGCTTTTGTCTAACAGTTTTTGAATATGTTCCATGGCTTTTTTTTGTTCAGTTGCAATTTTAGCAAGTGTTTTGTAGCTGGGTTTTGAACCACAATCAGAGTCATCGTCACTAGATGTTTGATAGTGAGTAGTGCGTGTGTTTACCTTGGCACCGCGTGCCATGAAGCAGTAGGTAGGAGCGGAGTGGTCCTTGTCATTTGCATCGGAGTCGGTGATGAAGTCATTGTCTTCAGTGTTGAAGATGGACTTGGCAACGTATGCTGTAGCCAGACTTGCGATGCTAGAATCGGACTCCTCCTCAGACTCCACCTCCGCCTCCTCAGAAGCAGACTCCTCCTCTGAATCCATTTCCTTGCCAACAAACGCACGTGCCTTGCCAGATGAGCTCTTCTTGTGTGATGAAGACTTTGAAGAAGACTTGGAAGAAGACTTTGAGTATTTCTTCTTCTTCTTGTCGTCAGAGTCATATTCCTTGATCTTCTTCTTCTTTTTGTTCTCATTGTCCCACTGCGGACACTCAGAGATGAAGTGGCCAGGTTTCTTGCACTTGTGACATGTTTTCTTCTTGTAGTCATGAGCAGAAGCTTCATCATTCCTTGAGCTTGATCGGGAAGACTTTCTGAAGCCTTTCTTCTTGGTGAATTTTTGGAACTTCTTCACAAGCATAGCAAGTTCCCTTCCAATGTCTTCAGGATCATCAGAATTGCTGTCAGATTCTTCTTCAGATGAGGAGACAGCTTTTGCCTTCAAGGCACGAGTTCGCCCATAGTTTGGACCGTAGATATCTCTTTTCTCAGAAAGCTGACACTCATGTGTGTTGAGCCTCTCAAGTATGTCGGACGGATCGAGTGTCTTGAAATCAGGACATTCTTGAATCATCAGGGCTAGGGTGTCGAACGAACTGTCAAGTGATCTCAGTAGTGTCTTGACGACTTCATGCTTGGTGATCTCAGTAGCGCCAAGGGCTTGAAGCTCATTCGTGATGTCAGTGAGTCGATCAAAAGTGAGCTGGACATTCTCATTGTCATTTCTCTTGAAGCGGTTCAAGAGGTTGCGAAGGACACTGATTCTCTGATCTCTCTGGGTTGAGACGCCTTCGTTGACCTTGTAGAGCCAGTCCCAAACTAGCTTAGATGTTTCCAAAGCAGTCACGCGGCCATACTGTCCTTTGGTCAGATGACCACAGATGATATTCTTGGCAGTAGAGTCCAGTTGAACGAACTTCTTGACGTCTGCAGCAGTGACACCTTCTCCGGCCTTGGGAATGCCGTTCTTGACGACATACCATAGGTCGACGTCAATGGCTTCAAGATGCATGCGCATCTTATTCTTCCAGTAGGGATATTCAGTTCCATCAAAGACGGGGCACGCAAGGGAGACTTTGATTATCCCTGCAGTCGACATAGCTAAAACTCCAGGTGGTTAAACCGAATCACACAGAACAAGGGAGTACCCTGCTCTGATACCAATTGAAAGTGCGTTATATCGACTAGAGGGGGGGTGAATAGGCGATTTTTATGAAAGTCTTCAAAACGTGGAAGTTATGAAGACAAACGATAGAAATAAACCTATTACCATGCAGCGGAAGGTAGACTACACTAGGCAAACCATAGTCAAGTATTCAATGGAGTGAAAGCACAATGACTAATAGCAGCAATGTAGTAAGGATCAGGTAGGAAGATATTATGAAGCCAAACAGAACACGCAGTCACTCAGTGAAGATAAAAGATAGTGCAATCATACAATGACTTCACAAGGACCAACAGTAAGTAAAGGGAAGGAAAGGATGAAACCAGTGACACGTTGAAGACAATGATGTGTTGGACCAGTTCCAGTTGCTGTGACAACTGTACGTCTGGTTAGGGAGGCTAGGTATTTAAACCTGAGGACACACAGTCCTGGACACTCAGTCCTGAACACGCAGCTCAGGACACCCAGTCCTCACCGTATTCCCCTTGAGCTAAGGTAACACAGACCTCGCCCAATCACTCTGGTAAGTCTTCAAGGTAGACTCCCAAACCTTCACAGACTTCGTTCACCGGCAATCCACAATGTCTCTTGGATGCTCAGAACGCGATGCCTAACCGGCTGGAGGATTCACAGTCCTCAAGTGTAATAAGTCTTCAGATCATACAGACAAGAAGACTTAAGTGATGCCTAATTCTCTTTGGCTCTGGGTGGTTAGGGCTTTATCCTCGCATGGAATTCTCTCTCAAAGGCTTCGAGGTGGGTTGCTCTCAAACAACAAAAGCCGTATACTAACTCTGAGCAGCCAACCATTTATGGTTGTAGGGGGTGGGCTATTTATAGCCACTAGGCAACCCGACCTGATTTGTCCGAAATGACCCTGGGTCACTAAGGAACTGACACATGTTCCAACGGTCAGATTTCAAACTCACAAGGAAACTTTACTTGGGCTACAAGCAAAGCTGACTTGTCCGACTCTGGACAAGATTCGCTCTCATAGTCTTCACTCGAAGACATAGGTTTTGGTTAGGCATCACTTCAGTCATTCTGACTGGTTCTCTTGGACCCCACTTAACAGTACGGTGGTTCCTATGACTCAACAAAGAAGAAAAAGAACTATGAAAGATCTAAGTCTTCGAGCTCCATAGGCTTCATGCGATGTCTTCTCTTGTCATAGTCTTCAATGTGAATATCTTCATATACCACCTTTGACATCAATGTCTTCATACATTTTTAGGGGTCATCTCTGGTAGGAAAACCGAATCAATGAGGGACTTCTACCTGTGTTATCCTGCAATTCTCACAAACACATTAGTCCCTCAACTAGGTTTGTCGTCAATACTCCAAAACCAACTAGGGGTGGCACTAAATGCACTTACACAACTCACTCCAATGGATTTCTCCAAATGATCTACATCAACATTGAGCATCCACATCTTCAACACCTACATGAAGTCATCATGGACAAAACCCAAGGTTAGGTCACCCCTCTTAGGTGGGATATCACATCTAGGGGAGCTTTACTCTAAGAATTGAGCTAAGGCAACTCTAATGGTGTGAACACAACAATGCTTTATGTAAAATTGGTAACCCCACTTATGCTTAAACGATGAGTACCTATGATCAAATGTTCTCATTTGACTCCTCAGTCAATATACTCATATATAGATGACCTAGTCATCGCCAATTGCTTGATAGATGCTAGAGTGTTTGAGCATGCTTTGCCACATATTTCATTTGCCATCTTATTGTGTCAGCATGTTGAGTGCATATTTTTCTCATTCGAGGACATCCATTTGTTGCTTTCATTGTTTCGTCTTTTCTTTTGCCAAATGGATGGACAAGAATGCCTAAGAACTCCCTCTAGCTATCTATGCTTTTCTTGTCTCAAACTCTATTCATGCTACATCACAAAGTTTGATCAAGTCAGATTCAGACCCTCTGGGTGAGGAGCACTCAGAGCCACCGATTCATCATAGACTTAAACTTCCAAAACCTCTTAGTGTATTTCGGTCTGACCGATTCATTCCTTTTGGTCATACCGACTTCATTGAGTTGATCTAGGTTTCAATCTCGGTGCAACCGGTTTGAACAGTTTGTTCGCACCGAGTTGTAGTAACCGCTTGTGATTCTGCATCTCGGTGCCACCGAGCCGTTCCACTCGGTCACACCGATAGGGTCTGGATATATATATCCACGGGTCAAATTTTGGGAATTTCTCCGAAACCCTTCACCTGCGCATATCCAGCTCTGTCGACTTGAGGTCTCCGGATCGTCTCCTCATCGCCAGTGACCCCCTGCCGCTGGTCTCCGCCGCCGTCAACAGATATCTCCACCACCGTTGTCGCCGTAGCGAGCGCATCGCCAAGTTAGGGTATGAGTTCGATCCTTTGTGCTTTCTCACTCCGATTCTTAGCACGAAGACAATGCCATGATTCTTGCCACATTTGAGATTGTTCTATCCAGCAAAAACTTCCTTTAGATTAGTTTTGATTCGAAAATTTAGGGTTAGGTTTCCCCTAATTCATCTCAGACCGACCGAGTTGTAGAAACCGGTCTCACCGATTTGGCCTAGGCCATTGCACTTGTGATTTTCGGTCTCACCGAAACTTACAAATCGGTGTAACCTAGTTTGATTCTCAGTGAAACCCTAGCAATATCGGATTCACCAAACTGTGTCTCGGTCTGACCGATTCCACTAGTTTAGACTCTAATATTTCTTCGGTGTCACCAAGTTTAACAAATCGGTAGCTCCAAAATGCTTTCTATAGAAAACTAAAAAGTTTTTGACTCATTTGTTTTGCAAAATCTCTGCACTTTGTGATGCTCATCCACTCTATCTCAACTATATATATTCACAGGGTCAGCTTTCAGGGTCAGCTTGCAGTTTCAGCCATGTTAGACCATAGTGACAGCCAGAACAGATCTGAGGAACAAGTTAACTTAAGTGAGGGCACTAGTCCCTCTGGCAGCTATGACGAGGGTAGCAGAAGCACCCCAAGCAACTTGCCCAAAGCAGCAACAAGGACAAGGAAGAAAAGAAATTCAAATTCTAAAGATGAGGTCTATGTTGCTTTTGAGGAGGAAGTCACCTCCAAGAAGAAAGTGCTGAAAAAGGAATATGCTGCTGCTGCAACCAAACCTGGGTTGCACAAGAAATCTCCTGCCAAGAGAGTGCCCATGTCCAAAGCCAGGGCCTCAGCTCTTGATACTTTGAAGTCCACAGAAGAAGAGACTGCTGGTGAGGGCAATAAGAGAAAGGAAATGGTCAAGAAGACCATGGCTAGATTTATTGGAAAGCCATCTATGATGATCCAATCAGATGAGGAAGAGGATGAAGAGGATGCTGCACCAGCACCCAAAGCACAGAAGTTGATGGGGGATGCCATCAAGTCAGGGGCTGCTCCATTAAAGCCCTAGACTGCCCCAAGGCTGTTGCTCAAGCTTCTAA
The DNA here is from genome assembly GCF_056163025.1 of Triticum urartu. Classification (NCBI taxonomy): domain Eukaryota; kingdom Viridiplantae; phylum Streptophyta; class Magnoliopsida; order Poales; family Poaceae; genus Triticum; species Triticum urartu. The sequence continues at coordinate 570,732,574 of NC_141876.1, forward strand.
GCCTGCAGCACCCACGAGATCAACTAGGAACATACTAGCTACTGAGAAGAACAAGGCCCTAGTGCCTGAAATGGAAGAAGAAGAAGAGCCTCAAGTGCTCAGAAAACTCAAACCAAGGATTCTTGATCATGATGACAATCATCTAGTTGCTGAGAACATGAAGGAAAGAAAAGATGCAGGACTCAGATTGTGGAGACAGTCAGACCCCTATGCTGTGAGAAGAAGAACTGATGTGGACTACAGGTTTTACTCTAAGGAACAACAGGACTTCTATGAGACATTCCTCATGGACAAGAAGCCCATTGTGTGTGACATGAGATGGGTGGACTGGAAATACATTGACAACAATGAAGATCATTTTCCTGGAGTTCATGAGAGCTTCAGACTCAATGGAGTTAACACTTTTGTGGGTCAAAAATTGACCAAATGGAATGATGAGTTGATCATGTGGTTCTATTCCACTACTCACTTCTACCCAGATGGAAAGATTGTCTGGATGACTGAAGGTACTAGGTACCAGTCTACAGTTGCTGAGTGGGCCAAGCTTATCAATGCCCCTGAAGAGCATGAGGATGACACTGATGTCTATGCCAAGCGCAAGAAAGACCACAACTCCATGGCCAATATGTACAAGGAGATACCTGACAAGGCCTTGGAGACACACAAGCTAGGATCAGAATATTACTTGTTGTCTATATTGAGCCACACTTTGTTGCCCAAGTCAGGAGATCACAGGATGATCAGAGGCCACTCCACCAACTTGCTTCAGATGTTTGATGTGCCACAAAAATTTGAAGTGATGAGTTTGATTGTTAATACTATCAAGAGAACTGCAGCAGATCAGAAGAGATCATGTGGCTATGCTCCACAGATTCAGATGCTCATAAATTCTAAGATGGGCACTAGCACATATCTTTTGGATAAAGAGCACCTTCCCTTGAGGCCTGATTTTGAGGATAACACTATTGTGATGGATCCTTCACATCCAACTTCTGTTGAGGCTCAAGAGAAGAGAGAGAAGGCACATGCTAAAAATCTTCAAAGATTCCAGATCCTTCTACAGTTAATCTCAAGACTAAGCAGGACCAACTCAGCTATCTGCTTGAGGCCACTGTGAGAATAAAGAAAGGACTAGCTACCGTGACTCGAAATCAAGAGAGCCTTGAGAGGATCTTTGAGACAAAGATTCATGAATTGTATGTCAAAGTGACTGAGATTCAGACTTCAGTGGAGAAGATACAAGAAGAGCTTGAGGACATGAGTGACAGGACGACCACATATGCTTATTAGAGGGTGCCTAGAAGACAGAGGTCTGCAACAGTGGCAGTGATGGACTCTAGGGCCACAACTTCAGCTCCTGCAGCCACAACTTCAGTTGCCTCTCCAGTGGCAACCCCTCCCGCTCCTCACACATCAGCCGAAGTCTTTGCAGATGCTATTCTCTCCACGCCATCTCAGCACTCCGGAGCTCCTGGAGATCTTGCTTAGAGTGTCATATAGCACTATGCATTTTCGAGCTTTTTGGTAACTTGTTGCCAAAGGGGGAGAAAGTGTATAGATCATAGGCTTCGAGAGAGAGAGAGAGAAAGAGAGAGAGTGTTTTGCTTCTTTTTGCCTCTCTTGCTACTTTATTTTCTTGCTTGGTTGGTTGATACTCTACTTATGTGTGTGAGAGACACTTACATGATCACGTGCTTGATCATATCATACTTTAATATTTGTGCTTGAATGATGATATTCTATCTCTCATGTATGATCATTCACATCTTATCTTGGTGATGAGTGCATGTTATGTATGTTTTATCATTTTGAGCGCTCCACCAAGATGTATGTGACATGGAAGAGTAACCCATGATCCTAATTGATTGTTCATTTGCATTCAAAAGCAAATTTTAAATAATGCACAAATTTAGGGGGAGCTCTTGCTTATCACATACTTCTCAAAGAGACGATGTATTTCATTCTTATTATGACTTGTCGAAGCTTTGATCTATATGTTGTCATCAATTACCAAAAAGGGGGAGATTGAAAGTGCAAATAATCCCTGGGTGGTTTTGGTAATTCATAACAACATATATCTCATTGAACTAATATCCATTCAAGATCAATGTTTCAGAAAGTTCAATGATTGGTATGGCATGGACTAGAGATGTGGACCCCTCAAAATTCTAAGGACACATATTAGCAAAAGCTCAAGACTCTACATTTTCATTTTAGTGATCCAAGATCACATTGAGTCCATAGGAAAAGCCAATACTATTAAAAGGGGATGAGGTGTTGCTTAATCTTGCTTGCTCAAAATGCTTAGTGATATGCTCCAAAAGCCCTCAACCACTTCCTCATTTCCACATATGTCCTAAAACTAAAGTCAAACTTGGCCCCACCGATTTGATCTATCCGGCGCCACCAAGTTCACTTGACATAGCCATTGCTAGAAACCCTAATCAGTTCGGTCTTACCGATAGGGATCTCGGTCTCACCGAGATGGGATTGCAAACTCTTTGTTTCCCTTCATAACGTTTCGGCCTAACCGAGATGAGCGATCGGTCCCACCGAGTTGGCAATGCAAACTCTCTGTTTCCTTTTCGTAATGTTTCGGTCTCACCGAAATGAGCGATCGGTCCCACCGAGTTTGCCTGGCCAAGTCTCTGTTTTCTCATTACTGAAATCGGTCTCACCGAGTTCATGTGATTGGTCTCACCGAGATGAGGTTTCACCCTAACCCTAGCGCATCGGTCTCACCGAGTTGGTATTGTCGGTCCAACCAAAAAGGCCAACGTTCACATTTTGAACCAAGTCGGTCTCACTGAGTTTCACTATTTGGTCCCACCGAGTTTGGTAAATTGTGTGTAACGGTTAGATTTTGTGTGGAGGCTATATATACCCCTCCACCCTCCTCTTCATTAGAGAGAGAGAGAGCCATCAGAACGTGCCTACACTTCCAGCATTCATTTTTTGAGAGAGAACCACATACTCATGTGTTGAGACCAAGACATTCCAATCCAACCACAAGAATATTGATCTCTAGCCTTCCCCAAGTTGATTTCCACTCAAATTATCTTTCCACCATATCCAAATCTGTGAGAGAGAGTTGAGTGTTGGGGAGACTATCATTTGAAGCACAAGAGCAAGGAGTTCATCAGCAACACACCATCTATTACCTTTTGGAGAGTGTGTCTCCTAGATTGGTTAGGTGTCACTTGGGAGCCTCCGTCAAGATTGTGGAGTTGAACCAAGGAGTTTGTAAGGGCAAGGAGATCGCCTAATTCGTGAAGATCTACCGTAGTGAGGCAAGTCCTTCATGGGCGATGGCCATGGTGGGATAGACAAGGTTGTTTCTTCATGGACACTTCATGGGTGGAGCCCTCCATGGACTCGCGCAACCGTTACCCTTCGTGGGTTGGAGTCTCCATCAACGTGGATGTACGATAGCACCACCTATCAGAACCACGCCAAAAATCTTCGTGTCTACATTGTGTTTGCTCCCTCCAAACTCCTCCCCTTTACCTTCATATGCAATGATTTACATTCCGCTGCTATACTCTTAGAATTGCATGTGTAGGTTGATTGCTTGACTTGTGTTAAGTTGCTAAAATCTACCAAGACTTAAAATTGGGAAAAGGCTAGATTTTTATTTGGTCAAGTAGTCCAATCACCCCCTCTAGACATACTTTCGATCCTACAACGCCCCTATTGAGTGTGTGCGGAACACCCACCACACGCTCCACCGCCGTTGCCCGTCGACAGCTGTTGCCGGCCGCCGTTGCTGCCACACCATCGTCGAAAGCTAGGGCCATCGCCCGCTCCGCCGCCGTGGCCGGAAGGTGAGAGGTGGCCGTCATGGCCGCCACCCTACTACCGGCCACCGTGGCCATCACCCGCTCCGCCACCGCGGCCCGAAGGCGGGAGGTGGTGGTGGTGGCCGCCACCCCATCATCGGCTGTCGTGTCCGCCAGCCCATCGTCAACTGCCGGGATCATCACCCGCTCTGCCATAGCCGCCCGAAGGAGGGAGGTGGAGGTGGAGGCCCGCACGTGTGTCAGCGACCTTGCGTGCTACATCGAGTTCCTGCGGGAGGAGGAGCGCCTCCTCGAGCACACAAAGAGCCTTACCGCAGTCGTGGATGCAGCACACGCCGACGCAGAGGCAAGGAATCAGGAGATCTACGAGCAGTCCGACCACTTCGAGAGGGGTCGTCTGGAGCGATAGAGGGCATTCGAGGTGAGCGTCGCTGAAGGTGCAGCAGCGGCAGGCACCGTATTGCAGTTGTCCAACTCGTCGGTAGGCTCCTCCTCCTCTTCCTCTTACTGAGCACGCTCGGCAGAGGAGAGGCTGCCGGAAGTAGTAAAAAGCCCCTCCGTAGTAGTAGTATTTTGGGGCTATTTTGTTCTATTCATTTGACTATAGATGTGGTGTAACTGTACAATGTACTTAAAATTAGCTAGTATATATAGTTGAACTAGCTATTTCAGTACGTGGTTGGCAACAATTGGGGAAAAGTTTGATCGGTTCAGCTGTCAAGTTGAATTATTTGTATAAATTAAGAATGACTGCTTAATCTATGAATGAAATCTATGCTTAATTACTGAATTTTAGTTGCAAAAATTAGATAGTGCTAGTGATTTTTAGCTGCATATTTTGACTAATCTTAGTGTTGCAAGGATTGACAAATGGCAATGTTACTAGATCAACAAATGTCAATCTTTCCAGTTTGACAAATGGCAATATACCCAATATGACAGATGCAAATCTTACCAAATTATCTATACGTGGTTGCACACGGGTCATCCAAAAAAACCATTTGCGTTGAAGGGAGGTACAAATTCTGCTTGCCAGATTTTATCTTGGCTTAGCGATGAAGTCTCGCTTTGCATACCTTAGTCAGTCTGAACCGTTTCCGTTGAAAAGATGCACAAATCCCATGCGGCGAATTTTCCCTTGGCTTACATCGGAAGACCATAGCTCTTACTTTGCATATAGGTGTTCTATCTAAAACATTTATGATGAAGTAGCACAAATCCTGCTCAGCACATTTTCCCTTGTCTTACTAGGGAAGCTATCAATTTACATACGGGTGTTCTATGTAAAACGTTTGCGATCAAGAGCTGCACAAATCCTGCTCAGCACATTTTTGCTAGGCTTCCTGGGGAAGCCGTCGGTTTGCATAAGGGTGTTCTAACTAAAATGTTTGCGATGAGTGTTTTATATTTTAAAAACCATATTAATCTGCGGCTTGGGCTCCATTAATGGAGAGGATGCGAGCAAGGCGGGCGGCCATGGAAGTCAAAGGGCTCACTTCCTAGTGAGCCTGCGCGGCATACAACTCGCGGGCTTCCCGGTGAGCCTGCACATTGGAGTACAGCTCGCACGCCTCCCGTTTAGTCAAGCACTTGTTCGCATGGCACCTCCTAGCCATTAAAAGAGTGAGGCATGGTGTCACGTGAATGGTTAACAGAACACACATGATTTCAATTATACAAAATGTTTGAGATGTTACAGTGGCAGCTATTTGTTTCAAAATGCCTTTTGTTGGCTGTTATTCGAGTGCGCCTTCTCTCAAAATGGACAGAAAAATACCACAGCATGTTGGGTGCCATTCCATAATAGCATGCCAAGTTTCATGAATTTCAGACGAGTTTTGGATTTACTAGAATTTAAAAACAAAGTATATCAATGTTTTGCCGGCAATCAAAAGTGCCCTGGTGTTTGAAATTCATTCCCATTTCTTGCATGGGACCTAAGAATGCACCCAAGGACACAAATTTGTTTTTTCAACCAATTTATATGCACTGGAGCATGTGCATGTAGTTCAAATTTGAATTATGCAGATAAAATGCCTAGAAAACCCAGTTAATGTATAAAAATGTCCAAACGAACCCTGAAAAATTCCAAAATTTAACACAACACTCATGTTGTTCTATGTTGACACTAGAAATGTTTTGAAAGCAATAAGAGGTAATGAATATGGTTTCGTCCCCAAAGGTGGCACGTTCCCTACCAAAACCATCAGGCTTGTTTTGAGAAGCTCTGGTTTGTGAGAAGCTTATACCCAAACCTGCCCCAAATGGGACAATTTTTTTACCAAGGCATGTTGATGCCGCTCCATGATAGCATGCCAAGTTGCATGAATTTCAGGCGAGTTTTGGATTACTAGAATTTAAAAACCAGGTATCTCAATGTTTGCGGCCGAGTGACGGTGGCAGGGTGTTTGACATTCATTCCCTTTTCTTGCATGGGACCTAAGCATGCAACCAAGGACACATATTTGAATTTTCAACCAATTTATATGCATTAGAGCATGTGCATGTGTTTCAAATTTGAATTATGCACATAAATGCATTGAAAACTCAATTAATGTATAAAAACGTCCAAACGAACCCCGAAAAATTCCAAAATTTAACACAACACTCATGTTGTTCTATGTTGACACTAGAGAAAAAATTGAAATCAAGAAGAGGCAACGGATATCATTTCGCCCAGAAAGGTGAAACATTCCCTACCGTAACCATGAGGCTTGTTGCGAGAAGCTCTGGTTTGTGAGAAGCTTGTACCCCAACCTGCCCCAAATAGGACAATATTTATACCACTGCATGTTGATGTCGTTCCATGATAGCATGTCAAGTTTCATGAATTTCAGAAGAGTTTTCGATTTACTAGAATTTTAAAACCATGTATCTCAATTTTAGTGGGCGAGCGACGGTGGCAAAGGTGATTGACATTCATTCCCATTTCTTGCATGGGACCTAGGGTTGCAACCAAGGACACACATTTGATTTTTCAACCCGTTTATATGCACTGGAGCATGTGCATGTAGTTCAAATTTGAATTATGCACATGAATACATAGAAAATTCAATTAATGTATAAAAATGTCCAAGTGAATGCCGAAAAATCCCAAAATTGACACAACACTCCTATTGTTCTATGTTGACACGAGAAAATTTTGAAAGTAAGAAGAGAGAACAAATATCGTTTCGTCCCCCAAGGTGACACGTTCCCTACCGAAACCATCAGGCTTGTTGTGAGAGAAGCTCTGGTTTGCGAGAAGCTCATACCCAAACCTACCCCAAATGGGACAATATTTTTTACCATGGCATGTTGATGCCATTCCATGGTATCATGTCAAGTTTCATGAATTTCAGATGAGTTTCCGATTTACTAGAATTTTAAAACCATGTATCTCAATGTTAGCGGTCGAGCGACAGTGTCAAGATGTTTGACATTCATTCTCATTTCTTGCATGTGACCTAAGCTTGCAATCAAGGATAAACATTTGATTTTGCAACCTGTTTTTATGGACCAGAGCATGTGCATGTAGTTCAATTTTGAATTATGCACATATGCCTAGAAAACTCAGTTAATGTATAAAAATGTCCAAACGATCCCCGAAAAAATCCAAAATTTAACACGACACTCTAGTTGTTCTATGTTGACACCAGGGAAAAAATTGAAAGGAAGAAGAGGCAACGTATATTGTTTTGTTCACAAAGGTGACACATTTCTCTAACGGAACCAAGAGGCTTCTTCTGAGAAGCTCTGGTTTGTGAGGAGCTTATACCATAACCTGCCCCAAATGGGACAATATATTTTACCCCAGCATGTTGATGCCATTCCATGATAGCATGCCAAGGTTCATGAATTTCAGACAGGTTTTGGATTTACTAGAATTACGAAAGCAAGTACCTCAACGTTTGCCAGAGATCCATGGTGCCGTGGTGTTCGAAATTCATCCCCATTTCTTGCATGGGACATAAGAATAAACCGATGGACACATATATGATTTTACAACCCATGTTGGTGCACCAGAGCATGTGCATGTAGTTTAATTTTGGAATTGTGCACCTGAAATGGCTAGAAAACCAATTTAATGTATAAAATGTCCAAACGAACCCTGAATAATTCCAATTTTTTTACAACACACATATAGTGGCATGTTCACTGCAGATAAAAGTTCTAGCAATTCAAAAACCCTCCATTGCGTTTGTGACCCCATTATGTAATTCAAATCAATATGAAAAATCAAGTAGATCCCACATAGTTTATTCTCACCAACCGCATGAGATGCAGTACAAAATATCTTGGAGCACCGTTGGTGTATAGTACGCCAATGGCTTACGCGAGAAGGTGTGTGATACGTCCATTTTCCATCATGCTTTTATATCGATATTTATTGCATTATGGGCTGTTATTACAAATTATGTCATAATACTTATGCCTATTCTCTCTTATTTTACAAGGTTTATATAAAGAGGGAGAATGCCGGTAGCTGGGATTCTGGGCTGGAAAAGGAGCAAATATGGACTTGACTCTGAGATAGTAGCTTCTTTCTGTGAATGTTTTGCTACTTATGCTGTAGATTTGAGGTTTCAGGAGACTCGTTCATCCTTCTATGATGGTGAGCCTATGCCTTGGAAGAAGGACGACAAGCCTACGCCATCAACAAAATCACCACCGTCTCCACCAACAAAGAAGAATTGAGTATCTTGTATGGGCACTCCCCTTGGAAACTGCCAAGCTTGGGGGAGTGCCCCGGTATCGTGTCACCATCACTTTTATCTTTACCGTTTTCCTTAGTTCGATCCTTTTGGTATTATCTTGATCTAGTAGAATAAAGTTTATGGCATGATCTAATTTTGAGTTTTGCTTTTATAATTCCTCTATGTAATCGAGTCCGTGAGCTATATAAAAAAGATTAGTGTTGAGTCAAGGGCTTAATTATTTTTCCATGATCATAAGGGAATAAAAGAAAAGAGAAAGAAACAAAAAGAAACAAAGAGATCATGTGGATCTTGTGGAGAGTAATGGGCTCACATAGAAAAAGTATGATGAATAAAAGTTGTTGAGAGTTGACAAGCATTGTTTTGGTCATCGTTGCAATTAATAGGAAGTAATAAAGAAAGAGAGGTCTTCACATATAAATATACTATCTTGGACATCTTTTATGATTGTGAGCACTCATTAAAATATGACATGCTAAAGAGTTGACGTTGGACAAGGAAGACAACGTAATGGGTTATGTTTTCTTACATCTGAGATAAATTATATTATCATGGATCATGCAACATGGTTGAGCTTGCCTTTCCCCCTCGTGCTAGCCAAATTCATCGCACCAAGTAGAGATACTACTTGTGCTCCCAAATACCCTTAAACTAGTTTTATCATGAGAGTCCACTATACCTACCTATGGATTGAGTAAGAACCTCTAAGTAAGTTGTCATCGGTGCAAGCAATAAAAATTGCTCTCTAAATATGTATGACTTATTAGTGTGGGAGAAAATAAGCTTTATACGATTGTGTGATATGGAAGAAATAAAAGCGACAGACTGCATAATAAAGGTCCATATCACAAGTGGCAATATAAAGTGACGTTCTTTCGCATTAAGATTTTGTGCATCCAACCATTAAAGCGCATGACAACCTCTGCTTCCCTCTGCGAATGGCCTATCTTCTACTTTTATCTCCTACGTTGCATAAGAGTCATGGTGATCTTCACCCTTCCTTTTTACATTTTATCCTTTGGCAAGCATAGTATGTTGGAAAGATCCTGGTATATATGGCTAATTGGATGTGAGTTTTCATGAACTATTATTGTTGACATTACCCTTGAGGTAAATGTTGGGAGGCAAAACTATAAGCCCCTATCTTTCTCTGTGTCTGATTAAAACTCCATACCCATGAGTATTGCGTGAGTGTCAGCAATTGTGAAAGACTATATGATAGTTGAGTATGTGGACTTGCTGAAAAGCTCTTATATATTGACTCTTTCCTATGTTATGAGAAATTGCAATTGCTCCAATGTTTGAGATTATAGTTTGTTAGTTTTCAATGAAGTTTACGATTCATACTTGAAATTGTGATTGAATTATTACTCTAGCATAAGAAATCATTTGACAAGAATTATATAGGTTGCTGTTCTAAGAATGATCATGATGCCCTCATGTCTGTATTTTATTTTTATCGACACCTCTATCTCTAAACATGTGGACATATTTTTTGATTTCGGCTTTCGCTTGAGGACAAGCCAGGTCTAAGCTTGGGGGAGTTGATACGTCCATTTTGCATCATGCTTTTATATCGATATTTATTGCATTATGGGCTGTTATTAAACAATATGTCACAATACTTATGCCTATTCTCTCTTATTTTACAAGGTTTATATAAAGAAGGAGAATGCCGGCAGCTGGGATTCTGGGCTAAAAAAGGAGCAAATATTAGAGACCTATTCTGCACAGCTCCAAAAGTCTTGAAACTTCACGGAAGACATTTTCAGAATATATAAAAAATACTCGGCGGAAGAAATTCACCAGGGGAGCCACACCCTGCCCATGAGGGTGGGGGGCACTCCCTACCCCCTGGGCGCGCCCCCTACCTCGTGGGCCCCCTGGTGGCCCTCCGGTGGCCATCTTCTGCTATATGAAGTCTTACGATGGGAAAAATATCACGAGCCATCTTCTTGGACGAAACTCCGCCGCCACGAGGTGGAACGCTGGCGGAACCAATCCAGGGCTCTGGTGGAGCTGTTCTTTCGGGGAAACTTCCCTCCCGGAGGGGGAAATCATCGCCATCGTCATCACCAATGCTCCTCTCGTCGGGAGAGGGAAATCTCCATCATCATCTTCATAAGCACCATCTCCTCTCAAAACCCTAGTTCATCTCTTGTATCCAATTCTTGTCTCCAAGTCCGGGATTGGTGCTGGTAGGTTGCTAGTAGTGTTAATTACTCCTTGTAGTTGATGCTAGTTGTTTTAATTGGTGGAAGATCATATGTTCAGATCCTATATGCATATTAATACCCCTCTGATTATGAATATGTTTATGCTTTGTGAGTAGTTACATTTGTTCCTGAGGACATGGGAGAAGTCTTGCTATTAGTAGTCATGTGAGTTTGGTATTCGTTCAATATTTTGATGAGATGTATGTTGTCTCTCCTCTAGTGGTGTTATGTGAACGTCGACTACATGACACTTCACCATTATTTGGGCCTAGAGGAAGGCATTGGGAAGTAATAAGTAGATGATGGGTTGCTAGAGTGACTGTCGGGGATATACCTCGCGGTATGATCCGGCTGGAGTTATAACCCGGATGGGACTTAGTAAACCGGCAGGTGTTAAAGCAAGTGTTAAACCGGTAGGTATTAAGGCAGGTGGTAAACCGGTTGGTGTTAAGTCAGACGGTAAACCGGCAGGTTGTTAAACCGGCTGACAGTTAAGACAGACAAATAAAACAGACAGTTAACCCAGATGGTAAACCGGCTCGTTGTTAAACCGACTGACAGTTAAGACATGAGTTAAGTCAGATGATAACTCAGCAGACATTCTTAAACCGACAGACCATCTTAAACCGGCACCAGTTAACTCCCGGTAAACCATCTTAAACCGGCACCAGTTAACTCCCGGCAGGCAGTGGTAACTGGGTTGCCAGGAGTTATGAAGCCCGAGATGTTATGAAGCCCAAGATGTTAAGAAGCCCAAGAAGATAAGTCATAATAGTTAAGTCTTAACTCTGAGTTGGACTCTACATGTAACCCGCCCCTCCAACATATATAAGGAGGGGCAGGGCTCCCCAAAGAGGGAGAAAGGAGAAGAAACAATCTTAAAGGGTTAGGGTTAACTGGGTGACCCGGTTTACGACAAATTCCTCATGATCATAATGAGAGATAGCCTCAAACAGCACGTAGGGTTGTTACCGGATGATGTTTCCCGGGGCCCGAAGCTGTCTAAACCCTTGTCTTGCGTTGTGTCTCTCGATTCCACTCAACCCCTCTCAAGCTACCACATAGATGCGTTGGCCTCACGACTAAGTCCTCACACTAGGACATCTGCCGTAACGATTCTACGACAGTGACAGAAGCTTAAACCCTAGTTTATGCGTTGCTTTGTAAGGGGCTGATTTGGATCCATATGTTTCATGCTATGGTTAGGTTTACCTTAATACTTTTTTTGTAGTTGCGGATGCTTGCAATAGAGGTTAATCATAAGTGGGATGCTTGTCCAAGTAAGGACAGTACCCAAGCACCGGTCCACCCACATACCAGATTATCAAAGTACCAAACATGAATCATATGAACATGATGAAAACTAGCTTGATGATATTCCCATGTGTCCTCGGGAGCGCTTTTCTCTATATAAGAGTTTGTCCAGGCTTGTCCTTTGCTACAAAAAGGATTGGGACACCTTGCTACACTTTATTTACTTTTGTTAATTGTTGCTCGTTACAAATTATCCTATCACAAAACTATCTGTTACCAGTTGTTTCAGTAGTTGAAGAGAATACCTTGCTGGAAACCGCTTATCATTTCCTTCTGCTCCTCGTTGGGTTCGACACTCTTACTTATTGAAAGGACTACGATAGATCCCCTATACTTGTGGGTCATTAGTGTGTCGGTTACAGTCCACAGCCGGCGTGTCAAGCACACTAGCTCGCTCCCCAAATATCATTTCACTGTTCAATCATCACCGGTGAAATATGGGGACATGGACCCACGTTGTGAGGACAACTTCGGCGGCCCACTCCGGCGAGAGCATGGACGCAGCCACCATGCACGTGCTAACAAGGTGCATGAGCACGGCCGCAATCTGCGACCAGGCGGCCAAGGCAGCCCAAACGGATGTTGTTGCTTCTCAGGTGCCGGCAGCAACATCTGCCTCGGGGATAGCAACTGGCGAGAGCGGCACATCAGTTGTCTGTTCCGCAGCGATGACCTTAGCCCTGATGGAGGCCGCCCACAACCATGTCGAGGCCGCCCATGCCCAGCTCGTGGCGGTCACCACAAATATCGAACGAAGCTTCTCCGACAATGGTCGGCAACCCAAGACCGAAGAGTTGGTAATTTCCCAGAGCATTCGAGCAGCTCATCCTTTCCTCTGCCGCATACCTTGCCAGGACAGAGCCCGTCCAAGCCCAGATCGCAACCACCCACGCCCAGCTCGTGGTGGCATTTTCCAAAGAGATAGCGGACGCAGATGGCGAGATGCTTGTCGAATATGGTGTGATGGATGCCATGGAGCCCCTTCCTCAGGAGACTATCGAGCGTGAGTTGGACATGGAGGAGGCGGCGAAGATCGACGAGCACCAGCCGTAGTACTACTCTTTGTTTTGTTTAATTAAGAGCACTGGTCTTTAATTTGTCATAGTAATGTTTAGGTTAGCTAGCTCTGTTTAATTGCTGAACTTGCTCGAATAAGAAGTGTGGGTGTGTTGTAGTCTCCTTTGTGTACCCAAATTATGCAATGACGTGGACGGCCACTGTAACCAGGGAAATTCGAACCAAAATTTTTGACGTTCAAATTCATCACACACGGGTTAAGCTATCTGCATCATTTGTGATGTTCACATATTGTACACAGTTCTGAATAAGGGACCGTGTCTGATGACACTTTGTGCACCAGTTTTTTCGCTGAACCGATTCAAAATTTTCGGCTTCCACGGAAATATCTACCTCCCCACTCCCCCCTTACCAAAAGCCACATTCCCCCTATTTACACCTTCCTTTCCAAGTTGAAACCTTCACTCCTTGCTTGCAGCACTGCCTCCTCGCCGGTGACCCTCCTTCAGGCTGCTCGGCCTCGTCTATCCAGGCAGGTAATCCACACCCGACCCCATCCTCCTCCTCCTTCCACATCCCACATGCCCCGATCGCCAGCGCGACATCTTCCACCCAAATCACCAACCCCTCCACCAAATAAGCGCCGCCCTAAGCCATGGTGCACGCAGTATAGCCAGGAGCTCAAGGAGCATTTGGCAGTGGAGAAGCAAATCACGGTTGCACGCGCGAATGAGGTCGCGATGGCTGCCATTCGTGCCGACCCCCAGATCTTGGAGGAGCACCTCACTGTCGAGGCCACCGTCGACGCCTCGCCACCGACGCCACAATGCAGTTGGCTGCTTTAAACGACAGTTCGTGGCATTTTCTCGAGGCCACCCTCGGTGCCTTTGACGAAGACTACGACGTATTTTCTCAGCATGCACATGCTTACCTCAACTCAAGAGCCAGCAGGTTGGTGCTCAGAGCGGCTCAGGCAACTCACCACTACAATGAGGGCACCCGTGATGCGGAGGCCTTGCCCTCTTCCATGTCCAAGGAGCCAATCGTCATCGATGTCTCCGATGATGAGTAGCTTGTCTTATTAGCTCACTATAAGGACCCGTGTTCAGTTTGCTAGCTACTGCCTTTCCTTCACAAATTCTAGTGAATTGTGATATCTACTTTTACCATGCAATTTGTTGCTCTAGTGTATATGTTCTATATGTCGTGCAATGTGGTGCTCACTTATTAACTGTTTGGTTAACTAGTTGTCATGTTCAGTTAACTGTTTGGTTCAATTTTGCAAATGTGATGTTCAATTCTTCAGGGTGCAATTTTGTATTGTCTTCCATGTGAGAAATAAATCGAATTTTTCTTTACAAAATACATGAGAAACCAATACAATTGCTATATTTCCAAGTTGTCAAGCATGCTTAGTTTGGTTAACTGTCTGATCTTCTAGTATGTTATACATTATGCAATGTGGTGCTCAGTTAACGTTTGGTTCATTTGTTGTGGTGTTTAGTTAACTATTTGGTTCAATTCGGCAATGCGATGTTCAATTGTTGTGGGTGCATTATGTTATTGTATACCGTGTGAGAAATAAATCGAATTTGGTTGTACTAAATACATGAGAAACAAATATGATTGCTATATTTCCAAGTTGTTAAGTGATGACCCACAAGTATAGGGGATCTATCGTAGTCCTTTCGATAAGTAAGAGTGTCGAACCCAACGAGGAGCAGAAGGAAATGACAAGTGGTTTTCAGCAAGGTATTCTTTGCAAGCATTGAAATTATCAGTAATAGATAGTTCTGTGATAAGAAAATCGTAACGGGTAACAAGTAATAAAAGTACACAAGGTGCAGCAAGGTGGCCCAATCCTTTTTGTAGCAAAGGACAAGCCTGAACAAACTCTTATATAAAGCAAAGTGCTCCCGAGGACACATGGGAATTATTGTCAAGCTAGTTTTCATCATGCTCATTTGATTCACGTTCGTTACTTTGATAATTTGATATGTGGGTGGACCGATGCTTGGGTGCTGCCCTTCCTTGGAAAAGCCTCCCACTTATGATTAACCCCTCTCGCAAGCATCCACAACTACGAAAGAACAATTAAGGTAAACCTAACCATAGCATGAAACATATGGATCCAAATCAGCCCCTTACAAAGCAATGCATAAACTAGGGTTTAAGCTTCTGTCACTCTAGCAACCCATCATCTACTTATTACTTCCCAATGCCTTCCCCTAGGCCCAAATAATGGTGAAGTGTCATGTAGTCGACGTTCACATAACACCACTAGAGGAGAGACAACATACATCTCATCAAAATATCGAACGAATACCAAATTCACATGACTACTCACAAAACATATTCATAATCAAGATCAAAGGAGTATTAATTATCATTAAGGATCTGAAAATATAATCTTCCATCAGATAAACCAACTAGCATCAACTACAAGGAGTAATCAACACTACTAGCAACCCACATGTACCACTCTGAGGTTTTGAGACAGAGATTGGATACAAGAGATGAACTAGGGTTTGGAGAGCAGATGGTGTTGGTGAAGATGTTGATGGATATTGACCCCCTCTCAATGAGAGGATCGTTGGTGATGACGATGGCTTTGATTCCCCCCCTGCCAAAGGGATGTTTCCCCAGCAGAACAGCTCCACCGGAGCCCTAGATTGGTTCCTCCCAGGTTCCGCCTCAAGACGGCGGCGCTTCGTCCCAAAAGCTTCCTTCTCATTTTTTCCAGGTCAAAACACACCATATAGCAGAAGATGGGCGTCGGAGGCCTGCCAGGGGGGCCATAAGGACGGGGCGCGCACTCCACCCTTGTGGCTGGCTGGTGGCCCCCCTCTGGTATTTTCTTCGCCCAATATTTTTTATATATTCTAAAAACATGCTCTGTGAAGTTTCTGGACTTTTGGAGTTGCGCAGAATAGGTCTCTAGTATTTGCTCCTTTTCTAGTCAGAATTCCAGCTGCCGGCATTCTCCCTCTTCATGTAAACCTTATAAAATAAGAGAGAAAAGGCATAAGTATTGTGATATAATGTGTAATAACAACCCATAATGCAATAAATATTGATAAAAAAGCAGGATGCAAAATGGACGTATCAACTCCCCCAAGCTTAGACCTCGCTTGTCCTCAAGCGAAAGCCGATATCGAAAAATATGTCCACATGTTTAGAGAAAAATAGAATACGGACATGAGGGCATCATGATCATCTTTAGAACAACAACATACAATGTCATATAATTTCTTATGTTAAAGTAACAATTCATTCACAAGATAAAGTATGAACCGAAAACTTTATTGAAAACTAACAAACTATGATCTCAGTCATTGGAGCAATTCCAATTTATCATAACATCAGAAAGAGTCAATATAAGAGCTTTTCAGCAAGTCCACATATTCAACTATCATTTAGTCTTTCACAATTGCTGACACTCACGTGATACTTATGGGTTCAAAGTTTCAATAAGACATCGAGAAAGATAGGGGCTTATAGTTTCGCCTCCCAACCTTTTACCTCAAGGATAATGTCAACACTAATACTTTATGAAAACCTACATCCGAGTGGATATATATATCCGGATCTCTCCAACACACAATGCTTGCCAAAGGAAAAAGCGTAAAAAGGAAAGGTGATGATCACCATGTCTCTTGTATAAGGGTAGAAGATAAAAGTAAAAGATAGGCCCTTCACAGAGGGAAGCAGAGGTTGTCATGCGCTTTTATGGTTGGATGCATAAAATCTTAATGCAAAAGAACGTCACTTTATGTTGCCGCTTATGATAAATACCTTTGTTATGCAGTCTGTCGCTTTTATTTCTTCCATATCACAAGTTCGTATAAAGCTTATTTTATTCACACCAATAGATCATGCATATTTAGAGAGCAATTTTTATTGCTTGCACCGATGACAACTTACTTGAAGGATCTTAGTCAATCCATAGGTAGGTATGGTGGACTCTCATGGCAAAAATGGTTGAAGGGATGTTTGGAAGCACAAGTAGTATCTCTACTTGGTGCCAAGAATTTGGCTAGCATGAGAGAGAAAGGAAAGCTCAACATGTTGGATGATCCATGATAATATAACTTCTATTCAGATATAAGAAAACGTAACCAATTATGTTGTCTTCCTTGTCCAACATCAACTTTTTAGCATGTCATATTTTAACGAGTGCTCACAATTACAAAAGATGTCCAAGATAGTATATTTATATGTGAAGCCTCTCTTTCTTTATTACTTCCTATTAATTGCGACAATGACCAAAACTATGTTTGTCATCTCTCAACAACTTTTATTCATCATACTCTTTATATGTGAAGTCATTACTCTCCATAAGATCAATATATGATCTTTTTAATTCCTTTTATTCTTTCTTTAATTTAATTCCCTCTAGATCATAGCAAGAAAGCAAAGCCATCAACTCAAAACTACTCTTTATTATATATAACTCATGGACTTGATTACATAGGTAGAGATCAAAACAAAACTCAAAGCTAGATCATCCTAAAAACTTTATTCTACTAGTTCAAGATATAACCAAAAGGATCAAACTAAAAAATGATAAAGGTAAAGGTGTGATGGTGATACGATACCGGGGCACCTCCTCCAAGCTTGGCAGTTGCCAAGGGGAGTGCTCATACCCATACATTTATGTCTCTGTCTTCGGAGGTGATGATGATGGAGTTGTTGATGAAGTAGTGTCACACATCGAGCGTAGGAGATTCTCCAATTTGTGAATAATGCCCTTGAGTGCGGTGATATGCTCTTGCAACAATTTTTTTTTCACGAGTGAGATATTTATTTTGCACACAAACTATTTTGATGCTCTTGAAAGCTTCAATTTTAGTAGGGGTAAGGCTATTGTAGTATGGTTGAAGGATGTCTTTTTCTTATTCTGCCGGAACTTTATCTTCCACGGCCTTCTTGACCCTATCACCCTCGTTGATCTCTCCAAGTTCTTCTTTCTTCATCTCTCTCTTAATTAGCCAAGCATCGTTGCCCGCATTGTTGGAGGAGGGGGACGGCATGATGCCTGGCCTTGCAAAATCCGGTAGAAAACAACTCGAAACAAAAATAGGAGATATTGTCCTGGTACGGTGGTCAAAACCTTCGGGAGATTATATAATGAATTTTTACTGACCAAAAGAAGTAATGTGTAAGAAAACAGAGTCTAGAGGGCCCACGAGGTGGCCACAAGGACGGGGGCACGCCCTCCACCCTTGTGGACGCCTCATGTCTCTTTCGGACAACTTTTAATTTTTCCTAAATTTTTAAATATTCCGAAATGGAGAAAAAATGCTACTAGAACAATTTTGGAGTCGGTTTACTTAACGTACCACATACCTATTCCTTTTCGGAGTCTGTAACGTTCTGGAAAGTATCCCTTTTGTACTCCTCTGGTGTTATGGTATTAATTATATAGGTCTCAACATTTATGGGAGTACCTGAGATATAATGTTTGATTCTTTGACCGTTTACCATCTTCGGATTCGTGCCTTCGGCGTTGTTGATTTTTATGGCATCGGAACGATAGACCTGCTCGATAATGTAAGGACCTTCCCATTTAGAGAGAAGCTTTCCTGCAAAAAATCTTAAACAAGAGTTGTATAGCAAAACATGATCACCTACATTAAACTCACGCTTTTGTATCCTTTTGTCATGCCATCTTTTAACTTTTTCTTTAAACAACTTGGCATTCTCATAGGCTTGGGTTCTCCACTCATCAAGTATGCTAATGTCTGATACGTCTCCAATGTATCTACTTTTCCAAACACTTTTGCCCTTGTTTTGGACTCTAACTTGCATGATTTGAATGGAACTAACCCGGACTGACGCTGTTTTCAGCTAAATTACCATGGTGTTATTTATGTGCAGAAACAAACATTCTCGGAATGACCTGAAACTTCACAGAGCAACTTTTTGGAAAATATAAAAAATACCTGCAAAAGATGAAGGCCAGGGGGCCCACCACCTCTCCACAAGGGTGGGGGACGCGCCCCCTACCTCGTGGGCCCCCTGGTGCCTCTCCGACTCCAACTCCCACTCTATATATTGTGTTTCAGGGAGAAAAAAATCAGAGAGAAGAATTCATCCTATTTTACGATATGGAGCCACCGCCAAGCCCTAAAACCTCTCGGGAGGGCTGATCTGGAGTCCGTTCGGGGCTCCGGAGAGGGGAATCCGTCGCCATCGTCATCATCAACCATCCTCCATAACCAATTTCATGATGCTCACCGCTGTGCGTGAGTAATTCCACCGTAGGCTTGCTGGACGGTGATGGGTTGGATGGGATCTATCATGTAATCGAGTTAGTTTTGTTAGGGTTTGATCCCTAGTATCCACTATGTTCTGAGATTGATGTTGCTATGACTTTGCTATGCTTAATGCTTGTCACTAGTGCCCGAGTGCCATGATTTCAGATCTGAACCTATTATGTTTTCATCAATATATGAGTGTTCTTGATCCTATCTTGCAAGTCTATAGTCACCTATTATGTGTTATGATCCGTTAACCCCGAAGTGACAATAATCGGGATACTTACCGGTGATGACCGTAGTTTGAGGAGTTCATGTATTCACTATGTGTTAATGCTTTGTTCCGGTACTCTATTAAAAGGAGGCCTTAATATCCCTTAGTTTCCATAAGGACCCCGCTGCCACGGGAGGGTAGGACAAAAGATGTCATGCAAGTTCTTTTCCATAAGCACGTATGACTATATTCGGAATACATGCCTACATTATATCAATGAACTGGAGCTAGTTCTATGTCACCCTAGGTTATGACTGTTACATGATGAACCGCATCCGGCATAATTCTCCATCACTGATCCATTGCCTACGAGCTTTCCATATATTGTTCTCCGCTTATTTACTTTTCCGTTGCTACTGCTATCATCACTACAAAATACCAAAAACATTACTTTTACTTCTGTTACCTTTTGCTACCGTTACCACTACTATCATATTACTTTGCTACTAAACACTTTGCTGCAGATATTAAGTTTCCAGGTGTGGTTGAATTGACAACTCAGCTGCTAACACTTGAGAGTATTCTTTGGCTCCCTTTGTGTCGAATCAATAAATTTGGGTTGAATACTTTACCCTCGAAAACTGTTGCGATCCCCTATACTTGTGGGTTATCAAGACTATTTTCTGGCGCCGTTGCCGGGGAGCATAGCTCTATTCTTTGAGTCACTTGGGATTTATATCTGCTTATCATTATGAAGAACTTGAGAGATCCAAAAACCAAGATCTATCCCTCAACTACGAGGGGAGGTAAGGAACTGCCATCTAGCTCTGCGCTTGATTCACCTTCTGTTTTGAGTAAGCTTGCGACACCTACACCTACTTCTGCTATTCGTTCTGATATTTCGCATGTTATTGATGATGCCACTTCTGCTATGCATGATACTTATGATGAAACTAGTTCTATGCCTGATACTACTATGCCACTTAGTGATTTTCTTGATGAACAAATTGCTAGGGCTAGAGAGATTGAAAATATCGAATCTGATAATACTGATGAAAGTGATGATGAAGAATCACTTGTTATTCCTGAGGGTTATGTTTTTTTATCAAGAAGCTTCTTTAGCTATTTTAGCTTGCAAAGATAGAAACGAACTTAAGAGGTTATTAGCTAAATGGAATAAGCAATCTCTAATGCTAGAATGAAACCTGACCCTGCTTTTGCTACTTCACCTATCTGTGTTACTGATAAGGATTATGAATTCTCTGTTGATCCTAATATAACTACTTTGGTTGAGTCTGATCCTTTTCATGGCTATGAATCTGATACTGTTGTGGCACATCTTACTAAACTAAATGATATAGCCACCCCGTTCACTAAAGATGAGAGAACCCGTTACTTTTATATCCTTAAAATATTCCCGTTCTCATTAAAGGGTGATGCTAAGACATGGTTTAATTCTCTTGATCCTGGTTGTGTGCGTAGTCCCCAGGATATTTACTTCTCTGCTAAATATTTCCCTGCTCATAAGAAACAAGATGCTTTAAGGGATATATATAATTTTGTGCAAATTAAAGAAGAGAGTCTCCCACAAGCTTGGGGGAGGCTTCTCCAATTACTTAATGCTTTGCCTGATCATCCTCTTAAGAAAAATGAAATACTTGATATCTTTTATAATGGACTAACTCATGCTTCCAGAGATTACCTGGATAGTTGTGCTGGTTCTGTTTTCAGGGAAAGAACACCGGATGAAGCTGAAATTCTATTGAATATTATGTTGACAAATGAAAATAATTGGACACCTCCGGAGCCAATTCCTGAGCCTATTCCTAAACCAACTCTGAAGAGGAGGGGTATTCTATTTCTCAGTCCTGAAGATATGCAAGAGGCAAAGAAATCTATGAAAGAAAAAGGTATTAAAGCTGAAGATGTTAAGAATTTACCTCCTATTGAAGAAATACATGGTCTTAATTTACCGCCTGTTGAAGAAACATATGATCTTAACCCATTACCTATTGAAGAAAATCATGGTCTTGATAACCCGACACAGGTAGTAAAGGTAATTTCTCTCTATAGATATGATAAAGCTGAAATCCCATTTATAAATTTGCTAGCCCATGCTTAGATGAGTTTGATAAATTTATGGCTAAGCAAGAAAATTTTAATGCTTATTTTGGTAGACAATTGAAATGCAATTCAAATATGCTTAAACACTTGGGTGATTATATGGCTAATGTCAAAGGTGAACTTATTAGTAAACATGCTTCTATGGTTACGACTCAAGTAGAACAAGTACTTAAAGCTCAAAATGATTTGCTCAATGAATTGAATAGTAAGGATAATGATAATGTTGTTAGAGTTATGACTAGAGGTGGTAGAATGACTCAGGAACCTTTGTATCCTGAAGGCCACCCTAAGAGAATTGAGCAAGATTCTCAGAGAAATAATATAGATGCACCTAGTCCTTCTAAAAGGAAGAAAAAGAAAAATGATAGGACTTTGCATGCTTATAGTGAACCTATTACTGCAACACCTGAGAATCCAAATAATATTTCTATTTCTGATGCTGAAACACAATCTGGTAATGAACCTGAAACTAGTAATAATGTTACTAATAATGTTCATGATGATGCTCAACCTAGTAATGATAATGATGTAGCAATTGAACCTGTTGTTGATCTTGATAACCCATAATCAAAGAATCAACGTTATGATAAGAAATACTTTGTTGCTAGGAAACATGGTAAAGAAAGAGAGCCTTGGGTTCAGAAACCCATGCCTTTTCCTCCCAAACCATCCAAGAAAAAGGATGATGAGGATTTTGAGCACTTTGCTGAAATGATTAGACCTATCTTTTTTGCGTATGCGATTAACAGATATGCTTAAAATGAATCCTTATGCTAAATACATGAAAGAAATTGTTACTAATAAAAGAAAGATACTGGAAGCTGAAATTTCCACCATGCTTTCTAATTATACTTTTAAGGGTGGAATACCTAAGAAACTTGGAGATCCAGGAGTACCCACTATACCATGCTCCATTAAAAGAAACTATGTTAAAACTGCTTTATGTGATTTGGAGCCGGTGTTAGTGTTATGCCTCTCTCTTTATATCGTAGACTTGATTTGAATAAGTTGACACCGACTGAAATATCTTTGCAAATGGCTGATAAATTAACTGCTATACCTGTCGGTATTTGTGAGGATGTGCCTATTGTAGTTGCAAACGTTACTATTTTAACGGACTTTGTTATTCTTGATATTCCCGAGGACGATAGTATGTCTATTATTCTTGGAAGACCCTTTTTGAACACTCCAGGGGCTGTTATTGATTGCATCAAAGGCAATGCCACTTTTCATGTTAATGGTAATGAGCATACGGTACACTTTCCGAGGAAACAACCTCAAGTCCACAGTATCAATTCTATTGGAAAAATTCCATCGATTATATTTGGAGGTTTTGAATTTCCTCTTCCTACTGTCAAGAAGAAATATGATATTCTTATTATTGGGGATGTGCATATCCCCGTTGAGGTAACATAGTGTTATTCCAAATTTCTCCGGTTCCATGTTATTCGGAATGAGTTCGTTAACAAGACTTGATCAACCTTGTTAGTGGATTCCTTTTGATGATCATGAGATGGATGAAACTAGAAGGCACAACCTTCTGTACCCCACTTTTACTTTCTGTTATTTATATTAAATAAAATAAAAATAAATATTTTTCTGTCTGTTATCTGATTATCCGTGCAACATAAAAATTCCCCAAAAATAAAAGTTCTCCAAATGTCCTGAAATTTAAATATGATTTTTTCTAGAATATTTGAGAATATTTGGCACTGAGAACACAGTAGGGGGGGTCAACCACGTGTCCACGAGGGTGCAGGGCGCGCCCTACCCCCTGGGCGCGCCCCCTGCCTCGTGGGCCCAAGGTGGCCCTCCTCCACTTATCCTTTCACCCACACACTCCTTCTTCCTCCCCCAAACACGAATATCCAGCTCAAACCCGAGTCCAAGCTCGTTTTGCTGCCATTTTCGATCTCCTTGCTCAAAGCACCTCTAACAAAACTGCTTGGGGAGATTGTTCCTTGGTATGTGACTCCTCCATTGGTCTAATTATTTTTTGTTCTAGTGCTTTATTCATTGCAAATTTTTGTTTCTTAAGTGACCCTGCTCTTGAGCTTACATGTCAAATTTATATGGTCAAAAGTAGTTTTGATGCATGATATAGGCCCTAGGCACTTGTTGGAGTAGTTGCTATCAATATTATTGAGTTTGGTTTACTTTTATTTTGAAGTTACTAAAAATTTCAGAATTATTCAGAAAATGATGAGGAGACTTTTGAGGGGCTCATCGAGCCAAAGCTCGAAGGAAAAGGCACCAAAGCCTAAGTATAATCTGCCTCGCACCACGGAGGTTCGGGCGTGTGAATGGCCTTCCGATGATTTCTTGAGAGCAACCGGTATTTATGAAGATTTACATGAATTGGCTAAGAATGCAGGCCTCACCGCTTTCCTCCACGACCAATGCGATCAGTATCTCTTACTCACAAATATCTTTGTGCAAAACTTTCATTTCCATTCTAGGAGCTCACCACCTACGGTGGAGTTTTATTTATATGATGAGCATAAGGAGATGTCACTTTATGACTTTTGTCGGGTTTGTTTAGTCCCTTTTGAGGGCAAGACAGAAGAACCACGTCCCGATGATGTGGAGGGGTTTATTGATACTATCACTGTAGGGGAAACAAGGAAGGTTTCCGATGCACGAATCACTAGCATACATTTTCCTGTTTTACGTTATTTTGCATTATTTGCTAGTCGTTGTTTAATTGGTCGTGGAAACTGTGGGAACCTTAGTATCCCCGATATTATTATTTTGCTCCATGGTTTATACGGTGATAACTCTGTTAGTATGGGCGGTATTATTGCCAAACGGTTAAGTCTGAACCGTACCAAGGGCCCCATCTTTGGAGGCATCTATGCTTCATGCCTAGCTGCACATTTTAACATACCAATTAGGCATTATGAGAAGGAAGAAAAGGTGTTGCCTCGTGTTTATCTAGATTATAAAAGTATGGTGGCACATGATTTTATTGTTAAGAATAGGGAAGGAGAGATTAAATACCAATTGTTCTTTAATAAACATCATCCTGAGACTATTACCCTGCCTGCTCCTTCTTTGTTTGATTTATCTGTAGGTCAGTACCTTGTTCCGTTAAAGGCTATTCACGCCTATTGGAACCCTGCACCAGCCATGGGGCCAGAGCCGGAACCACAAGTTGATCCTCCATGATAGTCTAATTATCAGTGGGATCCGGAGATGATTGTCAGCCAGTGGCAATTGGAGTCTTCCTCTTCTTCATCTCAGTATGACCCCAACTACTATTATGGATACCCGCCAGGCCAGCCGTGGCCATAGACCAACTTAGGCCAAAAGCCTAAGCTTGGGGGAGTATGTATTTCCCGCCGACATTACATTTATGTTCACACACTCATTGCTAGATGTCGGTGCTCATACTTTTTCATTGTATCATCCATGCTAGTTTATTTTCCTTTTTATGCTATCTTCTTGTGTGTTTAATAAACCTTAAGAAAAACCAAAAAATCAGTTGTAGCTTTTAGTTAGTTTAATTTCCATGCTTGTAGTAGTAATTAAAAAGAAAAACCCAAAAATATTTCCTGTTCTTCTTTTGCTTGTTGGGAGCTTTCCCGTGTATATAGTTTTATTTCTTTTCTTTTCTTTGGGGGGTCGATAGGAGAAGACTATAATTAAATTGTTGAAGTGGCTCTTATATACATTATTGTTGATCCGACAAAAGAGCCCATATTGCCTTGTCTTCTCCTGTTTATTGAATGCTTGCAGATTCCAGCTTAGTCCAATGCATGTGCACTATTATTATTATTCACATCGTTCGGTCGTGCAAGTGAAGGGCAATTTTGACGATATATGATGGACTGACTAAGATGAGAAAAGATGGTATGAACTCGACCTCTTTTTTTGTAAATATGATTAGTTCATCGTTCCTGATTCAGCCTATTATGAATAAACATGTTTGCAATGACAACTAGAGATCATAGTTTCTTGTGCCATGCTTAATTAGCGATGAGTTATAATGGTTTACCTTGCGTGCCAACATGCTATTGAAATGGTTATGATGTGGTATGATAGGGTGGTATCCTCCTCTGAATGATTTAAGTGACTTGACTTGGCGCATGTTCACGCATGTAGTTGAAACAAAGTCAACATAGCCTTCACGATATTTATGTTCATGGTGGATTATATCCTACTCATGCTTGCATTCGGTGTTGATTAATTTTAATGCATGTTCATGACTGTTGTCGCTCTCTAGCTGGTCGCTTCCCAGTCTTTTGCTAGGCTTCACCTGTACTAAGCAGGAATACTGCTTGTGCATCCAATCCCTTAAACCCCAAAGTTATTCCATATGAGTCCACTATGCCTACCTATATACGGTATCTACCTGCCGTTCCAAGTAAATTTGTATGTGCCAAACTCTAAACCTTCAAATAAATATCATGTTTTGTATGCTCGAATAGCTCATGTATCAACTAGGGCTGTCTGTATCTTCCATGTTAGGCGGGTTATTCTCAAGAGGAGTGGACTCCGCTCCTCACTCACGAGATAAATGGCTGGTCATCGGGATGCCCAGTCCCATGCTTTATGCAAACTAAATCAAAATAATTGCAAACAAAACTTCCCCTGGGACTCTTGTTAGTTGGAGGCACTCATTGTTTCAAGCAAGCCATGGATTGATGCTTGTTGGTGGAAGGGGGAGTACAAACTTTACCATTCGGTTTGGGAACCGCCTATAATGTGTGTAGCATGGAAGATATCGCCATCTCTTGGTTGTTATGTTGACAATGAAAGTATACCGCTCAAAATATTATTCAGCTCTGTTTCAAAACCGAGCTCTGGCACCTCTACAAATCTATGCTTCCCTCTACGAAGGGCCTATGTATTTACTTTTATGCCGAGTCATCATCCTCTTATTAAAAAGCACCAGTTGGAGAGCACCACTGTCATTTGCATTCATTACTGTTAGTTTACATTGAGTATGACTTGACTGGATCTCTTTTACCATGAATTACAATGTCTAGTCAGTCCTTGTTCTTTAAAGGTGCTCTGCATTTATGTTTTGCGGTCTCAGAAAGGGCTAGCGAGATACCATCTTGTTATATCATATTATGATTGTTTTGAGAAAGTGTTGTCATCCGAGATTTATTATTATTGCTCGCTAGTTGATTATGCTATTGATATGAGTAAACTTGAGACCTGAGCGTTATTGCGAATGTGGTTAGTTATAATATTTGCTGAAAACTTGAATGTTGGCTTTACATATTTACAACAACAAGAGAAAACAGAGTTTGTAAAAGTTTTTCTTTATCACTTTCAGTTTGTCAACTGAATTGCTTGAGGACAAGCAAAGGTTTAAGCTTGGGGGAGTTGATATGTCTCCAACGTATCTACTTTTCCAAACACTTTTGCCCTTGTTTTGGACTCTAACTTGCATGATTTGAATGGAACTAACCCGGACTGACGTTGTTTTTAGCAGAATTACCATGGTGTTATTTATGTGCAGAAACAAACGTTCTCGGAATGACCTGAAACTTCACACAACAACTTTTTGGAAAATATAAAAAATACCTGCAAAAGATGAAGGCCAGGGGGCCCACCACCTCTCCACGAGGGTAGGGACGCGCCCCCTACCTCGTGGGCCCCCTGGTGCCTCTCCGACTCCAACTCTATATATTGTGTTTCGGGGAGAAAAAAATCAGAGAAAAGAATTCATCGCGTTTTACGATACAGAGCCGCCGCCAAGCCCTAAAACCTCTCGGGAGGGCGGATCTGGAGTCCGTTCAGGTTCCGGAGAGGGGAATCCGTCGCCATCGTCACCATCAACCATCCTCCATCACCAATTTCATGATGCTCACCGCCGTGCGTGCGTAATTCCATCGTAGGCTTGCTGGATGGTGACGGGTTGGATGGGATCTATCATGTAATCGAGTTTGTTTTGTTAGGGTTTGATCCCTTGTATCCACTATGTTCTGAGATTGATGTTGCTATGACTTTGCTATGCTTAACGATTGTCACCAGGGCCCGAGTGCCATGATTTCAGATCTGAACCTATTATGTTTTCATCAATATATGAGTGTTCTTGATCCTATCTTGCAAGTCTATAGTCACCTATTATGTGTTATGATCCGTTAACCCTGAAGTGACAATAATCGGGATACTTACCGGTGATGACCGTAGTTTGAGGAGTTCATGTATTCACTATGTGTTAATGCTTTGTTCCGGTACTCTATTAAAAGGAGGCCTTAATATCCCTTAGTTTCTGTAAGGACCCCGCTGCCACGGGAGGGTAGGACAAAAGATGTCATGCAAGTTCTTTTCCTTAAGCACGTATGACTATATTCGGAATACATGCCTACATTATATCAATGAACTAGAGCTAGTTCTGTGTCACCCTAGGTTATGACTGTTACATGATGAACCACATCCGGCATAATTCTCCATCACTGATCCATTGCCTACGAGCTTTCCATATATTGTTCTCCGCTTATTTACTTTTCCGTTGCTACTGCTATCATCACTACAAAATACCAAAAACATTACTTTTACTTCTGTTACCTTTTGCTACCGTCACCACTACTATCATATTACTTTGCTACTAAACACTTTGTTGCAGATATTAAGTTTCCAGGTGTGGTTGAATTGACAACTCAGCTGCTAATACTTGAGAGTATTCTTTGGCTCCCCTTGTGTCGAATCAATAAATTTGGGTTGAATACTTTACCCTCGAAAATTGTTGCGATCCCCTATACTTGTGGGTTATCAATGTCAAATAACCTCTTCTCACCGGCAAGTTTGAAATCATAATTGAGCTCTTTAATAGCCCAGTACGCCTTATGTTCAAGTTCAAGAGGTAAGTGACATGCTTTTCAATAAACCATTTTATACGGAGACATACCCATAGGATTCTTATAAGCAGTTCTATACGCCCATAATGCATCATCAAGTTTCTTCGACCAATTCTTTCTAGATCTATTAACAGTCTTTTGCAAAATTAATTTAAGCTCTCTGTTGCTCAATTCTACTTGACCACCGGACTGAGGATGATATGGAGATGCAATTCTATGATTAACATCATACTTAGCAAGCATTTTACGAAAAGCACCATGAATAAAATGTGAACCACCATCAGTCATTAAATATCTAGGGACTCCAAATGTCAGAAAAAATAACTTCTTTAAGCATCTCAATAGAAGTGTTGTGATCAACACTACTAGTTGGAATAGCTTCTACCCACTTAGTAACAGAATCAACAACAACTAAAATATGTGTATACCCATTAGAGGAAGGAAAAGGTCCCATATAGTCAAATCCCCAAACATCAAATGGTTCAATAACAAGTGAATAATTCATAGGCATTTCCTGACGTCTAGTAATATTACCAATTATCTGGCATTCATCACAGGACAAGACAAACTTACGGGCATCCTTGAAGAGAGTAGGCCAATAAAAAGTAGATTGCAATACCTTATGTGCAGTTCTATCTCCAGCGTGGTGTCCTCCGTAATACTCGGAGTGGCACTTTCATAGGATCTGTTCCTGTTCATGCTCAGGTACACAACGTCTAATAACACCATCTACTCCTTCTTTATAAAGGTGTGGATCATCCCAAAAGTAATGTCTTAAATCATAGAAAAACTTTTTCTTCTGCTGGTATGTGAAACTAGGTGGCATAAATTTAGCAACAACGTAATTAGCATAATCAGCATACCATCACTACTGCAGGATGCTGCTAACGCGACACTACAATCAGAGACCCTTCGACAAAACTGTGTGTGATGCAATAATCACAAACGGTGGTGTACAAGAACCATCAAAAAGGTGCAAAACGTTTGCGATGGCGGAGCCATCAAACACGATTCAGATATTAGTTGTGTTTGCGATGCAGGGCATACGGTTCAGTTCAATGAACTTTTTGCGATGAGGCGGAACAAAAGAAATGGGCAGCCAGATGAAGGCATGTGTGATATACAGCATACGGTTCACTCGGATGAACTGTTTGTGATGAGGAGGAACAATAGAAACGGGCAGCTAGATAAAGGTGTGTGCGATTGAGGGCATACGCTTCAAAAGGATTAATTTTTTGCGATTAGGCAACAGAACAGAAACTGGTCAGCCAGATCAAAATGTCTGCGATTGATGGCATACACTTCACACAGATGAACTGTTTGCGATTAGCCACAACAAACTGAAACAGTTAGACAGATCAACGTGTGTGCACTAGACGAGTGATAACCCACAAGTATAGGGGATCGCAATAGTTTTCGAGGGTAGAGTATTCAACCCAAATTTATTGATTCGACACAAGGGGAGTCAAAGAATATTCTCAAGTATTAGCAGCTGAGTTGTCAATTCAACCACACCTAGAAACTTAATATCTGCAGCAAAGTATTTAGTAGCAAAGTAATATGATAGTAGTGGTAATGGTAGCAAAAGTAATATTTTTGGTTTTACAGTGATTGTAATAGTAGCAGCGGAAAAGTAAATAAGCGAAGAACAATATATGAAAAGCTCGTAGGCAATGGATCGGTGATGGAGAATTATGTCGGATGCTGATACGTCTCCAACGTATCTATAATTTTTGATTGCTCCATGCTATATTATCTACTATTTTGGACTATATTGGGCTTTATTTTCCACTTTTATATTATTTTTGGGACTAACCTATTAACCGGAGGCCCAGCCCAGAATTGTTGTTTTTTGCCTATTTCAGTATTTCGGAGAAATAGAATATCAAACGGAGTCCAAACGGAATAAAACGTTCGGGGATGTGATTTTCTCACCGAACATGATCCAGGAGACTTGGACCCTACTCCAAGGAGTCAAAGAGGCGGTCACGAGGGTGGGGGCGCGCCCACACCCTAGGGCGCGCCCCCTGCCTCGTGGGCCCCTCGGTGCTCCACCGACGTACTCCTTCCTCCTATATATACCTACGTACCCCCAAACGATCAGAAGAGGAGCCAAAAACCTAATTCCACCGCCGCAACTTTCTGTATCCACGAGATCCCATCTTGGGGCCTGTTCCGGAGCTCCGCCGGAGAGGGCCGTCATCACGGAGGGCTTCTACATCATCATAGCCTCTCTGATGAAGTGTGAGTAGTTTACCTCAGACCTTCGGGTCCATAGTTAGTAGCTAGATGGCTTCTTCTCTCTTTTTGGATCTCAATACAAAGTTCTCCCCCTCTCTTGTGGAGATCTATTCGATGTAATCTTCTTCTTTTTGCGGTGTGTTTGTTGAGACCGATGAATTGTGGGTTTATGATCAAGTCTATCTATGAATAATATTTGAATCTTCTATGAATTCTTTTATGTATGATTGGTTATCTTTGCAAGTCTCTTCGAATTATCCATTTGGTTTGGCCAACTAGATTGGTAGTTCTTGCCGTGGGAGAAGTGCTTAGCTTTGGGTTCGATCTTGCGGTGTCCTTTCCCAGTGACAGAAGGGGCGGCAAGGCACGTATTGCATCATTGCCATCGAGGATAACAAGATGGGGTTTATTTCATATTGCATGAATTTATCTCTCTACATCATGTCATCTTGCTTAAAGCATTACTCTGTTTTTAACTTAATACTCTAGATGCATGCTGGATAGCGGTCGATGAGTGGAGTAATAGTAGTAGATGCAGAATCGTTTCGGTCTACTTGTCACGGACGTGATGCCTATATACATGATCATGCCTAGATATTCTCATAACTATGCTCAATTCTGTCAATTGCTCAACAGTAATTTGTTCACCCACCGTAGAATACTTATGCTGTTGAGAGAAGCCACTAGTGAAACCTATGGCCCCCGGGTCTATTCTCATCATATCAATCTCCATCACTTTAATCTTGCTTTGCTTTTTTACTTTGCCTTTTACTTTTCACTTTGCATCTCTATACCAAAAAATATCAAAAAATATTATATCTATCAGATCTCACTCTCGTAAGTGACCGTGAAGGGATTGAAAACCCCTAATCGCGTTGGTTGCGAGTAGCTATCGTTTTGTGCAGGTACGAGGGACTTGAGCGTGGCCTCCTACTGGATTGATACCTTGGTTCTCAAAAACTGAGGGAGATACTTACGCTACTCTACTGCATCATCCTTTCCTCCTTGGGGAAATCCAACGCAAGCTCAACAGGTAGCAAGAAGAATTTCTGGTGCCGTTGCCGGGGAGTCTATGCAAAAAGTCAACATACCAAGTACCCATCACAATCCCTATCTCTCGCATTACATTATTTGCCATTTGCCTCTCGTTTTCCTCTCCCCAACTTCACCCTTGCCATTTTATTCGCCTTCTCTCTCTCTATCCTCCCTCTCTATTTGCCTCTTTTTGCCCGCTTGCTTATTTGTTTGCTCGTGTGTTGGATTGCTTGTTTGTCGCGATGACTCAAGATACTACCAAATTGTGTGACTTCACCAATACCAATAATAATGATTTCCTTAGCACTCCAATTGCTCCTCTTGCCAATACTAAATCTTGTGAAATCAATACTGCTTTGTTGAATCTTGTTATGAAAGATCAATTTGCCGGCCTTCCTAGTGAAGATGCCGTTACTCATCTGAATAGCTTCGTTGATTTATGTGATATGAAAAATAAAAAAGATGTCGATAATGATGTCGTTAAATTGAAGCTATTTCCATTTTCGCTTAGAGATCGTGCTAAAGCATGGTTTTCGTCTTTGCCTAAAATAGTATTGATTCTTGGAACAAGTGCAAAGATGCTTTTATCTCTAAGTATTTCCCTCCCGCTAAGATCATCTCTCTTAGAAACAATATTATGAACTTTAAGCAACTTGATCATGAACATGTTGCACAAGCTTGGGAGAGAATGAAATTAATGATACGTAATTGCCCTACTCGTGGTTTGAATTTGTGGATGATTATACAAAATTTTTATGCCGGATTGAATTTTGCTTCTAGAAATCTTTTAGATTTGGCCGCGGGAGGCACTTTTATGGAAATCACTTTAGGAGATGCTACTAAACTCCTAGATAATATTATGGTTAATTATTCTCAATGGCATACTGAAAGATCTTCTAATAAAAAAGTGCATGCGATAGAAGAAATCAATGTTTTGAGTGGAAAGATGGATGAACTTATGAAATTATTTGCTACTAAGAGTGTTTCTTCTGATCCTAATGATATGCCTTTGTCTACTTTGATTGAGAATAATAATGAATCTATGGATGTGAATTTTGTTGGTAGGAATAATTTTGGTAACAACGCTTATAGAGGGAATTTTAATCCTAGGCCATATCCTAGTAATCCTTCTAATAATTATGGGAATTCCTACAACAACTCTTATGGAAATTATAATAAGATGCCCTCTGAATTTGAGAATAGTGTTAAAGAGTTTATGAATTCACAAAAGAATTTTAATGCTTTGCTTGAAGAGAAATTGCTTAAAGTTGATGATTTGGCTAGGAACGTTGATAGAATTTCTCTTGAGGTTGATTCTTTAAAGCTTAGATCTATTACTCCTAAGCATGATATCAATGAGTCTCTCAAAGCCATGAGAATTTCCATTGATGAGTGCAAGGAAAGAACCGCTAGGATGCATGCTTCCAAAGATGCCTTTATTAAAGCGTGTTCTTCCAATTCCTATGAAAATCAAGATGAAGATCTAAACGTTATTGATGTGTCTCCTATTAAATCTTTGTTTGGCAATATGAATCTTGATGAAACTTAATATAATCTTTGTCGGTGTCAAAATCGGCGGATCTTGGGTAGGGGGTCCCGAACTATGCGTCTAGGCCGGATGGTAACAGGAGGCAGGGGACACAAAGTTTTACCCAGGTTCGGGCCCTCTCGATGGAGGTAAAACCCTAGGTCCTGCTTGATTAATATTGATGATATGGGTAGTACAAGAGTTGATCTACCACGAGATCAGAGAGGCTAAACCCTAGAAGCTAGCCTATGGTATGATTGTTGATGTGTATGTTGTCCTACGGACTAAAACCCTCCTGTTTATATAGACACCGGAGAGGGTTGGGGTTACATAAAGTCGGTTACAATGGTAGGATATCTGAACATCCGTATCGCCAAGCTTGCCTTCCACGCCAAGGAAATTCCCTTCCGGACACGGGGTGGAGTCTTCAATCTTGTATCTTCATAGTCCAGGAGTCCGGCTTGAAGGTATAGTTCGGCTATCCGAACACCCCCTAATCCAGGACTCCCTCAGTAGCCCCTGAACCAGGATTCAATGACGACGAGTCCGGCGCGCAGATTGTCTTCGGCATTGCAAGGCGGGTTCCTCCTCCAAATACTTCATAGAAGATCTTGAACACAAAGATAGTGTCCTGCTCTGCCAAATAAGTTTCCACATATTGCCATAGAGAGGATAATAATATTAACACAAATCTAATCTGCTGACGTATTCCGTGGTGAGACACGCCACGGCTAAGCCTTTATCCAAATCGTTTCATTATCCCACCTCAGCGCGTTATGCGAGGCGGTTTTCTTGGCACGTCTTGTCAAAGCAGAGATCGTGTCCCTTTATTCCGGGATCCTCATCAATACGGGTGTGGGTAACCCAACCGCGCCTTTGATTATGGCACTTGGAGATAAGCAAGTTTTACCAGGCTGGTGGGGACGCATAATCGCGTCCACCCATATAAGGGGATAAGGATCCACCTTTTCACCCACGCCTTCTTCCTCCTCTGCCTATCCATTCTTGCGCACTCGAGCTCCAGCGCCCAAGTCCGCACTACCACCTCAACCTTCTCCAGTCATGTCCAGAGCGGGAGGCAAGTGGATGGTCCCCTCCGTCACGGAGGGACGAATAAAAAAGCTGAGGAAGGCCGGATATCTGGCCAGCGACATCGCGCACCGGCTCCCCGAAAAGGGGCAGCTCATCCCCACT
Organism: Triticum urartu; assembly: GCF_056163025.1. Lineage (NCBI taxonomy): Eukaryota > Viridiplantae > Streptophyta > Magnoliopsida > Poales > Poaceae > Triticum > Triticum urartu. The sequence goes on from NC_141876.1 coordinate 570,767,029, forward strand.
CCCAGGCCCCATGAGAGGGTGGTATTTCTCCCCCATTTCCTCCACGGACTGGGCTTCTCTCTGCATCCATTTATCCGGGGGCTCATTCTACTACGGCCTGGATTTCCACGAGCTGGCCCCGAACTTCGTCCTCAACATCTCGGTGTTTATCATCGTGTGCGAGGCTTTCCTCCGCATCTGCCCCCATTTCGGCTTATGGCTAAAGACCTTCAACGTCAAGCCGAAGGTGGTGCACGGCAGCCAGGCGGAGTGCGGCGGCGCCATGGTTGGCAAGATGGCCAACGTCCTGTGGCTCGAGGGCTCCTTTGTGGAGACCCTGAAGGGGTGGCAATCAGGGTGGTTTTACATCACCGAGCCGCGCGACGCCGAATGGGTCGCACCCCCTGAGTTCCGATCCGGCCCCCCCACGCGGCTCACCTCCTGGAAGGAGACAGGCCTATCTTGGGGTAAAAAAGGAGAGCTGACCGGACTCCAAACATGCATCCAAACCCTGGTGGACAACAAGCTCAAGCTTGTCAACGTAGTCCAGGTTATGCTCGTCCGCCTGATCCTCCCGTGTCAACGGCGGGCCTTCAACCTTTGGGAGTTCGACCCGGCGCAGCATCAAACTCTTAATAGGCTCTTCGACATGACGTACGAAGATGCCTGGAGGATGCTTTTCAAGGGCGCCGAGGCTCCCGCATCCGCTGCCGAGGATCGCGGATTTAGTACTCAGCATCATGCTCATGCGGTAAGCTGTTTTTGTCCTTTTACAGGGTATTCGTTTTTCATAGTTTGACTCTATGCGGGATCTGAGTTCCCTTATCTTTGATAGGATTGGGAGGTGACGTCCGGACAGATCAACTGTCCGGCTCCTTTGCCCGAAGGCCCAGCGGACGCCCATTTGGCGAAGCTGCTGGTTCCGGCACCCTACGTGGTGCCAGAGAAGAAGGCCAAGAAGGCCGGCGGGACTCGAAGGAGTGCCCGGCGCCAGGAGGTGTCGGATTCGTCATCCGACGGTCTTGAAGCGCCTTCCTCTCGTGAGGACGAGGAGGAAGAAGAAGAGACCTCTCCCCCTCCAGCGGGAGGAGAGAAGAAAAGGAAGGCCGCCCTCTCTGAGGAGGCCGGAGGGTCCAAGAAGGGGAAAACCCTTCCTCCGGACTGCTCCACCGACGCCGACGATGCCAAAGAGGAGTGGCAGCCCAGGGCCAAGCCCCTGGCGAAATCGTAAGTGTCCGGATACCGGAATAATTCATAGTATTCGTTTTTTGCACAGCTTTCCCTTATGTCAAACATGTGCAGCCCACCCAAAGACCGGCTCGACGAATCGTCGAGCGGCTCACTGGACCTGTCGGATGTGAACTCGCTTCCGACTGATTCATCCCCCCGCCCTACGGACGACACCGAAGTGTTGTCCCAATAGGTCCCAAGCCGGGAGGAGGTGGTCCTGGAGGCGCCGCAAGGCGACATCCCGGACTCCAGGAGTAAAGGGGAGGAAACCCCCCAGGGCTCCAAGTCCGGCTTAAGGCCGGACACAGCTCTGGAATCTTCAAAGGTTCCAGAGTCCGGCGGGCGACCTCCTTCCAAGAGGAGCAAGCCTACCGTGCCGGTGACCTCCGTCCAACCGGAGGCGTCGAACAATATGTTGGAGGCGCTCCAAGGTGCCTCCATCGACGAGGGGCACCACACTATTATGAGTGCGGTGATCCAGAAGGTTCAGTCCGCCAAAAGCGGACTGACTGAAGCTTGTACAAGCCTTTTAACAGGCTTTGAGGTAAGTAAAGAATGTTTAAATAATATTATCGCATAGACAGTAGCCCCTGATGCTCTGTTGGGCGTTCGGGAAGAAAAGCCGAATAGAGGATCAAAGAATTCACAGGAGTCTAACAAAAGGAGTCAATATGCGTATGCAGGCTTCTCTGCTAGCGTCCGCCGCACTGACTGCGGAAGTGGACGTGCTGAAGCAGAGCCTCGAGAAGTCCGAGAAAGAGCTCGGGCGTGCCAAGAAGCAGCTCAAGGAGAAGGAAGGTAAGAAATACCCTGTTTGAATATGTATATAAAAAGGCGCAATTGCAAAAAATGACAGGATTGACATGGCTATTGTAGGGGCCACGTCTGAGGTGGCGACCCTTAAGCAAGCACTGCTCGAGGCCGAGAAGAGTGCGGCCGCGGAGCGCACCGAGCGGGAGAGGTATGAGGCTGAGGTTGGCAAGGTGCGGCAAGAGCTCCAGGTTCTCATGAAGAAACATGAGAGTTTGGAGCTTGACTCGAAGACGCGAGCGTCTGAGCTCGCGGCAGCTATAGAAAATGCCAAGTCTGCCAAGACCGAGTCCCAGAAGACCCTCCAGGAGTTGGATGAGGTGAAGAAGATAGCTGCGGGTAAGGCATTTTTTATGCAAAATAAACATATAAACGTGAGTTACTTGATACTTACCCGAATCCGGAGCTCTCCAGGGGCATTTGCAGATCTTCCCCAGAGTGTATCCGATGCCGCCTCATTCTATCGAGCCGAGGAGGGCAGCTCGATGGAGAAGGTGTTCTGGTCTCAGTACACTGAGGCCGGACACCTTGTGCCCCTGAGCGACCAGCTGAAGCAACTGGTCGAGCTCCACAAGGTGGCCGAACAGGCCATGAAGGGCCTCCTAGTTCGGCTGTGGCCTGGAGAGGCTCTGCCTGGGAGCTATTTCGGGCTGGTGCGGCGGCTGGTGGAGGCCTGTCCGAGGCTTGAAGACATCAAGCGCTCCGTCTGCATTGAGGGTGCCTGTAGGGCCCTTGCCCGTGCTAAGGTGCACTGGGGCAAGATGGATGCGGAGAAGCTTGTGAAGGACGGGCCACCGCCGGGGAAAGAGCATCGCAAGCCCGAGAATTATTATAAGGATGTTCTGAAGGGTGCCCGCCTTGTTGCGGATGAATGTACCAAGGATGTATTTTTTGAGTAAAACCCGCTCGTGTTATCCTGTGCACTGAAAACTTGTTCATATGCGCTAAGCAATGCTGCTTGAATTTAAAATATTACCTTCTATGCGGCTGTTTATCAATACTGAGAGATGGCGAGTCGTCGGCTTCTGCCCCCTTGCCGCTAGTGCTGGGGTGTTCGGGGATAAACCTGGGCGCTCTTTTTCCCATATTTGGGTCCTTCGAGGGAGGCGCTCAGCCCAACGAACGAGGCAATCGGACTATAATGCGTGAACACTCTCACTTAGCCATATAATTCTATAATTTTAAATTTCAGCGAAGCCCCTAGTATTCGGAAGACCGAGTTCGGGGCGCTATCCACGCCTTGGCCGGACAGAGCCGACTCCTCGCCCTAAGCGGCATAAGTCTTTAAGGACTCGAAAAGACCTCTCGAACAGCGACCAGCTCTCACCTCATCATGATGGTCAGTTTTAGCTTTCTCCACTGAGGTGCTCGACCCAGCTCAACCGGGGCATAATCGCAGTGGTTCTCCTAGTGCTACCTTAGCCGATATAGCGGAACGTAAGGCACCAAAACATAGGAGCCGGGCAAACCCAACTATTGACCCAAGACATGATTTGGAGCCGATGCATATAATGCTATAAGTTCGGGGTGCCGCACTTGTTAAAGTGTTCGGACTTCTCACACCATATTGAGGGGTACTGAAGCCCCTGGCGTATTTTGGCCGTACCAAGGTGTACGGGTGCAACATGTCATTAAGGAACATATATATAAAAAAAGTTAATGCAAAAAATAGACAAAAGCTATGCATTGTTCATTAAAATAACTGCGATCAAAGCAGAACGATACAAGTAATGCGATAAACGAAAAAGTTGGACTATTTAACATGTCTGCTCCAGGGGCAAGCTGCGGAATAGTATGCAAAACAGGTATACTGCTCGTGATAGAGACCACCTGGGATTTCCGTAATGCGGCATGGCTTGTCTACTTCCCTGGTCCTTGCATCGTTTGTGCGGCAATTGAACTGCCGAACAAGCCTTCCGAAGAGTAGAGTCCTGGAAGTAAGAGAAAAGTATATAAAAAAATCGGCAGCCCCTAGTGCGGTTTAAGCCGTGTTTTGGGCGTGCCGTGATGGTGCCCCTCCCCCTGTGCCCATGGTATTTCTAGAGTGTAGTTATGTACGCGAAGTACTGGCATTGCCTTTTTGCGGGGGTTGGGGTTTGGACCGCATTGCTACGCCCGCTCGGAACGTGCCAGGCGGTCTTGTTGTAGGTTACTCCGGGCGCGCTTGACTGTGTCCGGACATTTAATGGCCGAACTGGAGAACTGCCTGGAGAGGCTGCTTTGTACTTCCGCTGCAAGGGCCGCCGTGTGCTCCTCCGTTCGGAGAGAGCGTTCGGTGTTTCCCTTGACCGTAATTACTCCTCGAGGGCCTGGCATCTTGAGCTTAAGGTATGCGTAGTGCGGGACCGCATTGAACTTGGCGAATGCCGTTTGCCCGAGCAGTGCGTGGTAGCCACTGCGGAACGGGACTATGTCGAAGATTAACTCCTCGCTTCGGAAATTATCCGGAGATCCGAAGACCACTTCAAGTGTGACTGAGCCTGTACAGCTGGCCTCTACACCTGGTATTACGCCTTTAAAGGTCGTTTTGGTGGGCTTAATCCTCGAGGGATCTATGCCCATTTTCCGCACTGTATCCTGGTAAAGCAGGCTCACGCTAGTGTCGCCGTCCATAAGGACTCTAGTGAGATGAAATCCGTCAATAATTGGGTCGAGAACCAATGCGGCGAATCCGCCATGACGGATGCTAGTGGGATGGTCTCTTCGATCAAAGGTGATCGGGCCGGAGGACCATGGGTTGAACTTTGGGGCGACTGGCTCTACCGCGTATACGTCCCTTAACGCGCGATTCCGCTCCCTTTTGGGGACGTGGGTGGCGTATATCATGTTCACCGTCCGCACTTGTGGGGGAAAACCCTTCTGTCCATTGTTGTTCGGCGGCCGGGGCTCCTCATCGTCATCTCTATGCAACCCCTTGTCTTCATTGTCGGCGCTTAATCTGCCTACCTGCTTGAACACCCAACAGTCCCTGTTGGTGTGATTGGCCGGCTTTTCGGGGGTGCCATGTATTTGGCACAAGCGGTCGAGTATTTGGTCCAAGCTGTACGGGCCCCTAGGATTCCTTTTGAATGACTTTTTCCGCTGACCGGATTTAGAGCCTCTAAATCCGGCATTAACTGTCGTATCCTTAGCATTGTCGCCGTTGATGCGGCGCTTCTGCTGGTTGCGACGCGACCTACCACTAATGTCCCTGGTGTCCGAACGACCAGGGTTCTTGGTCATATTGTTGCTACGAGCAAGCCAGCTGTCTTCTCCCGTGCAAAAGCGGGTCATGAGTGCCGTGAGTGCTGCCATAGATTTCGGCTTCTCCTGTCCTAGGTGCCGGGCAAGCCACTCGTCACGGATATTATGCTTGAAGGCTGCTAAGGCCTCTGCGTCCGGACAGTCGAGTATTTGATTTTTCTTTGTTAGGAACCATGTCCAGAATTGCCTGGCCGATTCGTCTGGCTGCTGAATTACGTGGCTTAGGTCGTCAGCATCTGGGGGTCGCACATAAGTGCCCTAGAAATTGTCGAGGAATGCGGCTTCTAGGTCCTCCCAACAGCTGATTGACCATGTTGGCAGGCTGTTAAGCCACTGCCGGGCTGGTCCTTTAAGCTTGAGTGGGAGGTATTTGATGGCGTGGAAATCATCGCTGCGGGCCATGTGGATATGAAGGAGATAATCCTCGATCCATACCGCGGGATCTGTTGAGCCATCATATGATTCGATGTTTATGGGTTTGAAACCCTCGGGGATTTGATGATCCATTATTTCGTTTGTGAAGCACAATGGGTGTGCGGCGCCTCTGTACTGGGCTATATCATGACGTAGCTCCAATAAGCTTTGTCTACTGTGTTCAGCCCTGCCGAATTTGTGGCTGGCATGACGGTTACCGTCTCGAGCCGTGGGGCGTCCACGCGATCCGTAGATCGATCTTGTTTGCCTTGCCTTGTCCTCCAACATGTCGCGCAAGTCCGGCGCATATTCCCGTGCCTTGGTATGGGGTGCGGCTTGGGTGGAGGGCCATGAGGCCTCTCTGTCGCGGCCACGAGGTGGCCTGTCGGCCGCGTCGAGTGCTTCCTCCTCTAATCGGGGTAGCAATCTGCGCTTTGGGTAGCACTTGGAGGGGGGTTCGGGTTTATGCTCTTCGGCCGCAAGGACTTCAGTCCATCTATCGACTAGCCGATCTTGATCAGCTTTAAGCTGTTGCTGTTTTTTCTTGAGGCTTCTTGCTGTGGCCATAAGCCTGCGTTGAAAACGCTCTTGTTCGACGGGATCCTCAGGCACGACGAATTCGTCATCGTCGAGGCTTGCCTCGTCCTCGGAGGGAGGCATATAATTATCGTCCTCGACCTCTCTATCAGCCGCTCTCCCATGGGGGCTGGTTTCTCCATCCCCCTATGCTAAATCTTGCTCGGGGGGATGTTCTTCGGCGCTTTCCGGGGTATTATTATCCCCCGTGCTTGAATCGCCGTTTTTGTGTTGGCGGGATTTTGAGCGGCGCCGCTGACGCCGGTGCTTTTGCTGTTTCTTGGAGGGGTCATCCTCCGCTGTTCCACAACCCTCTCCCTCTTTTGGGGTGTCCACCATGTATATATCATATGACGAGGTGGCTTCATCATCTCCTTCATCGGTGTCCATACCGTCGATGTCTTCGGAGTTGAAGTCGAGCATGTCGGTTAAGTCGTCGACAGTGGCTACAAAGTGGGTGGTGGGTGGGTTTTGAATTTCTTCATCGTCCGTACCCCAACCTTGCTGACCGTAGTCCGGCCAGGGCTCTCCTGACAAAGAGAGAGACTTCAGTGATTTCAGGATATCGCCAAAAGGCGAGTGCTGAAAGACGTCCGCGGCCGTGAACTCCATGATCGGCGCCCAATCGGATTCGCTCGGCAGGGGCGCGGAGGGTTCGGAGTCCGGAGAAGAATCTAGCTCCATGGAGTCACGAGTCTTGCAGAGTACGGGGCTGGTGTTCGGCTCAACCGCCATTGGGATCACAGCCCCCGAGGTGGCGTCCAACCGCCCATCCTCGATCGGCGCGGTCGGCTCCGAACTAGGGGTCGGAGCCGATGCGGGTGCGGCCTCCAGGGCACTGTTCGGCGGCAGAGCTAGATCATGCTCGTCGTGACAGTGCGGCGCGCTCGGTAGTGGTTCGAATCCGTCGAAGATCAAGTCCCCGCGGATGTCGGCCGTGTAGTTTAAACTTCCGAATCTGACCTGACGGCCAGGGGCGCAACTTTCGATCTGCTCTAGATGGCCAAGTGCCAGGGTACTGATCCACGGGCACCTATGGGACCGGCGGACCGGGTCCCTTTTGGTTCAGCGGGGGCAGAGATCGTGCAAAGAGCGGATCGAGGCGAAGCACACGAGCGGTTTACCCAGGTTCGGGCCGCACGGATGCGTAAAACCCTACTCCTGCTTTGTGGTTTGTATTGAGTTCTTGCTCGGGAGCGTGGAGTGCTACAGTACACACCAGCAGCTAACGAGACCGAGCGTGAGTGTTTTTTTTGAACCCCCCTCTATGTTGCACATGGGCCTCCTTTTATATGCTCAAGGGGTCACCAACAGGTGGCAATGGAGGCAAAGGGTAAAAATGGAAAGGTGTTGCGGTAGGTACAGCTACCTGCTACAGTGTATCATACCTAACCCTGACGGCAGGGGACAAGGGCATTAAATGCCCGTCTGTGTCGCCTAAATAGTGCAAAAAGGGACTGTCAGGGACGCCACCGCTCGCCACGATGGCGATCTTGTCAGCGCCGCTTGCCACCGCGCACCGCAAGCTGCACAGCCTCCCGCCATGTACGCCTGGAGGGGTCCCAGGGCGACACGTTGGTGGATGTGCTGGAGCGCGGGCACAGTGGTGTCTTGCCACGGCAAGCGCCTTGCCGCTGTCGTTGTCTTGTCGCGTCCGGGAGCTTGTCGCTCACCGGGCCTTGCCGGGACGCGTGACGCGTCACGGCAACTTCCTTGAGATGCCTTGGGTGGCCTTCCCAGCAAGCTCCTCTTGCCGGGGCCTTGAGGTGCCTCGGTTGGCCTTCTCGACAAGCTCCTCTCGCCGGGGTCTTGTCTCTTTGACTTGGATACTTTGTTCTTGAATGGCTCCAAAGGAGCCACGGAGGACCTTGGCAGTTACCCGGCAAGCCTTGCCGCGGGATGCTGCGACTGCCCGTGCACAAGTTCGGGATACTAGGGTACCCCTACTCTAGTACACCGACAGGAGCCCCGGGCCTGGGCCATACACGGTGCCGAGCGTTGTTGGGCCAGGCCCAAAACAGGGCACGGGCACGCGCGGCCTAGGTTACGCCGTATCTCTCTCCGTATCCACCGCGCCCTCCCCAAACGGCACGCGTCGAATGCGGCGTCGTGGGAGAGATCGTGGGTGGTTTCTTTATTCGAAAATGCGGAACGTCCGCCCCCTCCCTCTTTATAAGCAGGGGAAACAGGGGAAGTTCGCCCATTCGCCCGTTACTGCTTCCAATCTCAGAAATCTCCGCCGCTCCCTCGTCTCCCCAAAGCAGAGAGAGAGAGCAGCGCTCCGCCCCCCATCGCCACCAGCACCACCAACGCCGTCGACCTCCTCCACCGCTTCCGCCATGGCTCCAAAAGCCGACAAGGGGAAGGTCGTGAAGTCGACCGAGGCTTGACGCGAAGGAGCTGAGGGAGAACTACTACCTTTTCTGGTCGGCGGAGACGCGAGCGCATCCGCGCACGAAGGTACTCCCCGCCGCTGCTTGGAAGAAAGCCCCAAACGGATACCCTTTCTTCGCATTGTTCTTCTTCTGCGGGCTCTGCCTGCCTTTCTCTGAATTCTTCTGCGACATCATGAATACCTACGGATTCCACCTCCTTGACTTCACCCCCAATGCCGTTCTGACCATGGCAGTTTTCACACATCTCTGCGAAAACTTTGTCGGAGTCCATCCCAACGTAGCCCTCTTTCGCCACTTCTTCATACCCCGAGTAGAGAGAGGAGAGCCTCTATCCGGCGGAATCGCCTGGATCTCAAGGGCCGGCAAGAAGGAAACGTATCTGGAGGGAGAGTTCCGCGGCAAGTAGGAGGAGTGGAGGGCAGATTGGTGCTGGATTGACGAGGAGAACCCGCAGCCATTCACCACCCGGCGCCAAACCCCAGTTGCACGCGGCAGCGACTGGAGTGACGTGGCCCCGGAAGACGATAGGCTGAAGATTGCCGTCACCAGGATCCTGCGCCTCAGGCTTGCTGGGCTCACTGTAGGCGCTGTTGGCGCAGACTTTCTTCGCCGCCGCATCGCCCCCCTGCAGGAACGGGGGAGGCCCACTTGGGAGTTCAAGAATGCGGCAGACATCATGAGGCTGCGGCCGGGCCTCAACTACAACTTCACAGTTTTGGAGCTCAACGTGATGCTCCAGGATCTCTTCAAGTATGACCCCCAACATCCCGAAGTTTTCAGGTTGCCGGGGGGCGTCGTTCCGCTGTGCAACAATTCCTCACTTGACCGCATCCACGCAATGATGCCGGAATGCGACTCACATGGAATTGTGCCAACTTGGCAGGAGCCTGCAGACGACGTCGTGCAGCAGTTCTTCGATGGCTTGGAGGAAGTGGCGATCCGCCCCGACGAGAAGGACGGCCTCACCCGCGACACTACCGATGCGGAGATGGCGCTCATCGCCACTAGGTTGGAAGAGGCGGCGGCAGCCTTAGCCGCGAGCGAATTTGGATTCACCGTGGAGGAGGCAGATGCAGCAGAAGCGGCAAGCCGTGCCGAGCGAGGGGAGCCCGCCGGCAAGAAGGAACTAGCCGGGCGTGACACCGAGCCGAGCGAGCCCGCCAAAGACGCAAGTGGCTCGCTGGAAATCAACTCCTCTTCCACCTCGTCTTCAGACAGCTCGCCGCAAGCAGAGCCTCCATCTCCACCAAGAAGGCGTCGCCGCAAGGCCGGGGACGTGGCGGAGCGGCAAGCGGGTCAACAGTCGCCACGCCGCGTGACACGCTCCACCGCGGCAAACACCGTTGCCGCGGGAGCGCCTCATGCTGCGACGGCAACTGGAGCGGAGTCTAGCCGGACCACCGCTTCAGTTCCTGCCGCCGTTCACGCCGTGCCGGTAGCCGGAGCGGGGTCATCTCAGACCGCCGCCACTGCTCCCGCCAAGCGGCCAAGGGAAGCTTCTCCTCCGCCTCCTCGCGCTGGGCGCGCGCCGGACTTCGACTTCTCTGCGTTCAGCTCCGACGAGGAAGAAGAAGAAGAAGAGTAAGCTTCTCTTGCTGTACTTGCATTTCTTCAATCCTTGCTGTTTTTCTTGTTTCTCACTTGCTTTTCTCTGAACTTGTTCATCTTTAGGACTCTGGCCCAGAGAGCAGCAAAGAGGACCAAGGTCCCGGTGATCGTCATCGAGGACGAACCCACCGCGACGGCGGGGGGCGTGCCCGAGACAACCTTGCCGGACCCGGCAACCCTGCTCCAGAGCAGCCCCCAGCGTAAGTATATGATTTGCTCTCCGCTTGTGAGGTGCGCACGGATACTCTGTCTTTGCTGACATTTGATTGCTGATTCGTGTAGGAGCAGAGCAGCCCCACCAGGAGCCAAGGGAGAATCCCACGACAAGGGAGAACCCTCCGGCAAGGGAGGGCTTCCCGGTAAGGGAGAAGTCTCCGGCAAGGGAAGGTTCTCCGGCAAGGGACAGCACCAGCGGCCCCCCAACGGCGGAGACCACAACTGCAGAACCCGGCACAGGTACTCCTCTTGCTTCAAAACTTCCCTTGGGCTCTTCTTCTCTTGATCTTCTTTTTTGGGTTTTTGCTGGTTTTTGCTTGACTCTTCCCCCTTTTCCGGCCGTCAGACCCATCTGCTGTGGAGCAGATGGAGACCGAGGTTGCCGCCGAAGAAGCGGCCGGCGCTGGCGATCCCGCCGGCGCCGAGGCCGCCAAGGCTGCCACCACAGCAACTGGCGAGGGGTCTGGCGATCGTACTAACGGCCCAGAGGCCGCAGGAGCGCCAGGCGCTACGCCGACCGCCGACCCGTCGGCCGAAGCCACAACGCTAAGCTCCGAGGAGCCCCAGCCGGGCGTCTACTTGAAGGCCGGCGACGACGTCTTCATCAATCTTCCCTGGGCATCAAGCTCCAGGGTGCCGGTCGAGGGGGAGATCTTCGACGGGGAGGTGCTCGCCTCCGCGGGGCTAACGCTGGTCGACGCGCCGAGCAGCAGCAGCAACGAGCCTGAGGAGGAGCGGCTGCTGCGGAAGTTGCTGTCGCTCTACCGCGCGCGGCAAGCCAAGCTGGAATCCCGCGAGGCGCTTGTCGCAAAGGCGGGAGCAGACATCGAAAAGCGCGCGGAAGAGCTCGGGGGTTTCCACCGGGAAGCCCTCCGGTCCCTGGCGGAGGAGCAGGAGCAGCTTGCCGAAGCGCAGAAGGCCTTCCTCCTCGAGAAGGCTGAAGTCGAAGAGCGGCAACGACTTGCCGCTGTGAAGCTAGCCGCGGAGGAGGGTGAGCTGGCGCAATGAAAGGTCAATCTCGACGCCCACGAGGAGGAGCTTGCCGCGCGCGAGGAAAAACTCGGCGGAGCCCTCAAGCAAGCAGAGGATGCCGCCGCCGCCGCTGAGGCCGCCAAGAAGGTGTTGGAGACGAAGGTGGCGCAGCTAGAAGCCGATCTTGCCGAGAAGGGCAAAGAGCTCAGCGCCGCCAAGGACTCCAACACGGGTCTTGAGTTAAAGTTGACCGCTTTGACCAAGACGCTGGACAGCGCCAAGAAGCAGGAGACGGCCTTGAAGGAGGAGATCAAGGCCGACAAGGTGCTGCTAGAGAGTGTTGCCGCCACCCAAAACGCCTTCAGGGAGACTGTGGAGCATTGGACGGAGAGTCTTGTGAATGCTGCCACAGACATTGACAGGGAGTTGGCGCAGCTGGGGATGGAGGATCTCGGGTATCCCTCCGACGAGAACCTCCAACCCAGCGCCAAGCTCGTCCTGTTCTTCAAGGGCGTGGCGACGGCCCTTCAGCGGCTCCGGGAGAAGATCCCAAGGCAGCTGGCCGACGAGTCGCGCAAGATTTGTGCGGGAGCTCTCCAGAAAGTGTTGATGAAGGTGGCCTTCCGCAATCCGGGCCTCAACCTCACCAACGTCCTCAGGACCCTGCCGCCAGATGCTGATCTGGAGGCCCTCAAGACACTTGTCGCACCCATTGTGGACAAGGTGAGCGGGATCAAGAGGATCGAAGGCGATCGCGTAGATTAGGCCGCCCATTTCTTCTTCTCTTGTCGCTGTTTGCCATGTTATGAAAACAATCTATTAGAGCCGCGACAAGCTATCTTTGTAATATAACTCTATTCTGGGTAATGATTGCAATGTTATTCCCTTTACTTGATTCCTCCCTTTGTATGTTTTTGCCCTACGCTTTCAGGGAACTTGCCGGTGCAGGCACCTGAGCCGCGAGCGCTGAGTGCAGGACGTCAGCAGCCTGCTGGCGGTGCCGTTACCGACAAGAAACCTTGTCGCAACTAGTTGCAGCTCACTTAAGTTGTTGAGCGGACTCGAAACAAAGTAAGGGCGCAACTAGCTACGAGTCGGTTCCTCCGCGCACAGGTTTTCCATACAAAGTGCGGTCGTTCAAGGGAGATAACTTAAATTTTTAAAAAATCTGATTGCTCAAACTTTGGCAACTTAGCTTTTCTGTTGTTTGCTTCCCGGCGAGGCGAAACTTTCTTGAACGACGCCTGGTCCACACCATTATGTTCTCTTTTCCCCCCGGCAAACTTGTGGGCGAGGGAACCTTCTTTTCCTTGAGAAAAAAGAAAGAAGAGAAAATAAAGATATGGAGCCTTACGGCTCGTTATTGCTTACCGGGGAGTTGGTGCTGCACAAAGTGTCAGATAACACATGCAAAAAATAGAAAGCATGAAATCGACAAAATGTGCGGAGCACATGAGCTTTACTTATGCACGGGGTCTGCGCCCGGCTTTGTACAAAGGATTACATGCAACAGCGGCAGGACTTGTACAAAAGGTGGTTGCCGGAACAGGTTCCGGCAACCGCGCCTTACGGGTAAAACTTACGAAGATGCTCGATGTTCCAGGAGTTGCTCACCGGAATGCCATCTTCGGTCTCAAGGCGGACAGCGCCAGGCCTAGTGACTCGTTTCACCCGGTAAGGGCCTTCCCACTTCGGCGTCAACTTGTTGGAATTCTTGGCGGACTGAACACGCCGAAGAACAAGGCTGCCTTCCTCGAGACTTCTGGCGTTAACTTTGCGGCTATGGTAGCGGCGCAAAGCTTGCTGGTAGCGAGCAGCTCGCACAGCAGCCTGAAGACGGTCTTCCTCAAGGAGCAGCGCGTCATCTTGTCGCAGCTGCTCTTGCTCAAGCTCATCGTAAGCGAGCACTCGAGGTGACCCGTATACGAGTTCCGTGGGGATAACTGCCTCTGCTCCATAGACTAGAGCGAAAGGTGTCTGGCCAGTGGCTCGATTTGGCGTCGTCCTGATCGACCAAAGAACCACCGGCAGCTCCTCGATCCAGTTTCTTCCGCACTTGTGTAGCCTGTTGAAAGTTCAGGTCTTGAGCCCGCGCAGCACTTCAGCATTTGCCCTCTCCGCTTGACCGTTGCTTCTCGGGTGAGCAACAGAAGCGAAGCAGACCTTGGCGCCAAGATCTTGGATGTACTGCATGAAGGTGCTCGTGAATTGCGTACCGTTGTCGGTGATTACCCTGTTAGGGATCCCGAAGCGGCAAACAATCGACCTGAAGAACTTGACTGCTGACTGTGCGGTCACCTTTCTCACTGGTTCCACTTCCGGCCACTTTGTGAACTTGTCGATTGCTACATACAAGTACTCAAAGCCCCCGACTGCTCGGGGAAAGGGGCCGAGGATGTCGAGCCCCCAGACCGAAAACGGCCAGGATAAAGGGATTGTCTGGAGAGCTTGAGCTGGTTGGTGTATCTGCTTGGAATGGAACTGGCACGCTTCACACTTGGTTACTTGTGCAGTTGCATCCTAGAGGGCTGTTGGCCAGAAGAAACCTTGCCGGAAAGCTTTGCCGACAAGTGCTCTTGCGGCAATGTGGTGACCACATATGCCTCCATGTATCTCTGCCAACAGCTTTTGTCCGTCTTCCCGGTGAATACACTTCAATTTCACTCCGTTGAGTCTTCTTCTGTACAGTGTCTTGTCGACAAACTGGTACATATATGACTGCCGGGCTACTCTTTCCGCTTCTTCTTGCTCTTCGGGAAGTTCTCCTGTCTGAAGGAAACGGACAATCTGCTGCGCCCATGCTGGAGCTTGTGGCTCGACAACAAGGACTAAAGGCAAATCTGCCGCTGCGGGAACATCCGCTTCTACGGCGAGAACCTGCGGGTCTACCGGAGCTTGACGTTCCCCGGCAAGCTTGCCGGAGCAAAACTTGTCGGGAGCTTCTGCTTCAACGGAACAAACCCTAGGACATGCCGGAGCAGACTGCTCCTCAGCGCTCTTGGCGTCGATCTTGGGGACCTTCTTGGCGGCGGCTTCGGGAAGCTCTGCCGGCAAATAGTCACCAGAAACCAACTTCCTCTTCTTGCTCTGTCCAGTTGATGGCGTTACGGACGGCTGAGTCAGCTTGAGCACAAAGATCCCTGGTTCCACAGGTAACTTAAGTGCGGCGCACTTTGACAGGCCGTCGGCAATGTCGTTCTGAGCTCTTGGAACATGCTCCATCTGTAGGCCTTCAAAGTGCTCTTCTAGCTTTCTCACTTCGTCGACGTAAGCTTCCATCAACGGACTCTGATAGCTCTTGTTTACTTGGCGGACGACAAGCTGTGAGTCACCCCTGACAATGAGCTTCTTGATCCCAAGGTCTGCAGCGATCCTGAGACCGGCAAGCAAGCCTTCATACTCCGCAGTATTGTTTGTTGCTTGCTCCTTGGGAAAGTGCATCTGGACTACGTACTTGAGGTGCTCTCCGGTGGGTGCGACAAGCAGCACGCCAGCACCAGCGCCTTGCAGCGAAAAGGCACCATCAAAGTACATCAGCCACTCTTTGCTTGCTTCCTTGACGGGGATGCTCGTTTCTAGAATTTCTTCATCTGGTGTTGGCGTCCATTCTGCTATGAATTCTGCCAATGCTCTGCTCTGGATAGTTGAAGTACTCTCAAATTTGAGGCCAAAGCTTGATAGTTCCAGTGCCCACTCAACAATCCTGCCTGTCGCTTCTGGATTCTGTAGTATCCTCTTCAGCGGAAAGCGAGTGACAATTGTGATCTCATGTGCTTGGAAGTAATGGCGCCGCTTTCTCGAGGCCATGAGGAGGCCGAAAAGCAGCTTCTGCACGCCAGAGTACCTTGACCTAGCCCCTTGCAGAAGGGAACTGACAAAGTAAACTGGGTGCTGCACCATCTTCTTCTGTATTTCCTCGTGCATCTGCGCAGATCCATCCTTGTCGGGACCAGAGCTTGTCGGGGAAGCCCCCTGCTTGTCGCTGGATGTTCTTGCCGTGGTTGCTGGCTCGTCATCTGCCTCCCTCTCCGCTACTAACGCAGCACTAACCACTTGATTGGTTGCCGCTATATACAGCAGCAACTTCTCTTGTGGCCTAGGTGCGACAAGTATTGGAGGGGAGGACAAGTATCTCTTCAAGTCTTGCAGCGCAGCCTCCGCTTCCGGAGTCCATTTCATTGGACCTGCCTTTTTCAATAATTTGAAAAATGGCAGGGCGCGCTCAGCAGACCTAGAGATAAACCTGCTGAGAGCAGCCATGCAACCGGCAAGTCTTTGTACATCCTTGACGCGCTTTGGTGCTTCAATCTGCTCAATGGCCTTGATCTTGTCGGGATTGGCTTCAATTCCCCGCTGAGACACGAAGAACCCGAGAAGCTTGCCGGAGGGAACTCCAAACACACACTTCTCTGGGTTGAGCTTGAGGCTGATCTTGTGCAGATTTGCAAAGGTCTCGTCTAAATCTTGAATCAGAGTTGCTCTGTCCTTGCTCTTGACCACTATGTCATCCATGTAGGCCTCCACATTTCTGTGTATTTGTGGCTCCAGAGTGACATGGACTACTCTTGCAAATGTTGAACCAGCATTTTTTAATCCGAAAGGCATCCGTACGAAACAGTACGTGCCACATGGAGTAATAAATGCGGTCTTCTCCTCATCCTCTTCTGCCATGAAGATCTGATGGTATCCTGAGTATGCGTCAAGAAATGAAAGCAAATCACATCTGGCTGTGGAGTCAACAATCTGGTTAATGCGCGGCAAGGGAAATGGGTCTTTGGGACAAGCTTTGTTAACATCGGTAAAGTCAATACAAAGTCTCCATTTCCCGTTTGCTTTGCGCACGACTACAGGATTGGCCAACCACGTAGGATGGAGCACTCCTCTGACAAGGCCAGCTGCTTCCAACTTCTTGATCTCTTCTGCAATGAATTCTTGGCGCTCCACTGCTTGCTTCCTGACCTTCTGCTTGACGGGCCGCGCATGAGGACAAACGGCAAGGTGGTGCTCAATTACTTTCCTGGGAACACCGGGGATGTCAGACGGTTGCCACGCAATCACATCGACATTCGCCCGCAGGAAAGCAATGAGCGCGCTTTCCTATTTAGGGTTGAGAGTGGCACTGACGGTGAAGGTACCACCAGTGCCGTCCTCCTTGGCGGACACCTTTTTCGTCTCTGGCGGAGCTGCCATCGTCTTCTTACACTTGCCGGTGGAGCTCGATGGTGCGTCCTCGACGGCAGCGCAACACTCCAAAGAGGTGCGCTTGCCGGAGTGGGCATCAGAACTCTTGCCGGACTTGGTCTTCTTCCCCCCGGGAGCTTTAGCGGCAAGTGACTCGCGATCTGCTGCGGCTGCTGCTTCCCGGTAGATCTTGTCGGCGCAGATAAGAGCATCCTTCTTGTCACCGGGGACAGAGATGACGCTTATCGGGCCTGGCATCTTCAGCATGTTGTATGCGTAGTGAGAGGCTGCCATGAACTTGGCGAGTGCTGGACGGCCAAGTATCCCATTGTAAGGTAATGGAATATCGACAACGTCAAAAGTGACCCTCTCAGTCCTGAAGTTCAGCTCGGTGGCAAATGTAACTGGCAACGTGACCTTCCCCTTCGGCTTGCTCCTTCCCGGGTTGATTCCTTGGAATGTGCCGGTCTCTTCGAGCTCGCTGTCAGGGATCTGGAGTTTCTGGAGTACAGCGGAGGAGATCAGGTTCAAGCCGGCCCCGCCGTCAACTAGCATCTTAGTGACGTTGAGGTTGCGGATAGTTGGTGAAACCAACATCGGCAAGCACCCTACCGCAGTTGTGCGATCAGGGTGGTCCTCAATATCAAAGATGATAGGCGTGCTGGACCATTTCAGAAGCTTGCGTGATTCGACGGATGGTTCTGCTGCATTGACTTCCCGCACCCACTGCTTGAGCTGGCGGTGCGAAGTATGCAGAGAAGCAACACCGTCAACGCACAAGACCTCTGTGGCTTTCTGGAACTCCTGCTCACTGGTCTCGACATCATCCATGTCTTCGTCGTCGTCGTCTTCATCGTTGTCGCGGCCGCGGGGAGGTCTATCTCCTTGCCGCTGCTTGGCCTTGCCGCGGCGTCCTCCCTGGCCGGCGCGCTTCTTGCCGGATTCTCCAGCACCTCCTTCGGCCCTCTCCTTGTCGCGTCGCTCGTATTCAGCCTTTTGCTGCTGAACAAGCTGCTCGACTTTCTTGCAGCTCTGGAGGTCATGGCCCTTGGTGCGGTGAATCTTGCAGTACTGCTTGTCGGTGCCGTCCTGCTTGTCGGCGACCGCCACAGCCTGGCAGTTGGTGCATGCGGCAATCTCCTTGCCGGAGCTACCAACCTTGGCTTTCTGGGCGCCACCTTCGTTGCCGGACTGCTCAACGACTAGCACATCTTTGCCTCTCTTCTTCCTGTTCCGCCGCCAGTTTTTCCTTGCCGGGGCAGCATCCTCGCTGTCAGATCCTCCTGCTGCTGTATTTTCTCCGGGAAGTTTCCTCCCTTCCTCAGCATGTGCGCACTTGTCGGCCAGGGCATACAGCTCACCGACGTCTGTGATCTTGCACATCGCCATCTCCTCCCGCATCCTGCGGTTACGCACGTTCTGATGAAACGCGCTGATGACCGCGGCAGGGTGGACATTTGGGATGTTGTGCTGTACACGGCTGAATCTCTGAATGTACTTGCGTAGGGGCTGTCCTTCCTTCTGGGCAAGTAGATGAAGGTCACTCTCTTGGCCATGAGGTTTGTGGCCGCTTGTAAAGGCGCCGACAAACTGATGGCATAGGTCTGCCCAAGAGGATATGGAGTTGTTCGGCAAGCGCATGAGCCAGGACCTGACGTTGGGCTTGAGCACCAGCGGGAAGTAGTTGGCAAGGATCTTGTCGTCCCGCCCCCCGGCAGCCTGCACCGCGATGGTGTAGATGCTGAGGAACTCCGACGGATGCGACTTGCCATCGTACTTCTCTGGTACATCTGGTTTGAAATTCTTCATGCTGGGCCACTGGACTTGCCGCAGCTCACGAGTGAACGCAGGGCAACCTACCGCGTACGGTAAGTCGCCTGGTTCCCCTGGCGCATGCATGTCGACAGAGGGCCCAGCGTCCTCTTGTTGTCGTTCTTGAAGAACTTGACGCTGATCGCGACGAGCTCGCGGATCTGATGACGCGGTGGAGTCGCTGTCGAGGTGGATCCGGCGAGTCGGCGATCTTGGCCTTCGGGGCGGAGAGTGCACAGAGGTCGCACCCCCACCGGTCTTGTCGGCACCGGCTCATGCCTGGCTGACTAGCTGCGGCTGCGACGTGCTCGGCTGCCGTTGAGTGTCGCCGTTGGCGAAGCCGATGAGACTCTGAATGGTAGCCCTCCAATCGTCGATCTTGTCTGCCGTTGGAGGGTAGTCTAGGAGCAGTTGAGCTCGCGCCAAAGCTTCTGCTGCAGTGGCGGGTGGCGGTGGCGAACGGTGCGAGGAGCGGGATATGCTCAGACTTCTAACCACGTTAGAAGGAGCAGTATCCCGTCCAGGCGACCGCGTCTCGCTCGCGCCAGCATGTTGGCGTGCATGGTGGTCCTGAGCACTCCGAGTTCCACTAGCTCGATCTTGGTCTAGCAAACGCATGGTACCATGAGTACCATGACGCTGCCGGTCCCGCGCCTTCTGAGATGGGCGCGGTGCATGTACGGACGCCGAGGTCTTGGAGTGCGCCTGGTCGTTGTGGGAGCCGGCTACGCCGCCGATGGGAAGCGCAGCCTTGTCCTTGGACCTGGCAGCACCGTGAGCTCCCTCGTCGACGCGCGTTCTTCCGCCGGCTCCTGCCCCATCAGCCGTTTGCTCCGGCGATGGTGGGTTCGGCGCGGACGGAGCAGCCGCCTCTGAAACCTTCTTCTTCGGCGGCATGTTGATGAAGATGATGAAGATCTAGCTCGCGAGAACGCCGGATCTGGTTCACACAACTTCGACGCCCCGTACCTGGCGCGCCAAAGATGCCGGGGTACTGATCCATGGGCACCTATGGGACCGGGGGACCGGGTCCCTTTTGGTTCGGCGGGGGCGAAGATCGTGCAAAGAGCGGATCGAGGCGAAGCACACGAGCGGTTTACCCAGGTTCGGGCCGCACGGATGCGTAAAACCCTACTCCTGCTTTATGGTTTGTATTGAGTTCTTGCTCGGGAGCGCGGAGTGCTACATTACACACCAGCAGCTAACGAGACCGAGCGTGAGTGTTTTTTTTTGAACCCCCCTCTACGTTGCACATGGGCCTCCTTTTATATGCTCAAGGGGTCACCAACAGGTGGCAATGGAGGCAAAGGGTAAAAATGGAAAGGTGCTGCGGTAGGTATAGCTACCTGCTACAGTGTATCATACCTAACCCTGACGGCAGGGGACAAGGGCATTAAATGCCCGTCTGTGTCGCCTAAATAGTGCAAAAACGGACCGTTAGGGACGCCACCGCTCGCCACGATGGCGATCTTGTCAGCGCCGCTTGCCACCGCGCACCGCAAGCTGCACAGCCTCCCGCCACGTACGCTTGGAGGGGTCCCAGAGCGACACGTTGGTGCATGTGCTAGAGCGCGGGCACAGTGGTGTCTTGCCGCGGCAAGCGCCTTGCCGCTGTCGTTGTCTTGTCGCGTCCGGGAGCTTGTCGCTCACCGGGCCTTGCCAGGACGCGTGACGCGTCGCGGCAAGTTCCTTGAGATGCCTTGGGTGGCCCTCCCAGCAAGCTCCTCTTGCCGGGGCCTTGAGGTGCCTCGGTTGGCCTTCCCGGCAAGCTCCTCTCGCCGGGGTCTTGTCTCTTTGACTTGGATACTTTGTTCTTGAATGGCTCCAAAGGAGCCACGGAGGACCTTGGCAGTTACCCGGCAAGCCTTGCCGCGGGATGCTGCGACTGCCCGTGCACAAGTTCGGGATACTAGGGTACCCCTACTCTAGTACACCGACACCAAGTGAATCGGCCAGCAGTGCAAAGCCGCCAAAGACGAAGATCTGTCCGGGGAGGAAGGTCTCACCCTGGACTGCATCGCCATTGATGATCGTAGGAGCCATCGGGCCTGACGGCGACGGCACGGAGGAACTCTCAATGAAAGCACCAATGTCGGTGTCAAAACCGGCGGATCTCAGGTAGGGGGTCCCGAACTGTGCATCTAGGCCGGATGGTAACAGGAGGCAGGGGACACGAAGTTTTACCCAGGTTCGGGCCCTCTCGATGGAGGTAAAACCCTACGTCCTGCTTGATTAATATTGATGGTATGGGTAGTACAAGAGTTGATCTACCACGAGATCAGAGAGGCTAAACCCTAGAAGCTAGCCTATGGTATGATTGTTGATGTGTATGTTGTCCTACGGACTAAAACCCTCCGGTTTATATAGACACCGGAGAGGGTTAGGGTTACATAAAGTCAGTTACAATGGTAGGAGATCTGAACATCCGTATCGCCAAGCTTGCCTTCCACGCCAAGGAAAGTCACTTCCAGACATGGGGCGGAGTTTTCAATCTTGTATCTTCATAGTCCAGGAGTCCAGCTTGAAGGTATAGTTCGGCTATCCGAACACCCCCTAATCCAGGACTCCCTCAGTCTTCCTTTACCTAGAAGGTGTTCTAAAAATTCGGAGTATTTAGATCTTTATGATGAAATTGATGAAAGTGGGATTGAAAGAAATAAAAATCTAGATGTTGCTAAACCCACTATATTGGATTTCAAGGAATATAATTATGAAAGTTTCTCTTTAATTTATTGTATTTTCTTGTTGCAATCCGTGCTAAATTCTCCACATGCTTATAGTCAAAAGAAAGCCTTCACCGAACATATTGTTGATGCCTTGATGCAATCTTATGAAGAAAAACTTGAGTTGAAAGTTTCTATCGCTAGAAAACTCTATGATGAGTGGGAACCAACTATTAAAATTAAAATTAAAGATCATGAGTTTTATGCTTTGTGTGATTTGGGTGCTAGTGTCTACTATTCCCAAGACTTTGTGTGATTTGCTAGATTTCCGTAATTTTGATGATTGCTCTCTAAACTTGCATCTTACAGATTCTACTATTAAGAAACCTATGGGAAGGATTAATGATGTTCTTATTGTTGCAAATAGGAATTATGTGCCCGTAGATTTCATTGTTCTTGATATAGATTGCAATCCTCCTTGCCCTATTATTCTTGGTAGACCTTTCCTTAGAACGGTTGGTGCGATTATTGATATGAAGGAAGGGAATATTAGATTTCAATTTCCATTAAATAAGGGCATGGAAAACTTTCCAAGAAAGAAAATAAAATTTCCATATGAAACTATCATGAGAGCCACTTATGGATTGCCTACCAAAGATGGCAATACCTAGATCTATCCTCGCTTTTATGCCTAGCTAGGGGCGTTAAACGATAGCGCTTGTTGGGAGGCAACCCAATTTTATTTTTATTCATTCCTTTTTGCTCCTGTTTAGTAATAAATAATTTATTTAGCCTCTGTTTTGGTTGTGTTTAATTAGTGTTTGTGCCAAGTAGAACCGTTGGGAAGACTTGGGGAAAGTCTTGTTGAACTTGCTGTAAAAAACAGAAACTTTAGCGCTCTCAAGAACTGCTGTCATTTTTATTTGATGAGTGCTATTTAGTTAATTCTTTTTGCAGATGATTAATAGATAAATTCCTCACGTCCAGCAATTTATTTTCGAATTTTTGGGGTTCCAGAAGTGTGCGTTAGTTACAGATTACTACACACTGTTCTGTTTTTGACAGATTCTGTTTTTCGTGTGTTGTTTGCTTATTTTGATGAATCTATGGCTAGTAAAATAGTTTATAATCCATAGAGAAGTTGGAATACAGTAGGTTTAACACCAATATAAATAAAGAATGAGTTCATTACAGTACCTTGAAGTGGTCTTTTGTTTTCTTTCTCTAACGGAGCTCACGAGATTTCTACTGAGTTTTGTGTTGTGAAGTTTTCAAGTTTTGGGTGAATTCTTTTGATGGATTATGGAACAAGGAGTGGCAAGAGACTAAGCTTGGGGATGCCCATGGCACCCCCAAGATAATCCAAGGACACCAAAAAGTCAAAGCTCGGGGATGCCCCGGAAGGCATCCCCTCTTTCGTCCACTTCCATCGGTAATTTACTTGGAGCTATATTTTTATTTACCAACATGATATGTGTTTTGCTTGGAGCGTCTTGTATTATTTGTGTCTTTATGTTTTAGTATGCCACAATCATCCTTTCTGTACACACCTTTTGAGAGATCCATACATGAATTAAAATTTGATAGAATACTCTATGTGCTTCACTTATATCTTTTGAGCGTTATAATTTTGCTCTATGTGCTTCACTTAGATCTTTTAGAGCACGGTGGTGGATTTGTTTTAAAGAAACTATTCATCTCTCATGCTTGACTTAAATTATTTTGATAGTCTCTTAATAGCATGGTAATTTGCTTAATAATAATATGCTTGGAATTCAAGATTTGTGAAACTTTCTTTTGAGTGTGTTGAATACTAAGAAAAGATTGAAGCATGATAATTGTTTTGAGATATGGAGGTGATAATATTAGAGTCATGCTAGTTGAGTAGTTGTGAATTTATAGAATACTTGTGTTAAAGTTTGTGATTCCCGTAGCATGCACGTATGGTGAACCGTTATGTGATGAAGTCGGAGCATGATTTATTTATTGATTGTCTTCCTTATGAGTGGCGGTCGGGGACGAGCGATGGTCTTTTCCTACCAATCTACCCCCCTAGGAGCATGCGCGTAATACTTTGCTTTGATAACTTCTAGATTTTTGCAATAAGTATATGAGTTCTTTATGACTAATGTTGAGTCCATGGATTATATGCAATTTTTCTCACCCTTCCACCTTTTCTAGCCTCTCTAATACTGCGCACCTTTCGCCGGTATCATACACCCACCATATACCTTCCTCAAAACAGCCACCATACCTACCTATCATGGCATTTCCATAGCCATTCCGAGATATATTGCCATGCAACTTTCCACCGTTCCGTTTATCATGACACATTCATCATTGTCATATTGCATATCCCGGTACACCGCCGGAGGCATTCATATAGAGTCATATTTTGTTCTAAGTATTGAGTTGTAATTGTTGAGTTGTAAGAAAAATAAAAGTGTGATGATCATCATTTTTAGAGCATTGTCCCAAGTGAGGAAAGAATGATGGAGACTATGATTCCCCCATAAGTCGGGATGAGACTCTGGACGAAAAATAAATAAAAGAGGCCAAAGAAGCCCAAATAAAAAGAGAAAGAAAAGAGGCCATAAAAAAGAGAAAAGGCCCAAATAAAAAAATAAAAAAGAGAGAAAAAGAGAGAAGGGACAATGTTACTATCCTTTTACCACACTTGTGCTTCAAAGTAGCACCATGATCTTCATGGTAGAGAGTCTCTCGTTATGTTACTTTCATATACTAGTGGGAATCTTTCATTATAGAACTTGGCTTGTATATTCCAATGATGGGCTTCCTAAAATTGCCCTAGGTCTTCATGAGCAATCAAGTTGGATGCACACCCATTTAGTTTCTTTTTGAGCTTTCATATACTTATAGCTCTAGTGCATCCGTTGCATGGCAATCCCTACTCACTCACATTGATATCTATTAATGGGCACCTCCATAGCCCGTTGATACACCTAGTTGATGTGAGACTATCTTCTCCTTTTTGTCTTCTCCACAACCACCATTCTATTCCACATATAGTGCTATATCCATGGCTCACGCTCATGTATTGCGTGAAGATTGAAAAAGTTAGAGTATGAAACAATTGCTTGGATTGTCATCGGGGTTGGGCATGATTTCAATACTTTGTCTGGTGAAGATAGAGCATAGCCAGACTATATGATTTTGTAGGGATAACTTTCTTTGGCCATGATATTTTGAGAAGACATAATTGCTTTGTTAGTATGCTTGAAGTATTATTATTTTTATGTCAATATAAACTTCTGTCTTGAATCTTTCGAATCTGAATATTCATATCACAATTAAGAAGATTTGCATTGAAATTATGCCAAGTAGCACTCTGCATCAAAAATTCTCTTTTTATCATTTACCTACTCGAGGACGAGCAGGAATTAAGCTTGGGGATGCCTGATACGTCTCCAACGTATCTATAATTTTTGATTGCTCCATGCTATATTATCTACTGTTTTGGACTATATTGGGCTTTATTTTCCACTTTTATATTATTTTGGGACTAACCTATTAACTAGAGGCCCAACCCAGAATTGTTGTTTTTTTGCCTATTTCAGTATTTCGGAGAAACAGAATATCAAACGGAGTCCAAACGGAATAAAACGTTCGGGGGCGTGATTTTCTCACCGAACGTGATCCAGGAGACTTGGACCCTACTCCAAGGAGTCAAAGAGGCGGTCACAAGGATGGGGGGCGCGCCCCCTGCCTCTTGGGCCCCTCGGTGCTCCACCGGCGTACTCCTTCCTCCTATATATACCTACATACCCCCAAACGATCAGAAGAGGAGCCAAAAACTTAATTCTACCGCCGCAACTTTCTGTATCCATGAGATCCCATCTCGGGCCCTGTTCCGGAGCTCCACCGGAGTCATCACGGAGGGCTTCTACATCATCATAGCCTCTCCGATGAAGTGTGAGTAGTTTACCTCAGACCTTCGGGTCCATAGTTAGTATCTAGATGGATTCTTCTCTCTTTTTGGATCTCAATACAAAGTTCTCCCCCTCTCTTGTGGAGATCTATTCGATGTAATCTTCTTGTTTTTGTGGTGTGTTTGTTGGGACCGATGAATTGTGGGTTTATGATCAAGTCTATCTATGAATAATATTTGAATCTTCTCTAAATTATTTTATGTATGATTGGTTATCTTTGCAAGTCTCTTCGAATTATCCATTTGGTTTGGCCAACTAGATTGGTAGTTCTTGCCATGGGAGAAGTGCTTAGCTTTGGGTTCGATCTTGCGGTGTCCTTTCCCAGTGATAGAAGGGGCAGCAAGGCACGTATTGCATCGTTGCCATCGAGGATAACAAGATGGGTTTTATTTCATATTGCATGAATTTATCTCTCTACATCATGTCATCTTGCTTAAGCGTTACTCTGTTTTTAACTTAATACTCTAGATGCATGCTGGATAGCGGTCGATGAGTGGAGTAATAGTAGTAGATGCAGAATCGTTTCGGTCTACTTGTCACGGACGTGATGCCTATATACATGATCATGCCTAGATATTCTCATAACTATGCTCAATTCTATCAATTGCTCAACAGTAATTTGTTCACCCACCATAGAATAGTTATGCTCTTGAGAGAAGCCACTAGTGAAACCTATCGCCCCCGGGTCTATTCTCGTCATATCAATCTCCATCACTTTAATCTTGCTTTGCTTTTTTACTTTGCCTTTTACTTTTCACTTTGCATCTCTATACCAAAAAATACCAAAAAATATTATATCTATCAGATCTCACTCTTGTAAGTGACCTTGAAGGGATTGACAACCCCTAATCGCGTTGGTTGCGAGTAGCTATCGTTTTGTGCAGGTACAAGGGACTTGAGCGTGGCCTCCTACTGGATTGATACCTTGGTTCTCAAAAACTGAGGGAAATACTTACGCTACTCTGCTGCATCATCCTTTCCTCTTCGGTGAAATCCAATGCAAGCTCAAGAGGTAGCAGATGCGATTATTCATGCAACAGTTATAACATACGGTGACACAGAACTAGCTCCAATTCATCAATGTAATGTAGGCATGTATTCCGAATATAATCATACGTGCTTACGGAAAAGAACTTGCATGGCATCTTTTGTCCTACCCTCCTGTGGCAGCGGGGTCCTATTGGAAACTAAGGGATATTAAGGCCTCCTTTTAATAGAGTACCGTACCAAAGCATTAACACATAGTGAATACATGAACTCCTCAAACTACGGTCATCACCGGGAGTGGTCCCGATTATTGTCACTTCGGGGTTGCCGGATCATAACACATAGTAGGTGACTATAGACTTGCAAGATAGGATCAAGAACTCACATATATTCATGAAAACATAACAGGTTCAAATCTGAAATCATGGCACTCGGGCCCTAGTGACAAGCATTAAGCATAGCAAAGTCATAGCAACATCAATCTCAAAACATAGTGGATACTAGGGATCAAACCCTAACAAAACTAACTTGATTGCATGATAAATCTCATCCAACCCATCACCATCCAGCAAGCCTATGATGGAATTACTCATGCATGGCGGTGAGCATCATGGAATTGGTGATGGAGGAAGGTTGAAGATGATGATGGCTACGGATTCACCTCTCCGGAGCCCCGAACGGACTCCAGATCAGCCCTCCCAAGAGAGATTAGGGCTTGGCGACGGCTCCGTATCGTAAAACGAGATGAATCCTTCTCTCTGATTTTTTCTCCCCGAACACGAATATATGGAGTTGGAGTTGAGGTCGGTGGAGCGTCAGGGGGCCCACGATGCAGGGGGTGCGCCCCCACCCTCGTGGATAGGGTGTGGGCCCCCCCTGACGTGGATTCTTCTTCTAGTATTTGTTATATATTCCAAAAATAATCTCCGTTGATTTTCAGGTCATTCCGAGAACTTTTATTTCTGCACAAAAATAACACCATGGCAATTCTGCTGAAAATAGCATTAGTCTGGGTTAGTTCCATTCAAATCATGCAAGTTAGAGTCCAAAACAAGGGCAAAAGTGTTTGGAAAAGTAGATACGACGGAGACGTATCAACTCCCCCAAGCTTAAACCTTTGCTTGTCCTCAAGAAATTCAGTTGATAAACTGAAAGTGATAAAGAAAAACTTTTACAAACTCTGTTTTCTCTTGTTGTTGTGAATATGTAAAGCTAGAATTCAAGTTTTCAGCAAAGATTATGAACTAACCGCATTCGCAATAACATTTAGGTCTCATGTTTACTCATATCAATGGCATAATCAACTAGCGAGCAATAATAATAAATCTCGGATGACAACACTTTCTCAAAACAATCATAATATGATATAACAAGATGGTATCTCGCTAGCCCTTTCTGAGACTGCAAAACATAAATGCAGTGTCGGTGTCAAAAACGGCGGATCTCGGGTAGGGGGTTCCGAACTGTGCTTCTAAGGCGGATGGTAACAGGAGGCAGGGGACACGATGTTTTACCTAGGTTCGGGCCCTCTTGATGGAGGTAAAACCCTACGTCATGCTTGATTATTCTTGATAATATGAGTAGTACAAGAGTTGATCTACCACGAGATTAGAGAGGCTAAACCCTAGAAGCTAGCCTATGGTATGATTGTCTGTTGTCCTATGGACTAAAACCCTCCGGTTTATATAGACACTGGAGGGGGCTTGGGTTAGACAAGGTTGGTTACAAAGGAGGAGATATACATATCCGTATTGCCTAGCTTGCCTTCCATGCCAAGTAGAGTCCCATCCGGACACGGGACGAAGTCTTCAATCTTATGTCTTCATAGTCCAACAGTCCGGCCAAAGGATATAGTCCGGCTGTCCGGAGACCCCCTAATCCAGGACTCCCTCAGTAGCCCCCAAACCAGGCTTCAATGACGTCAAGTCCAACACGTACTATTGTCTTCGGCATTGCAAGGCGGGTTCTTCTCCAAATTTCGAACGTTTGTCAAGTAGTGTCCGACACCATAAATGTTGGACTTCTTGGCTTCCACGCCCAATAAGGGCTATCTTCCACGCGTCGAATGAATATGAGGAGCCAGGGCATTTTTACATTCGCTCCCCTAGCTAGATAAATAAATTGTCTATTAAAGGGATGGGGATTCTTAGATCCAATCCATACCACCCTCCCCCAGCGAAAATCCATCGGAGCGTGCTTCGGAAAGATCCACTCCAGCATGGCCAACCTCTGCAGCTCCTCCTCCCGCCCCCGTAGCCCTAAGCCCGGTGATTGGGAGAGGTGTTCTGTCCCACATAGTCGATTAGTCGAACTGCAGACCAAGGGATTTCTCCCTCCAGCGTATATGGTTCCCGTCCAAGCCGGGCTCGCCACCTACAATGGCGGGGAGCAAGCGGAGAGCTTCCCCAGCCCCTCTACGGGGGAGCGGGTATGCCTTGTTCCTTACTTATTAAGGGGACTCGGATTTCCAATTCATCCGTTCCTCCACGGGCTCCTGGAGTTTTACGGCCTCCAACTGCATAATTTCACCCCTGCTTCCATTTTACACATCGTCGGCTATGTTGCCCTCTGCGAGTTATTCCTGGGCTATGAGGCTCATTTCGAGCTATGGAAAAGGTTATTTTGCCTCGTCCCCCACACACAGAAGGGGTCACTTTATCAAGTGGGCAGAGCCGAAATATGGCGCATCATCGAAACCGGATACCTGTCCGGTACTCCGAAGAAGATGTCCGAAGAATGGCCTTCGGAATGGTTTTATATGGAGGACGTCCCCCTTCCGGACCCTGTTCGGCGGGGTCTTCCTGAGTTCAACAATGCTCCTCCGAAGAAACGCCGAAGTTGGCGCCCACGGAGCCCCCAGGAGGAAGACAATGGAGAAGTCCTTTACCTGATGAACCGGATTAAAGCGCTCGCTCAATCAGGATTGACAGTAATCGAGGTTATGTCCATATGCATAATGCGGGGAGTGCAGCCACTTCAATATCGAGGGCATCCCCTGTGGTGTTTTAACGGGGAAGATGATGCCACCCGTTGCGGGCGGAAGGGTCCAGACAACGCTGCTGCTTTAGCAAAAATTATGTCCGAGTTGTTCAAGGGAGAGGTAGAGGAGTTCATCCGCATCAAGCCACGGGATGGATTCTCCATGTACAACCCTCCAAGCTGGGTGAGTTATATCTCCTTACTCCCATTCTTCCCGCATTCTTTGTCGTAGGTACTCACCTTGCCATTTTGCGACAGGAACTGTGAAAAGCCATAAGGGAGGTCAACAACCCATCTCCACAACCAGAGGACCCTGACCGGGCCCTCGGTCCCGGACTCGAAGAAGATCCGGACATATTCGTGGAGCTGATAGACCGGCAGTTCTATCAATTAAGCTGTGATGACACCATGGTGGCCATTACGACCGACTATCCCGGACTGCTTCCTGTGTTGCACGTAAGAAAAAACCGAAAATCCCAACTCCAAAAACCAGGATCCCCTTTTAGACACTTCACCTACCATATACATATGGTGTTTTACAGGGAAGACATTCGGGACGCCGTGCCGAACCCGCAGCAACTCGCCAACAAGAGGCACCGAGGCCGGGCAGGCCAAAAAGGAAGGCGGTCAGGACGGAGACGCCGGTGCAGAGGTATGACAAAAACCCCGCTCCGTGGTTGTCGTCTTTCTCAAAATGTAATGACGTCCATGTTTCTTTAGCAGAAAAAACGCTCGCTGGAATATGTCCGGTGAGGCTGCCGATCATGCTTCCACCAGTCGGGCTCCAGGACCGGAGATAGAGGCGGAAGCCGACATGGGGCGGACGCCGGATACTCCCCCTACAGAGGATGCATATAGACTATCCGCTACAAATTCAGAAGTGGAGAGCGCCATGAATAATAGGCGTCGCCGGGCCGTACTCCGTGATGCTTCCTTCTCACAAGAGGCATTTGATGCCTTCAATTCTGGAGATGCGTACCTCCGTGCTGCTCAAACTGGTCTAGCCAGAGCCATGGACCAGTATGTAAGGGATGTACGGGTAAGCAAATCTGACGATTATATGTAACAGTAGCCCCTGAGACTTGAATCAGTTAGCAGAACTGATTTAAGGATCATCTATTGTGCAGGTTCTTACAGAGAAGAATACTCGACTGTCACAGGAGCTAGAGGAATGAAAGACCCAACTTCGGGCCGCCGTTGCTGCATCGAAGGAACCTAAAAAGTCCCCAGCTGGTAACATTTGTTTCAAAGAATGATGGGTACCATATAGCGTGCGGCGTGGCTGCAGATCTAACAATAGATATTGCAGATGAATCCAGAGAGAATCCGGGGGACCAGCATGCCGTACGACAGCTAAAGGCTGGCGAACGCGTGCTGACTGAGGTCAGGCGGGAGAAAAACAATCTCCAAGACGCCAATACCAAGTTGAGTGTGGAACTGAAAGATGTTCGAGCCCTGCTTGCGGACTCCGAGAGGGAGAATAAGCGGCTTCGACATGGCATTTTCAGTAAGTGCTTGAACGAACCCTTAAAAAGGGGATGGCGGAGAAGCTGGCTAACAGAGTTATGTCTGCAGGTATGCTGAGGGGTCGTCCCGCGGAGGAGATGCCCGGGTCTGTGGGTGATCTTCTATCCGAGCTCTCACAACTGCACGAACAAGTTCGGCAGATGATGCAAGGTATTGCCCAGGCCTTGTGGCCATCAGTCTCCCTGCCAGAAGGCATTGGAGAGCTTGCGGAGAAGCTCAAGGGAGCACAGCGGTGCTTCCGATTATGAAAGATATCGGCCTGCCGTCAAGGTGCCAGGGAAGCCTGGGCCATGGTGAAGACGCGGTATACCAACGCTGACCCAAACCACATGGCCGAGGTCGGACCTGTGGGGCCCGATGGGAAAGAGATCGCTGTTAGCTTAGTCTATGGGCAAGTAGAATTAGCCGCAAAGTATTCCCAACAGGATTGTAGGCTAGACCGCCTGTTGGATGGTATAGAAGAGGAATTTAGTCAGTCTACACGACTGTTAAAGTGACATGTATAATGCCTTCTAGCCGGATTGTAGATCATTTTTCATGGCGGACCTTTTCGCTTCAACCTCGGGACCTGATAGTCCGGAGTGTGTCCGAATACCCTCTCAGTTATATAAGAACCAGGGTATGCGTGGAAACCAGGCGCAGGGGTCATTAGTGCTTGAACAGACAAGTGCCCAACTAGTTATGTTATATTACATGGGTAGTAAGAAACATCTTTCAGGGAGAATAGTTCCGTTAGGGGTTCCTTTCCCTGGGTACGCATGCCCTAAAGTGCTGGTCCGGACTTCTAGCGGAGACGCTGGCAAAAACATCTGGGGGCATATATGGAAAATAAAAAAAATCATCTTTTGTTCACCGATCGAATATTCCCTTAAGAACGCTAGCTTTCGGCTTCACCCAGTCTGAGGTACACATCCGGCTGACCCGGTAGTAACAATCGCAGAGGTGCTCCCCTTATGCCCTAGCCGAATTAACGGGAACGTAGGGCATAAATACAAGAGCCAGGCAACCCAGCTTGGCCAAAACTTAGTCATATCGATGCATATAGTGGCAAAGAAAAGGTACATGCGGAAGAATAACACATGTTCGGGGCATGAAGCCCAGATAGATAATTAAGCTTCTGTGTAAGAAGCTCCCAGGTATAATGAGCGCAGTTAGCGCATCTATAGTGTGCAAGCGAGGCACAAGTTGGCCCTTGAAGGCCTTGAGAAAGAATAAAAGAAAGAAGAGAAAAAAGACAGATAATGTATATGCAAAAAAATGGACAGAGGAAGGAGACGAACACAGAGTCCGGCGCTAGGCGTAGAATCTTCGGAGCCTGGTTGCGTTCCATGGGTTCGGCTCAAGTCGATTATTCGATGCATCCCGCAGACGGTACGCTCCATCGGTCAGAACTTGGTCAATAATGAAGGGACCTTCCCATTTGGGCTCGAGATTGGTCTTTTTCTTCTCCGACAGGCGTAGAATTAACTTGCCAACGTTATAAGTTTTGGCCGTTCTTCTCTGCTTTCGTATCTGCAAGCATGTTGCTGATAGAATCGGAACGGGCTTTTGCCACGTCGCACTCCTCCTCCAGGGTGTCCAGACTGTCCTGCCGATCGAGCTCAGCTTCTCTTTCTTCGTACATGTGCACTCGAGGTGAGTCATGAATTATGTCGCAGGGCAGAACTACCTCTGCGCCGTACACCATAAAGAAGGGTGTATATCCGGTAGTACGATTCGGCGTGGTCCGCAGCCCCCAGAGTACGGAGTCGAGCTCCTCTACCCAGTGCGTGTTAGACTCCTTTAAGGACCGCACTAATCTGGGTTTAATGCCACTCATGATAAGACCATTTGCTCGCCCAACTTGGCCGTTGGTTTGTGGGTGATAGACGGAAGCATAATCGAGCTTAATGCCCATGTTGCTTCACCAGAGTTTTACCTCGTCGGCCATAAAGTTTGTGCCGTTGTCAGTGATGATGTTGTGGGGGACGACATAACGGTGTACAACCCTGGATATGAAGTCTATCACCGGTCAGGATTCGGCTATTTTAACAGGTTTGGCTTCTATCCATTTGGTGAATTTATCCACCATGACCAGTAAGTATTTTTTTCTTATGGGTTCCCCCTTTAAGGGGTCCAACCATGTCATGCCCCGAGACTGCGAAGGGCCAGGTAATGGGGATTGTTTGGAGGGCAGTGGGTGGCATGTGGCTTTGGTTTGCAAAAAGCTGGCAACCGACGCAGCGTTGGACCAAGTCCTGTGCGTCTGCCTGGGCTGTCGGCCAATAAAAACCTGTACGGAAGGCCTTGCTTACAAGGGCCGGGACTGCGGCATGGTGGCTGCCGAGTCCGGCGTGAATTTCTGCCAAAAGCTTCCGCCCTTCCTCTTCGGAGATGCATCTTTGAAGGACTTCGGTAGTGCTTTTTTTTATACAGCTCTCCCTCGTGGACCCTGTAGGCTTTAGATCGCCGCACTGTGCAGCGTGCCTCATTTTGGTCCTCGGGAAGTTCCTGCCTAGTTAGGTAGGCCAAGAATGGTTCTGTCCACGGGGCAATGATGGCCATTATGACGTGGGATGAAGGTATTATTTCGATGGCAGAGCCTCCGATTATGTTAGAGTGTTCGGTATCGGGCATTTTGGCCGGGTCCAGACTATTGTTACCGGTGTCCCCTTCCCATACCACGGATGGCTTAAACAACCTCTCCAAAAAGATGTTGGGGGAACCGCATCGCGTTTTGCACCGATGCGGGCGAGGATATCCGCCGCCTGATTGTTTTCCCGAGCCACGTGGTGAAATTCGAGCCCCTCGAACCGAGCTGATATCTTTAGGATGGCGTGTCGATAGGCTGCCATCTTCAGATCCTTGGCATCGAAGTCTCCATTTATTTGGGATATTGAGAGGTTCGAATCCCCACGCACCTCCAGGCGTTGAATGCCCATGGAAACTGCCATCCGAAGACCATGTAACAGGGCTTCGTATTCGGCTGCGCTGTTGGAGTCTATATACAGTATCTGCAGTACGTATTACATTGTATCTCCGGTTGGGGACGTCAGGATGACGCCATCCCCTAGACCATCCAGCATTTTGGAGCCATCGAAGTGCATGATCCAATTGGAGTATGCGCCGTACTCTTTAGGGAGTTTGGCTTCTGTCCATTCGGCAACAAAGTCGGCCAATACTTGCGATTTAATGGCTCGCCGAGGTTTGTATGTTATGTCGAACGGGAGGAGCTCAATGGCCCATTTGGCAATCCGGCCCATGGTGTCGCGGTTGTTTATAATATCATTAAGTGGCACATCTGAGGCTACTGTAATCGAACACTCTTGAAAGTAGTGTCACAGCTTCCGAGATGCCATGAATACCGCATAGGCTATCTTTTGATAATGTGGGTACCGTGATTTGCATGGAGTGAGGACAGTGGATACATAATATACTGTCTTTTGAAGAGGTTATTTATGTCCGTCCGCTTCTCGTTCGATGACGAGCACTGCGCTTACAACCTGATGAGTTGCCGCAATGTACAACAGCATTGGTTCGCCGATGTTTGGCGCGGCCAGGATTGGGTTGGTTGCCAGTATGGCTTTTATTTCTTCCAATTCGGTTGTGGTAGCGTCCGTCCACTCGAAGTGTTCGGTGCGCCGAAGGAGGCGATAAAGGGGTAATGCCTTTTCTCCTAAGCGAGAGATAAAGCGGCTTAGAGCCACCACACATCCAGTTAATTTCTTGATTTGTTTGAGGTCTGTTGGGATAGCCAACTGTGACAGAGCTCAGATTTTGGCCGGATTAGCTTCAATTCCTCTACTGGAGACAATGAAGCCCAGGAGCTTTCCGGCTGGTACGCCGAAAACACATTTTTCCGGATTGATCTTGATGTCGTATGTTCAGAGATTGTTGAATGTGAGCCTCAAGTCGTCTATTAGAGAGTCGACGTGTTTGGTTTTAACGACCACATCATCTACATATGCCTCTACTGTTTTGCCGATCTGTTTCTCCAGACATGTCTGAATCATGCGTTGATATGTTGCGCCGGTGTTTTTGAGCCCAAAAGGCATTGTGTTGAAACAGAAGGGGCTGTATGGTGTGATAAATGCCGTTGCGGTTTGGTCAGACTCCGCCATCTTGATTTGGTGGTAGCCGGAGTATGCGTCGAGGAAACACAATGACTCGTGTCCTGCGGTAGCATCGATAATTTGATAAATGCGGGGAGGGGGAAGGGATCCTTTGGGCAAGCCTTGTTGAGGTCCTTGAAGTCAACACATAGGCACCAGGATTTGTCCTTCTTTGGTACCATCACCAGGTTTGCTAGCCAGTCCGGGTGTTTTATTTCTCTAATGAATCCGGCCTCCAATAACTTGGCTAGTTCCTCTCCCATAGCTTGTCTCTTAGGTTCCGAGAAACGCCGAAGAGCCTGCTTGACCGGCTTGAATCCCTTTAGGATATTGAGGCTGTGCTTGGCCAGCCTGCGTGGGATTCCTGGCATGTCTGAGGAGTGCCAGGCGAATATGTCCCAATTCTTGCGCAGGAACTCTCGTAGTGCGGCATCCACGGCGGGGTTTAGTTGTGCCCCGATGGAAGCTGTTTTTGTAGGGTCCATTGGGTGGACTTGGAATTTGACTATTTCATCCGCTGGTTTAAAAGAGGTGGACTTGGATCTCTTATCAAGTATCACGTCGTCCCTGTCCACTGTGGAGCGTAGCGCAGTTAATTCCTCGGCCGAAAGGGCTTCGGATAATGCCTCGAGGGCCAATGCGGCTGTTTTGTTTTCGGCGCAGAGTGCTGTGCCCGGATCACTAGCGAGAGTGATGATTCCGTTGGGCCCGGGCATTTTGAGCTTCATGTACCCATAATGGAGTATGGCTTGGAAGATCATGAACGCCTCCCATCCTAAAAGGGCGTGGTATCCACTACTGAACGGGGCCACTTGGAATGTAATTTCTTCGGACCTATAGTTCTCCGCGTGCTGAATACCACATCTAGTGTGATTTTCCCAGCACAGCGTGCTTCCCGACTGGGGATGATTCCTCTGAAGGTTGTGCTACTTCGCTCAATGTGGTTCCAGTCTATTTCCATTTTTTGAAGAGGTTTAATCCACTACCGCCGTCCATGAGTACTTTGGTGAGTTGAAAGCCGTCCACAATTGGACTGAGGACCAGTGCAGCTGGTGCTCGGGCTGTTCGGAATTTAGGTTCATCACTGGCATTGAAGGTAATAGCCGTGTCACTCCATGGATTTATTACTGCCACATGGCAGATTTCGGCAATGCTGCGGAGTGTCCGCTTGCGCCTATTATTTGATGCGAAGGTCTCAAAGACTGTTAATACCATATTATTATCCCTGGGATGGTTCTCTGTGGCATCTGGGATGAGAAGATCCTCGCCGCTTTTGGCCACCTGCCAGAGTATCCAACATGCTCTAAGGCTGTGTGTTGGTATGGTATCCGCTGTACTATGAATTTTGCAGGGTCCGTTGAGCCATCCTGCCGGGGTACTGATCCACGGGCACCTATGGGACCGGCGGACCGGGTCCCTTTCGGTTCGGCGGGGGCGGAGGTCGTGCAAAGAGCAAATCGAGGCGATGCATGCGAGCGATTTACCCAGGTTCGGGCCGCACGGATGCGTAAAACCCTACTCCTGCTTTGTGGTTTGTATTGATTTCTTGCTCGGGAGCGCGGAGTGCTACAGTACACACCAGTAGCTAGCGAGACCGAGCATGAGTGTTCGAACCCCCCTCTACGTTGCACTCAGGCCTCCTTTTATATGCGCAAGGGGTCACCGACAGGTGGCAACGGAGGTAAAGGGCAAAAATGGAAAGGTGTTGTGGTAGGCACAGCTACCTGCTATAGTGTATCATACCTAACCCTGACGGCAGGGGACAAGGGCCTTAAATGCCCGTCTGTGTCGCTTAAACAGTGCAAAAAAGGACCGCCAGGGACGCCACCGTTCGCCACAATGGCGATCTTGTCAGCGCCGCTTGCCACCGCGCACCGCAAGCTGCACAGCCTTCCGCCACGTACGCCTGGAGGGGTCCCAGAGCGACACGTTGGTGGATGTGCTGGAGCGCGGGCACAGTGGTATCTTGCCGCGGCAAGCGTCTTGCCGCTGTTGTTATCTTGTTGCATCCGGGAGCTTGTCGCTCACCGGGCCTTGCCGGGGCGCGTGGTGTGCCGCGGCAAGTTCCTTGAAATGCCTTGGGTGGCCTTCCCGGCAAGCTCCTCTTGCCGGGGTCTTGGGATGCTTTTGCTAGCCTTCCCGGCAAGCTCCTCTTGCCGGGGTCTTGTCTTCTTGGCTTGGACACTTTGTTCTTGAATGGCTCCAAAGGAACCACGGAGGACCTTGGCGGTCACCCGGCAAGCCTCGCCGCGGGACGCTGCGACTGCCCGTGCACAAGTTCGGGATACTAGGGTACCCCTACTCTAGTACACCGACAGGAGCCCCCGGGCCTGGGCCACACACGGTGCCGAGCGCTGTTGGGCCAGGCCCAAAACAGGGCACGGGCATGCGCGGCCTAGGTTACGCCGTATCTCACTCCGTATTCGCCGCGCCCTCCCCGAACGGCACGCGTCGAATGCGGCGTCGTGGGAGAGATCGTGGGGGTTTCTTTATTCGGAAATGCGGAACGTCCTCCCCTCCCTCTTTATAAGCAGGGGAAACAGGGGCAGTTCGCCCACTTGCCCGTTGCCGTTCCAATCTCAGAAATCTCCGCCGCTCCCTCGCCTTCCCAAAACTGAGAGAGAGATAGCAGCGCTCCGCCCCCACATCGCCACCAGCACCACCAACGTCGTCGACCTCCTCCACTGTTTCCGCCATGGCTCCAAAAGCCAACAAGGGGAAAGCCGTGAAGTCGACCGAGGCACAGCGGCTTGCGGCGCTGCGGAAGGAGCGGTCCATCTTCCCCCCCAAGCTTGGCACGAAGGAGCTGAGGGAGAACTATTACCTGTTCTGGTCGGCGGAGACGCGCGCGCATCCGCGCACCAAGGTACTCCCCTGCGCCGCTTGGAAGAAGGCTCCGAATGGATACCCCTTTTTTGCTCTGTTCTTCTACTGCGGGCTCTGCCCGCCCTTCTCTGATTTCTTCTGCGACATCATGAATACCTATGGATTCCACCTCCTTGACTTCACCCCCAATGCCGTCCTGACAATGGCAGTTTTCGCACATCTCTGCGAAAACTTTGTCGGAGTCCTTCCCAACGTAGCCCTCTTCCGCCACTTCTTCATACCCCGAGTGGAGAGAGGAGAGCCTCTATTTGGCGGAATCGCCTGGGTTTCAAGGTCCGGAAAGAAGGAAACGTATCTGGAGGGAGAATTCCGCGGCAAGTGGGAGGAGTGGAGAGCTGATTGGTGCTGGATTGACGAGGAGAGCCCGCAGCCATTCACCATCCGGCGCCGAACCCCAGTAGTCCGCGGCAGCGATTGGAGCGACGTGGCCCCGGAGGACGATAGGCTGAAGATTGCTGTCACCAGGATCCTGCGCCTGAGGCTTGCCGGGCTTACTGTTGGCGCTGTTGGTGCAGACTTCCTTCGCCACCGCATCGCCCCCCTGCAGGAACGGGGGAGGCCCACTTGGGAGTTCAAGAACACGGCAGACATCATGAGGCTGCGGCCGGGCCTCAACTACAACTTCACAGTCCTGGAGCTCAACGCGATGCTGTAGGAGTTGTTCAAATATGACCCCCAACATCCCGAGGTGTTCAGGTTGCCGGGGGGCGTCGTTCCGCTGTGCAACAATTCCTCACTCGACCGCATCCGCGCAATGATGCCGGAGTGCGACTCGCATGGAATTGTGCCGACTTGGCAGGAGCCCGCCGACGAGGTCGTGCAGCAGTTCTTCGACGACTTGGTGGAAGTGCCAATCCGCCTCGACGAGAAGGACGGCCTCACTCGCGACACCACGGATGCGGAGATGGCGCTCATCGCCACTAGGCTGGAGGAGGCAGCGGTAGCCGTAGCCGCGGGCGAGTTTGGATTCACTTTGGAGGAAGCAGATGCAGCGGAGGCGGCAAGCCGCGCCGAGCGAGGGGAGCCTGCCGGCAAGAAGGAGCTTGCCGGGCGTGACGCCGAGCCAAGCGAGCCCGCCAAGGACACAAGCGGCTCGTTGAAATCAACTCCTCTTCCACCTCGTCTCCAGACAGCCCACCACGAGCAGAGCCTCCATCCCTACCAAGAAGGCGTCTCCGCAAGGTCGGCGACATGGCGGAGCGGCAAGCGGGTCAACAGTCGCCGCGCCGCGTGATGCGCTCCACCGCGGCAAACACCGTTGCCGCGGGAGTGCCTCATGCTGCGACGGCAACTGGAGCGGAGTCTAGCCGGACCACCGCTTCAGTTCCTGCCGCTGCTCATGCCGCGCCGACAGCCGGAGCGGGGTCTTCTCAGACCGCCGCCACTGCTCCCGCCAAGCGGCCAAGGGAAGCTTCTCCTCCGCCTCCTCCCGCCGGGCGCGCGCCGGGCTGCTACTTCTCCGCGTTAAGCTCCGACGAGGAAGAAGAAGAAGAGTAAGCTTCTCTTGCTGTACTTGCAGTTCTTCAATTCTTGCTGTTGATCTTGTTTCTCACTTGCTTTTCTTCTGAACCTGTTCCTTTTTAGGACTCTGGCCCAGAGAGCGGCAAAGAGAGCTAAGGTCCCGGTGATCGTCATCGAGGACGAGCCCACTACGACGGCAGGTGGCGCGCCCGAGACAACCTTGCCGGACCCGGCGACTTTCCTCCAGGGCAGCCCCCAGCGTAAGTGTTTAATTTGCTTTCCGCTGCGAGGCGCGCTTGGGTACTTGTCTTTGCTGATATCTGCTTGTCGACTTGTGTAGGAGCTGAGCAGCCCCACCAGGAGCCAAGGGAGAATCCCCCGACAAGGGAGAACTCTCCGGCAAGGGAGGGCTTCCCGGTAAGGGAGAAGTCTCCGGCAAGGGAGGGTTCCCCGGCGAGGGACAGCACCAGCGGCCCCCCGACAGCGGAGACCGCGACTGCAGAGCCTGGTGCAGGTACTCCTCTTGCCTCAAAACTTCCCTTGGGTTCTTCTTCTTTTGATCTTCTCGAGTTTTTGCTGGATTTTGCTTGACTCTTCTCCCCTTGCCGGCTGCCAGACCCATCTGCTGCGGAGCGGATGGAGACCGAGGTCGCCGCCGAGGACGTAGCCGGCGCGGATGATCCCGCCGGCGCCGAGGCCGCCAAGGCTGGCGCCGCGGGGACTGGCGAGGCATCTGGTGATCGTACTGACGGCCCAGAGGCCGCAGGAGCGCCAGGCGCTGCACCGACTGCTGACCCGTCCGCCGAAGCCGCAGCGCCAAGCACCGAGGAGCCCCAGCCGGGTGTTTACTTGAAGGCCGGCGAAGGCATCATCATCAACCTCCCCTGAGCGTCAAGCTCCAGGGCGCCGGTCGAGGGGGAGATCTTCGACGGAGAAGTGCTTGCCTCCGCGGGGTTGACGGTGGTTGACGCGCCAAGCAGCAGAAGCAACGAGCCCGAAGAAGAGCGGCTGCTGCGGAAGTTGATGTCGCTCTACCGCGCGCGGCAAGCCAAGCTGGAGTCCTGCGAGGCACTTGTCACGAAGGCGGGAGCTGACATTGAAAAGCGCGCGGAAGAGCTCGGGGGTTTCCACCGGGAAGCCCTCCGATCCCTGGCGGAGGAGCGGGAGCAGCTCGGTGAAGCGCGGAAGGCCTTTCTCCTCGAGAAGGCCGAAGCCGAAGAGCGGCAACGACTTGCCGCTGTGAAGCTAGCCGCGGAAGAGGGCGAGCTTGCGCAGCGGAAGGTCAATCTTGACGCCCACGAGGAGGAGCTTGCCGCGCGCGAGGGAAAGCTCGGCGAAGCCCTCAAACAAGCAGAGGACGCCGCCGCCGCCACCGAAGCCGCCAAGGAGGAGTTGAAGACGAAGGTGGCGCAGCTAGAAGCCGATCTCGCCGAGAAGGGCAGAGAGCTCAGCGCCGCCAAGGTCTGCAACGTGGATCTTGAGTTGAAGCTAACCACTTTGACCAAGACTCTGGACAGCGCCAAGAAGTGGGAGGCGGCCTTGAAGGAAAAAATCAAGGCCGACAAGGCGCTGTTGGAGAGCACTGCCGCCGCCGAGAACGCCTTCAGGGGGACTGTGACGCACTGGACGGAGAGTCTGGTGAACGCCGCCACAGATATCGACAAGGAGCTGGCGCAGCTGGGAATGGAGGATCTTGGGTATCCCTCCGACGACAACCTCCAGCCCAGCGCCAAGCTCGTCCTGTTCTTCAAGGGCGTGGCGACAGCCCTCCAGCGACTCCGGGAGAGGATTCCCAAGCAGCTGGCCGACGAATCGCGCAAGATCTGCGTAGGAGCCCTCGAGAAAGTGTTGATGAAGGTGGCCTTCCGCAATCCGGGCCTCCGCCTCACCAACATCCTCAGGACCTTGCCGCCGGAGGCTGATCTGGAGGAGCTCAAGGCCCTTGTCGCACCCATTGTGGACAAGGTGAGCGGGATCAAGAGGGTCGAAGGCGATCGCGTAGATTAGGCCGCCCATTTCTTCTTTCCTTGTCGCTGTTTATTATGTCATGAAAACAATCTATTAGAGTTGCGACAAGTTATCTTTGTAATATAGCTTTGTTCTATGGAATGATTGCAACGTTATTCCCTTTACTTGACTCCTCCCTTTGTATGTCTTTTTACCCTACGCTTTTAGGGAACTTGCCGGTGCAGGCACCTGGGCCGCGAGCGCTGAGTGCGGGACGTCAGCAGCCTGCTGGCGGTGCCGCTACCGGCAAGAAACCTTGTCGCAACTAGTTGCAGCTCACTTAAGTTGCTGAGCGAACTCGAAAACAAAGTAAGGGCGCTAGCAGCTCACTTAAGTTCCTGAGCGGACTCGAAGCAAAGTAAGGGCGCTAGCAGCTCACTTAAGTTGTTGAGCGGACTCGAAACAAAGAAAAGGCGCAACTAGATACGAATTGGTTCCTCCGCGCACAGGTTTTCCATACAAAGTGTGGTCGTTCAAGGGAGATAACTTAAAATTTAAAAAAATTGATTGCTCAAACTTTGGCAACTTAGCTTTTCTGTTGTTTGCTTCCCGGCAAGGCGAAACTTTCTTGAACGACGCCTGGTCCACACCATTATCCTCTCTTCCTCCCGCCGGCAAACTTGTAGGCGAGGGAACCTTCTTTTCCTTGAGAAAAAAGAAAGAAGAGAAAATAAAGATAAGGAGCCTTGCGGCTCGTTACTGCTTACCGTGGAGTAGGTGCAGCACAAAGTGTCAGTTCATGTATGCCAAAAATAGAAAGCATAAAATCGAAAAATGTGCGGAGCACATGAGCTTTACTTACGCACGGGGTCTGCGCCCGGCTTTGTACGAAGGATTACATGCAACAGCGGCAAGACTTGTACAAAAGGTGGTTGCCGGAATAGGTTCCGACAACCGCGCCTTACGGGTAAAACTTACGAAGATGCTCAATGTTCCAGGAGTTGCTCACCGGAATGCCATCTTCGGTCTCAAGGCGGACAGCGCCAGGCCTAGTGACTCGTTTCACCCGGTAAGGGCCTTCCCACTTCGGCGTCAACTTGTTGGAATTCTTGGCGGACTGAACACGCCGAAGAACAAGGTCGCCTTCCTCAAGACTTCTGGCATTAACTTTGCGGCTATGGTAGCGGCGCAAAGCTTGCTGGTAGCGAGCAGCTCGCACAGCAGCCTGAAGACGATCTTCCTCAAGGAGCAGCGCGTCATCTTGTCGCAGCTGCTCTTGCTCAAGCTCATCATAAGCGAGCACTCGAGGTGAGCCGTATACGAGTTCTGTGGGGATAACTGCCTCTGCTCCATAGACTAGAGCGAAAGGTGTCTGGCCAGTGGCTCGATTTGGCGTCGTCCTGATCGACCAAAGAACCACCGGCAGCTCCTCGATCCAGTTTCTTCCGCACTTGTGCAGCCTGTCGAAAGTTCTGGTCTTGAGCCCGCGCAGCACTTCAGCATTTGCCCTCTTCGCTTGACCGTTGCTTCTCGGGTGAGCAACAGAAGCGAAGCAGACCTTGGCGCCAAGATCTTAGATGTACTGCGTGAAGGTGCGGCTCGTAAATTGTGTACCGTTGTCGGTGATTATCATGTTAGGGATCCCGAAGCGGCAAACAATCGACCTGAAGAACTTGACTGCTGACTGTGCGGTCACCTTCCTCACTGGTTCCACTTCCGGCCACTTTGTGAACTTGTCGATTGGAACGTACAAGTACTCAAAGCCCCCGACAGCTCGGGGAAAGGGGCCGAGGATGTCGAGCCCCCAGACCGAAAATGGCCAGGATAAAGGGATCGTCTGGAGAGCTTGAGCTGGTTG
This sequence comes from Triticum urartu, assembly GCF_056163025.1. NCBI lineage: Eukaryota > Viridiplantae > Streptophyta > Magnoliopsida > Poales > Poaceae > Triticum > Triticum urartu. Next base: position 570,809,815 of record NC_141876.1, read on the forward strand.
GTGTATCTGCTTGGAATGAAACTGGCACGCTTCACACTTGGTTACTTGTGCAGTTGCATCCTGGAGGGCTGTTGGCCAGAAGAAACCTTGCCGGAATGCTTTGCCGACAAGCGCTCTTGCGCCAATGTGGTGACCACATATACCTCCATGTATCTCTGCCAACATCTTTTGTCCATCTTCCCGGTCAATGCACTTCAATTTCACACCGTTCAGTCTTCTTCTATACAATGTCTTGTCGACAAACTGGTACATACTTGACTGCCGGGCTACTTTTTCCACTTCTTCTTGCTCTTTGGGAAGCTCTCCTATTTGAAGGAAGTGGACAATCTGCTGCGCCCATGCTGGAGCTTGTGGCTCGACAACAAGGACTAAAGGCAAATCTGCTGCTGCGGGAACATCCGCTTCTATGGCGAGAACCTGCGGGTCTGCCGGAGCTTGATGTTCCCCGGCAAGCTTGCCGGAGCAAAACTTTCCGGAAGCTTTGTTAACATCGGTAAAATCGATACAAAGTCTCCATTTCCCATTCGCCTTGCGCACGACTACAGGATTGGCCAACCACGTGGGATGGAGCACTCCTCTGACAAGGCCTGCTGCTTCCAATTTCTTGATCTCTTCTGCAATCAACTCTTCGCGCTCCACTGCCTGCTTCCTGACCTTCTGCTTGACGGGCCGCGCATGAGGACAAACAGCAAGGTGGTGCTCAATCACTTTCCTGGGAACGCCGGGGATGTCAGACGGTTGCCACGCAAACACGTCGACATTTGCCCGCAGGAAAGCAACGAGCGCGCTTTCCTATTTGGGGTCGAGATTGGCACTGATGGTGAAGGTACCACCAGTGCCGTCCTCCTTGGCAGACACCTTCTTCATCTCTGGCGGAGCCGCCATCGTCTTCTTACACTTGCCGGTGGAGCTCGATGGTGCGTCCTCGACGGCAGCGCAGCACTCCGAGGAGGTGCGCTTGCCGGAGTGGGCATCAGAACTCTTGCCGGACTTGGTCTTCGTCTTCCCCCCAGGAGCTTCAGCGGCAAGTGACTTGTGATCTGCTGCGGCTGCTGCTTCCCGGTAGATCTTGTCGGCGCAGATAAGAGCATCTTTCTTGTCGCCGGGGACAGAGATGACGCTTATCGGGCCTGGCATCTTCAGCATGTTATATGCGTAATGAGAGGCCGCCATGAACTTGGCGAGTGCTGGACGGCCAAGTATCCCATTGTAAGGCAATGGAATATCGGCAACGTCAAATGTGACCCTCTCAGTCCTGAAGTTCAGCTCGCTGCCAAATGTTACCGGCAACGTGACCTTCCCCTTCGGCTTGCTCCTTCCCGGATTGATTCCTTGGAACGTGCCGGTCTCATCGAGCTCGCTGTCAGGGATTTGGAGTTTTTGGAGCACAGCGGAGGAGATCAGGTTCAAGCCGGACCCGCCGTCAACTAACATCTTAGTGACCTTGAGGTTGTGGATGGTTGGTGAAACCAACATCGGCAAGCACCCGACCGCAGTTGTGCGATCAGGGTGGTCCTCAATGTCAAAGATGATAGGCGTGCTGGACCACTTCAGAAGCTTGCGTGATTCGATGGGTGGTTCTGCTGCATTGACTTCCCGCACCCACTGTTTGAGTTGGCGGTGCGAAGTATGCAGAGAAGCACCACCGTCAACGCACAAGACCTCTGTGGCTTTCTGAAACTCTTGCTCACTAGTCTCAACATCATCCATGTCTTCGTCGTCGTCGTCGTCTTCATCGTTGTCGCGGCCGCGGGGAGGTCTGTCTCCTTGCCGCTGCTTGGCCTTGCCGCGGCGTCCTCCCCAGCCGGCGCGTTTCTTGCCTGATTCTGCAACGCCACCTTGGGCTCTCTCCTTGTCTCACCGCTCGTACTCAGCCTTTTGCTGCTGGACAAGCTGCTCGACCTTCTTGCAGCCCTAGAGGTCATGGCCCTTGGTGCGGTGAATCTTGCAGTACTGCTTGTCGGAGCCGTCCTGCTTGTCGGCGACCGCCACAGCCTGGCAGTTGGCGCACGCGGCAACCTCCTTGCCGGAGCTACCAACTTTGGCCTGCTTGGCGCGACCTTCGTTGCCGGACTGCTCAACGACTAGCACCTCTTTGCCTTTCTTCTTCCTGTTCCGCCGCCGGTTCTTCTTTGCCGAGGCAGCATCTTCGCTGTCAGATCCTCCCGCTCCTGCATTTTCTCCGGGGAGTCTCCTCCCTTCTTCAGCACGTGCACACTTGTCGGCCAGGGCATATAGCTCGCTGACATCTCTGATCCTGCACATCGCCATCTCCTCCCGCATCCTGCGGTTACGCACGTTCTGATGAAATGCGCTGATGACCGCGGCGGGGTGGACGTCTGGGATGTTGTACTGTACACGGCTGAACCTCTGAATGTACTTGCGCAGGGGTTCTCCTTCCTTCTGGACGAGCAGATGAAGATCACTCTCTTGGCCATGAGGTTTATGGCCGCCTGTAAAGGCGCCGACAAACTGATGGCATAGGTCTGCCCAGGAGGATATGGAGTTGTCCGGCAAGTGCATGAGCCAGGACCTGACGTTGGGCTTGAGCACCAACGGGAAGTAGTTGGCAAGGATCTTGTCGTCCCGCCCCCCAGCAGCCTGCACCGCGATGGTGTAGATGCTGAGGAACTCCGACGGATGCGACTTGCCGTCGTACTTCTCTGGTACATCTGGTTTGAAATTCTTCGTACTGGGCCACTGGACTTGCCGCAGCTCACGAGTGAACGCAGGGCAACCTACCGTGTACGGCAAGTCGCCTGGTTCCCCTGGCGCATGCATGTCAACAGAGGGCCCAGCGCGCTGGTCTGATTGACGTCGCGCTTCTCTTCGGCGCTCGATGCGAGTAAGAGCGTCTTCTTGCTGTCTTTCTTGAAGAACTTGGCGCTGATCGCGACGAGCTCGCGGATCTGACGACGTGGTGGAGTCGCTGTCGAGGTGGACCCGGCGAGTCGGCGATCTTGGCCTTTGGGGCGGAGAGTGCACAGTAGTTGCACCCCCACCAGTCTTGTCGTCTCCGGCTCGTGCCTGGCTGGCTTGCCGCGGCTGCGACATGCTCGGCTGCCGAGGAGAGTCGCCGTTGGCGAAGCCGATGAGACTCTGGATGGTGGCCCTCCAATCGTCGATATTGTCCGCCGTTGGAGGGTAGTCTAGGAGCAGCTGAGCTCGCGCCAAAGCTTCTGCTGTAGTGGCGGGTGGCGGTGGCGAACGGTGCGAGGAGCGGGATATGCTCGGACTTCTAACCACGTTAGAAGGAGCAGTATCCCGTCCAGGCGACCGTGTCTCACTCGCGCCAGCGTGTTGGCGTGCATGGTGGTCTTGAGCACTTCGAGATCCACCAGCTCGATCTTGATCCAGCAAGCGCATGGTACCGTGAGTACCATGACGCTGCCGGTCCCGCGCCTCCTGAGACGGGCGCGGTGCATGTACGGATGCGGACGTCTTGGAGTGCACCCGGTCGTTGTGGGAGCCGGGCCGCCGGTGGGTAGTGCAGCCTTGTCCTTGGACCTGGCAGCACCGTGAGCTCCCTCGTCAACGCGCGTTCTTCCGTCGGCACCCGCCCCATCAGCCGTTTGCTCCGGCGATGGTGGGTTCGGCGCGGACGGAGCAGCTCGCGAAACCTTCTTCTTCGGCGGCATGTTGATGAAGATGATGAAGATCTAGCTCGCGAGAATGCCGGATCTGATTCACACAACTTCGACGCCCCCCTACCTGGCGCGCCAAAGATGCCGGGGTACTGATCCACGGGCACCTATGGGACCGGCGGACCGGGTCCCTTTCGGTTCGGCGGGGGCGGAGGTCGTGCAAAGAGCAAATCGCGGCGATGCACGCGAGCGATTTACCCAGGTTCTGGCCGCACGGATGCGTAAAACCCTACTCCTGCTTTGTGGTTTGTATTGATTTCTTGCTCGGGAGCGCGCAGTGCTACAGTACACACCAGCAGCTAGCGAGACCGAGCATGAGTGTTCGAACCCCCCTCTACGTTGCGCTCGGGCCTCCTTTTATATGCGCAAGGGGTCACCGACAGGTGGCAACGGAGGTAAAGGGCAAAAATGGAGAGGTGTTGTGGTAGGCACAGCTACCTGCTACAGTGTATCATACCTAACCCTGACGGCAGGGGACAAGGGCCTTAAATGCCCATCTATGTCGCTTAAACAGTGCAAAAAAGGACCGCCAGGGACGCCACCGTTCGCCACGATGGCGATCTTGTCGGCGCCGCTTGCCACCGCGCACCGCAAGCTGCACAGCCTTCCGCCACGTACGCCTGGAGGGGTCCCAGAGCGACACGTTGGTGGATGTGCTGGAGCGCGGGCACAGTGGTATCTTGCCGCGGCAAGCGTCTTGCCGCTGTCATTATCTTGTCGCGTCCGGGAGCTTGTCGCTCACCGGGCCTTGCCGGGGCGCGTGGTGCACCGCGGCAAGTTCCTTGAAATGCCTTGGGTGGCCTTCCCGACAAGCTCCTCTTGCCGGGGTCTTGGGATGCTTTTGCTAGCCTTCCCGGCAACCTCCTCTTGCCGGGGTCTTGTCTTCTTGGCTTGGACACTTTGTTCTTGAATGGCTCCAAAGGAACCACGGAGGACCTTGGCGGTCACCCGGCAAGCCTCGCCGCGGGACGATGCGCGAGCCCACTCAGCAACTTAAGTGAGCCGCTAGCGCCCTTACCTTGTTTCGATTTCGCTCAGCAACTTAAGTGAGCTGCAACTAGTTGCGACAAGGTTTCTTGCCGGTAGCGGCACCGCCAGCAGGCTGCTGACGTTCCGCACTCAGCGCTCGCGGCTCAGGTGCCTGCACCGGCAAGTTCCCTAAAAGCATAGGGCAAAAACATACAAAGGGAGGAATCAAGTAAAGGGAGTAACGTTGCAATCATCGCTACCAGCAAGCTTTGCGCCGCTACCATAGCCGCAAAGTTAACGCCAGAAGTCTCGAGGAAGGCGACCTTGTTCTTCGGCGCATTCAGTCCACCAAAAACTCTAACAAGTTGACGCCGAAGTGGGAAGGCCCTTACCGGGTGAAACGAGTCATTAGGCCTGGCGCTGTCCGCCTTGAGACCGAAGATGGCATTCCGGTGAGCAACTCCTGGAACATCGAGCATCTTCGTAAGTTTTACCCGTGAGGCGCGGTTGTCGGAACCCATTCCGGCAACCACCTTTTGTACAAGTCTTGCCGCTGTTGCATGTAATCCTTTGTACAAGGCCGGGCGCAGATCCCGTGCCACCTACTCCACGGTAAGCAATAACGAGCCGTAAGGCTCCATATCTGTATTTTCTCTTCTTTCTTTTTCACAAGGAAAGGAAGGCTCCCTCGCGCACAAGTTTGCCGCGGGGGAAAGGAGAAGAAAAGGGTATGGACCAGGCGTCGTTCAAGAATTTCGCCTTGCCGGGAAGCAAACAACAGAAAAGATAAGTTGCCAAAGTTTGAGCAATCAGATTTTTTAAATTTTAAGTTATCTCCCTTGAACGACCGCACTTTGTATGGAAAACCTGTGCGCGGAGGAACCAACTCATAGCTAGTCGCGCCCTTACTTTGCTTCGAGTCGGTTCAACAACTTAAGTGAGCTGCCAGCGCCCTTACTTTGTTTCGAGTCCGCTCAACAACTTAAGTGAGCCGCTAGCGCCCTTACTTTGTTTCGAGTCCGCTCAGCAATTTAAGTGAACTGCAACTAGTTGCGACAAGGTTTCTTGTCGGTAGCGGCACCGCCAGCAGGCTGCTGACGTCCCGCACTCAGCGCTCGCGGCTCAGGTGCCTGCACCGACAAGTTCCCTAAAAGCGTAGGGCAAAGACATACAAAGGGAGGAGTCAAGTAAAGGAAATAACATTGCAATGGCTACCCAAAATAAAGTTATATTACAAAAATAGCTTGTCGCAGCTCTGATAGATTGTTTTCATGACGAGGTAAACAGCGACAAGGGAAGAAGAGATGGGCGGCCTAATCTACGCGATCGCCTTCAACCCTCTTGATACCGCTCACCTTGTCCACAATGGGTGCGACAAGGGCTTTGAGCTCCTCCAGATCAGCTTCTGGCGGCAAGGTCCTGAGGATGTTGGTGAGGCGGAGGCCAGGATTGCGGAAGGCCACCTTCATCAACACTTTCTCGAGGCCCCTGCACAGACCCTGCGCGACTCGTCAGCCAGTTGCTTGGGGATCCTCTCTCGGAGTCGCTGAAGGGCCGTCGCCACGCCCTTGAAGAACAGAACGAGCTTGGCGCTGGGTTGGAGGTTGTCGTCGGTGGAATACCCGAGACCCTCCATCCCCAGTTGCGCCAGCTCCTTGTCGATGTCCGTGGCAGCGTTCACAAGGCTCTCCGTCCAGTGCGTCACGGTCTCCCTGAAGGCGTTCTGGGCGGTGGCAGCGCTCTCCAGCAGCGCCTTGTCGGCCTTGATTTCCTCCTTCAAGGTCGCCTCCCGCTTCTTGGCGCCGTCCAGAGTCTTGGTCAAAGTGGTTAGCTTCAACTCAAGATCCACGTTGGAGACCTTGGCGGCACTGAGCTCCTTGCCCTTCTCAGAGAGATCGGCCTCCATCCGCGCCACCTTCGTCTTCAACTCCTCCTTGGCGGCCTGAGCGGCGGCAGCAGCATCCTCCGCTTGCTTGAGGGCTCCGCCAAGCTTCTCCTCGCGCGAGGCAAGCTCCTCCTCGTGGGCGTCGAGATTGACCTTCCGCTGCGCCAGCTCGCCCTCCTCCGCGGCTAGCTTCACAGCGGCAAGTCGCTGGCGCTCTTCGGCTTCGGCCTTCTCGAGGAGAAAGGCCTTCTGCGCTTCAACGAGCCGCTCACGCTCCTCTGCCAGGGATCGGAGGGCTTCCTGGTGGAAACCCCCGAGCTCTTCCGCGCGCTTTTCAATGTCTACCCCCGCCTTCGCGACAAGTGCCTCGCGGGACTCCAGCTTGGCCTGTCGTGCGCGGTAGAGCGACATCAACCTCCGCAGCAGCCGCTCTTCTTCGGGCTCGTTGTTGCTGCTGCTTGGCGCGTCGACCAGCGTCAACCCCGCGGAGGCAAGCACTTCCCCTCGACCGGCGCTCTGGAGCTTGATGCCCAGGGAAGATTGATGAAGACGTCGTCGCTGGCCTTCAGGCAGACGCCTGGCTGGGGCTCTCCGGAGCCTGGCGCTGCGGCAGCGGCGGACGGATCGGCGGTCGGTGTAGCGCCTGGCGCTCCTGCGGCCTCAGGGCCGTCAGTGCGATCGCCGGACCCCTCGCCAGTTGCCGCGGCGTTTGCCTTGGCGGCCTCTGCTCCGGCGGCATCGCCACCACCGGTTGCCTCGTCAGCGGCGACCTCGGTTTCCATCTGCTCCGCAGCGGGTGGATCTGACGACCGGGAAAGGGGGAAGAGTCAAGCAAAATCCAGCAAAAACTCAAGAAGATCAAGAGAAGAACCCAAGGGAAGTTTTTGAAGCAAGAGGAGTACCTGCACTAGGTCCCGCAGTCGTGATCTCCGCCGTCGGGGGGCCACTGGCGTTGTCCCTCGCCGGAGAACCCTCCCTTGCCGGAGACTTCTCCCTTGCCGGAGATCCCTCCCTTGCCGGAGACTTCTCCCTTACCGGGAAGCCCTCCCTTGCCGGAGAATTCTCCCTTGTCGGGGGATTTTCCCTTGGCTCCTGTTGAGGCTGCTCGGTTCCTACACAAGTCAACAAGCAGATATCAGCAAAGACAAGTACCCGAACGCGCCTCGCAGCAGAAAGTAAACCGTACACTTACGCTGGGGGCTGCCCTGGAGGGAAGTCGCCAGGTCCGGCAAGCTTGTCTCGGGCGCGCCACCTGCTGTCGTAGTGGGCTCGTCCTCGACGACGATCACCGGGGCCTTGGCTCTCTTTGCTGCTCTCTGAGCCAGAGTCCTGAGAAGGAACAAACTCAAAGCAAAGCAAATGAGATTCAAGACAAACAGCAAGATTTTAAGAATTATAAGTACAACAAGAGAAGCTTACTCTTCTTCTTCTTCCTCGTCGGAACTTAACGCGGAGAAGTCGAAGCCTGGCGCGCGCCCGGCGCGAGGAGGCGGAGGGGAAGCTTCCCTTGGCATCTTGGCGGGAGCAGTGGCGGCGGTCTGAGACGACCCCGCTCCGGCTGTTGGCGCGGCGTGGGTAGCGGCAGGGACTGAAGCGGTGGTCTGGCTAGACTCCGCTCCGGTTGCCGTCGTAGCATGAGGCGCTCCCGCGGCAACGGTGTTTGCCGTGGTCGAGCGTGTCACGCGGCATGGCGACTGTTGGCCCGCTTGCCGCTCCACCACATCGCCAACCTTGCGGAGGCGCCTTCTTGATGGGGATGGAGGCTCTGCTTCTGGTGGACTGCCTGAAGACGAGGTGGAAGTAGAGTCGATTTGCAATGAGCCGCTCGTGTCCTTGGCGGGCTCGCTCGGCTCGGTGTCTTGCCTGGCAAGCCCCTTCTTGCCGGCAGGCTCCCCTCGCTCGGCACGGCTTGCCGTTTCTGCTGCATCAGCCTCCTCCACAGTGAACCCGAACTCGCCCGCGGCTGCGGCTACCGCTGCCTCCTCCAGCCTAGTGGCGATGAGCGCCATCTCCGCATCCGTGGTGTCGCGGGTGAGGCCGTCCTTCTCGTCGAGGCGGATTGGCACTTCCGCCAAGTCGTCGAAGAATTGCTGCACGACCTCGTCTGCGGGCTCCTGCCAAGTTGGCACAATCCCGTGCGAGTCGCACTCCGGCATCATTGCACGGATGCGTTCGAGCGCGGAATTGTTGCACAAAGCCACGATGCCCCCCGGCAACCTGAACGCCTCGGGATGCTGGGGGTCATATTTGAACAGCTCCTGCAACATCGCGTTGAGCTCCAGGACTGTGAAGTTGTAATTGAGGCCTGGCCGCAGCCTCATGATGTCTGCCACGTTCTTGAACTCCCAAGTGGGCCTCCCCCGTTCCTGCAGGGGGGTGATGCGGCGGCGAAGGAAGTCTGCGCCAACAGCGCCAACAGTAAGCCCGGCAAGCCTGAAGCGCAGGATCCTGGTGACGGCAATTCTCAGCCTGTCGTCTTCCGGGGCCATGTCGCTCCAATCGCTGCCGCGTGCTACTGGGGTTTTGCGCCGGGTGGTGAATGGCTGCGGATCCTCTTCGTCAATCTAGCACCAATCCGCTCTCCACTCCTCCCACTTGCCGCGGAACTCCCCCTCCAGATAGGTCTATTTCTTGCCGGCCCTTGAGATCCAGGCAATCCCACTGGATAGAGGCTCTCCTCTCTCTACTCGGGGTATGAAGAAGTGGCGGAAGAGGGCTACGTTGGGAAGGACTCCGACAAAGTTTTCGCAGAGGTGTGCGAAAACTGCCATTGTCAGGACGGCGTTGGGGGTGAAGTCAAGGAGATGGAATCCATAGGTGTTCATGATGTCGCAGAAGAAATCTGAGAAGGGCGGACAGAGCCCGCAGTAGAAGAACAGAGCAAAAAAGGGGTATCCGTTCGGAGCCTTCTTCCAAGCAATGGCGGGGAGTACCTTTGTGCGCGGATGCGCGCGCGTCTCCGCCGACCAGAAGAGGTAGTACTTCTCCCTCAGCTCCTTCGCGGCAAGCTTGGGGGGGGGGGAACTGCCCGCTCCTTCCGCAGCGCCGCGAGCCGCTGCGCCTCGGTCGACTTCACGGCCTTCCCCTTGTCGACTTTCGGAGCCATGGCGGAGGCAGTGGAGGAGGCCGACGACGTTGGTGATGCTGGCGACAATGGGGGGCGGGGCGCTGCTCTCTCTCTCTGCTCTGGGAAGGCGAGGGAGCGGCGGAGGTTTCTGAGATTGGAAACAGCAACGGACGAATGTGCGAACTGCCCTCATTTCCTCTGCTTATAAAGGGGGAGGGGGCGGACGTTCCGCATTTCCGAATAAAATAACCACCCATGACCTCTCCCACGACGCCGCATTCAATGCGTGCCGTTCGGGGGGGGCGCGGTGGATACGGAGAGATATGCGGCGTGACCTAGGCCGCGCGTGCCCGTGCACTGCTTTGGGCCTGGCCCAACAGCGCTTGGCACTGTGTGTGGCCTAGGCCCGGGGGCTCCTGTCGGTGTACTAGAGTAGGGGTACCCTAGTATCGCGAACTTGTGCACGGGCAGTCGCAGCATCCCGCGGCAAGGCTTGCCGGGTGACCGCCAAAATCCTCCGTGGTTCCTTTGGAGCCATTCAAGAACAAAGTGTCCAAGTCAAGGAGACAAGACCCCGGCAAGAGGAGCTTGCCGGGAAGGCCAACCAAGGCATGCCAAGAAAACTTGCCGCGACGCGCCACGCGTCCCGGCAAGGCCCGGTGAGCGGCAAGCTCCCGAACACGACAAGACGACGACCGCGGCAAGGAGCTTGCCGCGGGAAACCCCCACTTCGTGCCCGCGCTCCAGCACACCCGCCAACGTGTCGCCCTAGGACCCTCCCAAGCACACGTGGCAGGAGGCTGTGCAGCTAGGGGTGCGAGGTGGCAAGCAGGCGCTGACAAGATAACCATCGTGGCGAACGGTGGCGTCCCTAGCGGTCCCTTTCGGTACTGTTTAGGCGACACAGACGGGCAATTAATGCCCTTGTCCCCTGCCGCCAGGGTTAGGTATGATACACTGTAACAGGTAGCTGTACCTACCACAGCACCTTTCCATTTTTGCTCTTTACCTCCGTTGCCACCTGTCGGTAACCCCTTGAGCATATAAAAGGAGGCCCATGTGCAACGGGGGGGGGGGGGGTTAGCCAGTTCGAACACTCACGCTCGGTCCTGCTAGCCGCCGGTGTGTACTGTAGCACTCCGCGCTCCCGAGCTAGAAATCAATACCAAACCACAAAGCAGGAGTAGGGTTTTACGCATCAGTGCGGCCCGAACCTGGGTAAACCGCTCGCGTGCTTCGCCTCGATCTGCTCTTTGCGCGACCTCCGCCCCCGCCGAACCGAAAGGGACCCGGCCCGCCGGTCCCATAGGTGCCCGTGGATCAGCACCCCGGCAGCGGCCGAACGGGTGGTCATGATGAAACTGCCAAGCCGGAGAGTTTGGCCGACAGCCAGGGCTCCCCCGGCGGTAATGTTGTTTTTAAGAACGAGACGAGGCATCCTTCCTTACGGCGACGACACAGTGGAACTCTCAATGAAAGCACCAATGTCGGTGTCAAAACCGGTGGATCTCAGGTAGGGGGTTCCAAACTTTGCGTCTAAGGCGGATGGTAACAGGAGGCAGGGGACACGATGTTCTACCCAGGTTCGGGCCCTCTTGATGGAGGTAAAACCCTACATCCTGCTTGATTATTCTTGATAATATGAGTAGTACAAGAGTTGATCTACCACGAGATCAGAGAGGCTAAACCCTAGAAGCTAGCCTATGGTATGATTGTCTGTTGTCCTACGGACTAAAACCCTCCGGTTTATATAGACACCGGAGGGGGATAGGGTTACACAAGGTCGGTTACAAAGGAGGAGATATACATATCCGTATTGCCTAGCTTGCCTTCCACGCCAAGTAGAGTCCCATCCGGACACGGGACGAAGTCTTCAATCTTGTGTCTTCATAGTCCAACAGTCCGGCCAAAGGATATAGTCCGGCTGTCCGGAGACCCCCTAATCCAAGACTCCCTCATAGAGCACCTTTAAAAATCAGGGACTGACTAGACATTGTAATTCATGGTAAAAGAGATCCAGTCATACTCAATGTAAACTAACAGTAATGGATGCAAATGACAGCGGTGCTCTCCAACTGGTGCTTTTTAATAAGAGGATGATGACTCAACATAAAAGTAAATGGATAGGCCCTTCGCAGAGTGAAGTAGGGATTTTTAGAGGTGCCAGAGTTCGGTTTTGAAATAGATATGAATAATATTTTGAGCGGTATACTTTCATTGTCAACATAACAACCGAGAGATCTCGATATCTTCCATGCTACACACATTATAGGCGGTTCCCAAGCAGAATGGTAAAGTTTATACTCCCCCACCACCAACAAGCATCAACCCATGGCTTTCCCGAAACAACGGGTGCCTCCAACTAACAACAATCCCGGGGGAGTTTTATTTACAATTATTTTGATTTGATTTGCTTAAAGCATGGGTCTGGGCATCCCGGTGACCAGCCATTTTCTCGTGAGTGAGGAGCAGAGTCCACTCCTCTTGAGAATAACCCGCCTAGCATGGAGGATACAGACAGCCCTAGTTGATACATGAGCTATTCGAGCATACAAAACAGAATGTTTATTTGAAGGTCTAGAGTTTGGCACATACAAATTTACTTGGAACGGTAGGTAGATACCGTATATAAGTAGGTATGGTGTACTCATATGGAACAACTTTGGGATTTATGGAGTTGGATGCACAAGCAGTATTCCCGCTTAGTACAAGTGAAGGCTAGAAAAAGACTGGGAAGCGACCAGCTAGAGAGCGACAACAGTCTTGAACATACATTAAAGTTAATCAACACTGAATGCAAGCATGAGTAGGATATAATTCACCATGAAAATAAATATCGTAGAGGCTATGTTGATTTTGTTTCAACTACATGCGTGAAAATGTGCCAAGTCAAGCCACTCGAATTGTTCAAGGAGGATACCACTGCTACCTCTTGAGCACTGCGTTGGTTTTCCCTTGAAGAGGAAAGGGTGATGCAGTAGAGCAACGTAAGTATTTCCCTCAGTTTTTGAGAACCAAGGTATCAATCCAGTAGGAGGCCACGCACGAGTCCCTCACACCTATACAAACAAATAAACTCCTCACAACCAATGCGATAAAGGGGTTGTCAATCCCTTCACGGTCACCTACGAGAGTGAGATCTGATAGATATGATAAGATAATATTTTTGGTATTTTAATGATAAAGAGAAATAAAGATGCAAGTAAAATAGATGGCACAAGAAATAACTAAGTATTGGAATATTAATATGATGGAAAATAGACCCGGGGGCCATAGGTTTCACTAGAGGCTTCTCTCGAGAGCATAAGTATTATGCTGGGTGAACAAATTACTGTTGAGCAATTGACATAATTGAGCATAGTTATGAGAATATCTAGGTATGACCATGTATATAGGCATCACGTCCAAGACAAGTAGACAGACTCCCGCCTACATCTACTACTATTACTCCGCACACCGATCGCTATCCATCATGCATCTAGAGTATTAAGTTCAAGAGAATAGAGTAACGCTTTAAACAAGATGACATGATGTATAGGGATAAACTCATGCAATATGATATAAACCCCATCTTGTTATCCTCGATGGCAATAATACAGTACGTGCCCTGCTGCCCCTACTGTCACTGGGAAAGGACACCGCAAGATTGAACCCAAAGCCAAGCACTTCTCCCATTGCAACAAAGATCAATCTAGTAGGCCAAACCAAACTGATAATTCGAAGAGACTTGCAAAGATAACCAATCATGCATAAAAGAATTCAGAGAAGATTCAAATATTGTGCATAGACAAACTTGATCATAAACCCACAATTCATCGGTCTCAACAAACACACCACAAAAGAAGAATACATCGAATAGATCTCCACAAGAGAGGGGGAGAACTTTGTATTGAGATCCAAAAAGAGAGAAGAAGCCATCTAGATAATAACTATGGACCCATAGGTCTGAAGTAAACTACTCACACTTCATCAGAGAGGCTATGGTGTTGATGTAGAAGCCCTCCGTGATTGATACCCCCTCCAGCGGAGCTCCGGAAAAGGCCCCAAGATTGGATCTCGTGGATATAGAAAGTTACGGCGGTGGAATTAGGGTTTTGGCTCCGTATCTGGTAGTTTGGGGGTACCTAGGTATATATAGGAGGAAGGAGTACGTCGGTGGGGCAACATGGGCCCCACGAGGGTGGAGGGCGCGCCTGGGGGGGGGGGGGGGGTAGGCGCGCCCCTACCTCGTGCCTTCCTTGTTGATTGCGCGTAGGGTCCAAGTCCTTTGGATCTTGTTCGTTCCGAAAATTACGTTCCCGAAGGTTTCATTCCGTCTGGACTCCGTTTGATATTCTTTTTCCGCGAAACCTTAAAATAGGCAAAAAAAAGTAATTCTGGGCTAGGCCTCCGATTAATAGGTTAGTCCCAAAAATAATATAAAAGTGTATAATAAAGCCCAATAATGTCCAAAACAGGATATAATATAGCATGGAACAATCAAAAATTATAGATACGTTGGAGACATATCAAGCATCCCCAAGCTTAATTCCTGCTTAATTCCTGCTCGTCCTCGAGTAGCTAAATGATAAAAACAGAATTTTTGATGTGGAATGCTACTTGGCATAATTTTCAATGTAATTCTTCTTAATTGTGGTATGAATATTCAGATCCGAAAGATTCAAGACAAAAGTTTAATATTGACATAGAAATAATAATACTTCAAGCATACTAACTAAGCAATTATGTCTCTTCAAAATAACATGGCCAAAGAAAGTTATCCCTACAAAATCATATAGTCTGGCTATGCTCCATCTTCACCACACAAAGTATTCAAATCATGCACAACCCCGATGACAAGCCAAGCAATTGTTTCATACTTTTGGTGTTCTCAAACTTTTTCAATCTTCACGCAATACATGAGCGTGAGCCATGGACATAGCACTATAAGTGGAATAGAATGGTGGTTGTGGAGAAGGCAAAAAGGGAGAAGATAGTCTCACATCAACTAGGCGTATCAACGGTCTATGGAGATGCCCATCAATAGATATCAATGTGAGTGAGTAGGGATTGCCATGCAACGGATGCACTAGAGCTATAAGTATATGAAATCTCAACAAAAAGAAACTAAGTGGGTGTGCATCCAACTTGCTTGCTCACGAAGACCTAGGGCATTTTGAGGAAGCCCATCATTGGAATATACAAGCCAAGTTCTATAATGAAAAATTCCCACTAGTATATGAAAGTGATAGCATAAGAGACTCTCTATCATGAAGATCATGGTGCTACTTTGAAGCACAAGTGTGGAAAAAGGATAGTAGTATTGCCCCTTTTTATTCTTTTTTGGGGCCTTTTTTTGGCCTTTCTCTCTTTTTATTGGGACAATACTCTATGAACGATGATCATCACACTTCTATTTATTTACAACTCAATGATTACAAGTCGATACTAGTACAAAGTATGACTCTATATGAATGCCTCCGGTGGTGTACCGGAATAGCAATGATGCATGAGTGAGTTATATGAAAGAATTATGAATGGTGGCTTTGCCACAACTAAAATGTCAACTACATGATCATGCAAAGAAATATGACAATGATGGAGTGTGTCATAGTAAAAGGAACGGTGGAAAGTTGCATGGAAATATATCTCGGAATGGCTATGAAAATGCCATGATAGGTAGGTATGGTGGCTATTTTGAGGAAGTTATATGGTGGGTTTATGATACCGGCGAAAGGTGCGCGGTATTAGAGAGGCTAGCAATGGTGGAAGGGTGAGAGTGTGTATAATCCATGGACTCAACATTAGTCATAAAGAACTCACATACTTACTGCAAAAATATATTAGTTATCGAAGCAAAGTACTACGTGCATGCTCCTAGGGGGATAGATTGGTAGGAAAAGACCATCGCTCGTCCCCGACCGCCACTCATAAGGAGGACAATCAATAAATACATCATGCTCCGACTTCTTAACATAACGGTTCACCATACGTGCATGCTACGGGAATCACAAACTTCAACACAAGCATTTCTCAAATTCACAACTACTCAACTAGCACGACTCTAATATCACCATCTCCATATCTCAAAACAATTATCAAGTTTCAAACTTCTCATAGTATTCAACACACCCATAAGAAAATTTTATTATTAATCTTGAATGCCTAACATAATTAAATCAAATTACCATGCTGTTTTGTAGGACTCTCAAAATAATCTAAGTGAAGCATGAGAGAACAATGGTTTCTATAAAACAAATCTACCAACGTGCTCTAAAAGATATAAGTGAAGCACTAGAGCAAAAACTATATAACTCAAAAGATATAAGTGAAGCACATAGAGTATTCTAACAATTTCTGAATCATGAGTGTCTCTCTCGAAAAGGTGTGTGCAGCAAGGATGATTGTGGAAAACTAACAAATACAGACTCAAATAATACAAGACGCTCCAAGCAAAACACATATCATGTGGTAAATAAAAATATAGCTCCAAGTAAAGTTACCGATAGAAGTAGACGAAAGAGGGGATGCCTTCCAGGGCATCCCCAAGCTTTGGATTTTAGGTGTCCTTAGATTATCTTGGGGGTGCCATGGGCATCCCCAAGCTTAGGCTCTTGCCACTCCTTGTTCCATAATCCATCAAATCTTTACCCAAAACTTGAAAACTTCACAACATAAAACTTAAAGTAGAAAATCTCGTGAGCTCCGTTAGTGAAAGAAAACAAAACACCACTTCAAGGTACTGTAATTAACTCATTCTTTATTTATATTGGTGTTAAACCTACTTTATTCCAACTTCTCTATGGTTTATAAACTATTTTACTAGCCATAGATTCATCAAAATAAGCAAACAACACACGAAAAACAGAATCTGGCAAAAACAGAACAGTCTGTAGTAATATGTAGCTAACGCAAGATCTGGAACCCCAAAAATTCTAAAATAAATTTCTGGACATGAGTAATTAAGCTATTAATCATCTTCACAAATAATTAAATAAATATCACTTTCCAAATAAAAATGGCAGCAGTTCTCGTGAGCGCTAAAGTTTCTGTTTTTTACAGCAAGATTAAAAAGACTTTCCCCAAGTCTTCCCAACGGTTCTACTTGGCACAAACACTAATTAAACACAAAAAACACAACCAAAACAGAATCTAGATAAATTATTTATTACTAAACAGGAGAAAAAAGCAAGGAATAAAAATAAAATTGGGTTGCCTCCCAACAAGCGCTATCGTTTAACGCCCCTAGCTAGGCATGAAAGCGAAGATAGATCTAGGTATTGCCATCTTTGGAAGGCAATCCATAAGTGGCTCTCATAATAGATTCATAAGGTAATTTAATTTTATTCTAGGGAAGTGTTCCATGCCTTTCCTTAACGGAAATTGGAATCTAATATTCCCTTCCTTCATATCAATAATTGCACCAATCGTTCTAAGAAAAGTTCTACCAAGAATAATAGGACATGAAGGATTGCAATCTATGTCAAGAACAATAAAATCCACAGGCACATAATTCCTATTTGCAACAATAAGAACATCATTAATTCTTCCCATAGGTTTCTTAATAGTGGAATCCGCAAGGTGCAAGTTTAAAGAGCAATCATCAAAATCACGGAAACCTAGCAAATCACACAAAGTCTTTGGAATCGTGGAAACACTAGCACCCAAATCACACAAAGCATAGAATTCATGATCTTTAATCTTAAGTTTAATAGTAGGTTCCCACTAATCATAAAGTTTTCTAGGGATTGAAACTTCCAACTCAAGTTTTTCTTCATAAGATTGCATGAAAGCATCAACGATATGTTTGGTAAATGCTTTATTTTGACTATAAGCATGAGGAGAATTTAGCACGGATTGCAACAGAGAAATACAATCTATCAAAGAGCAATTATCATAACTAAATTCCTTGAAATCCAAAATAGTGGGTTCATTAATATTTAAAGTTTTGACTTTTTCAATCCCACTTTTAACAATTTTAGCATCAAGATCTAAAGACTCCGAATTTTTGGAACGCCTTCTAGGTAAAGGTGGATCATATTCAGTCCCATCATTATCAAGATTCATATTACAAAACAAAGATTTAATAGGGGACACATCAATAACTTTTAGATCTTCATCTTTATTATCATGGAAACTAGAAGAACACGCTTTCATAAAGCAATCTTTCTTAGCACGCATCCTAGCGGTTCTTTCTTTGCACTCATCAATGGAAATTCTCATGGCTTCGAGAGACTCATTGATATCATGCTTAGGAGGAATAGATCTAAGTTTCAAAGAATCAACATCAAGAGAAATTCTATCAACGTTCCTAGCCAACTCATCAATCTTAAGCAATTTTTCTTCAATCAAAGCATTGAAATTCTTTTGCGAGGTTATAAATTATTTAATATTAGATTCAAAATCAGAGGGTATCTTATTAAAATTTCCATAAGAATTGTTGTAGGAATTACCATAATTATTGGAGGAATTACTAGGATACGGCCTAGGATTAATGTTTCCTCTATACGCGTTGTTACCAAAATTATTCCTACCAACAAAATTCACATCCACAGATTAATTATTATTCTCAATCAAAGTAGACAAAGGCATATCATTAGGATCAGAAGAAACACCTTTATTAGCAAATAATTTCATAAGTTCATCCATCTTACCACTCAAAACATTAATTTCTTCTATCGCATGCACTTTCTTATTAGTAGATCTTTCAGTGTGCCATTGAGAATAATTAACCATAATACTATCTAGGAGTCTAGTAGCTTCTCCTAAAGGGATTTCCATAAAAGTGCCTCCCGCAGCCGAATCTAAAAGATTTCTACAAGCAAAATTCAATCCAGCATAAAATTTTTGTATAATCATCCACAAATTCAAACCATGTGTAGGGCAATTACGTATCATTAATTTCATCCTCTCTCAAGCTTGTGCAACATGTTCATGATCAAGTTGCTTAAAATTCATAATATCATTTCTAAGAGAGATGATCTTAGCAGGAGGAAAATACTTAGAGATAAAATCATCTTTGCACTTATTCCACGAATCAATACTATTTTTAGGCAAAGATGAAAACCAAGCTTTAGCACAATCTCTAAGCGAAAACGGAAATAGCTTCAACTTAACAATATCATTGTCCACATCTTTGTTCTTTTGCTTATCACACAAATCAACGAAGTTGTTTAGATGGGTAGTGGCATCTTCACTAGGAAGGACGGAAAATGAATCTTTCATGACAAGATTCAGCAAAGCAGCATTAATTTCACAAGATTCAGCATCGGTAAGAGGAGCAATTAGAGTGCTAATAAAATCATTATTGTTGGTATTGGTAAAGTCACACAATTTGGTATTATCTTGAGCCATCGTGACAAGCAAGCAATCCGACACACAAGTAAACAAGAAACGAGCAAAAGGAGGCGAATAGAGAAAGAGAGGGAGGATAGAGAGAGAGAGGGCGAATAAAATGGCAAGGATGAAGTGGGGGAGAGGAAAACGAGAGGAAAACAGCAAATAATGTAATGCGAGAGATAAGGGTTTAGGATGGGTACTTGGTATGATGACTTTTGCGTAGACTCCCCGGCAACGGTGCCATAAATCCTTCTTGCTACCTCTTGAGCACTGCGTTTGTTTTCCCTTGAAGAGGAAAGGGTGATGCAGTAGAGCAGCGTAAGTATTTCCCTCGGTTTTTGAGAACCAAGGTATCAATCCAGTAGGAGGCCACGCACGAGTCCGTCGCACCTACACAAACAAATAAACTCCTCGCAACCAACGCAATAAAGGGGTTGTCATTCCCTTCACAGTCACCTACGAGAGTGAGATCTGATAGATATGATAATATAATATTTTTGGTATTTTTATGATAAAGAGAAATAAATATGCAAGTAAGATAAATGGCAAAGGAAATAACTAAGTATTGGAAGATTAATATGATGGAAATAGACCCGGGGGCCATAGGTTTCACTAGAGGCTTCTCTCGAGAGCATAAGTATTACGGTGGGTGAACAAATTACTGTTGAGCAATTGATAGAATTGAGCATAGTTATGAGAATATCTAGGTATGATCATGTATATAGGCATCACGTCCGAGACAAGTAAACCGACTCCAGCTTGCATCTACTACTATTACTCCACACATCGACCACTATCCAGCATGCATCTAGAGTATTAAGTTCAAGAGAACAGAGTAACGCTTTAAGCAAGATGACATGATGTAGAGGGATATACTCATGCAATATGATATAAACCCCATGTTGTTATCCTCAATGGCAACAATACAATATGTGTCTTGTTGCCCCTACTGTCACTGGGAAAGGACACCGCAAGATTGAATCCAAAGCTAAGCACTTCTCCCATTGCAAGAAAGATCAATCTAGTAGGCCAAACCACTCATCGAGCGCTATCGACCGCTATGCAACATGCATCTAGAGTATTAAGTTAAAAACAGAGTAACGCCTTAAGCAAGATGACATGATGTAGAGGGATAGTTTCATGCAATATGATAAAAAACCTATCTTGTTATCCTCGATGGCAAAAATACAATACGTGCCTTGCTGCCCCTTCTGTCACTGGGAAAGGACACCGCAAGATCGAACCCAAAGCTAAGCACTTCTCCCATGGCAAGAACAACCAATCTAGTAGGCCAAACTAAACTGATAATTCAAAGAGACTTGCAAAGATAACCAATCATACATAAAAGAATTCAGAGAAGATTCAAATATTGTTCATAGATAAACTTGATCATAAACCCACAATTCATCGGTCTCAACAAACACACCGTAAAAGAAGATTACATCGAATAGATCTCCACAAGAGAGGGGGAGAACGTTGTATTGAGATCCAAAAAGAGAGAAGAAACCATCTAGCTAATAGCTATGGACCCATAGGTCTGGAGTAAACTAATCACACTTCATCGGAGAGGCTATGGTGTTGATGTAGAAGCCCTCCGTGATTCATACCCCCTTCGGCGGAGCTCCGGAAAAGGCCCCAAGATGGGATCTCGTGGATACAGAAAGTTAGGGTGGTGGAATTTGGGTTTTGGCTCCGTATCTGGTAGTTTGGGGGTACGTAGGTATACATAGGAGGAAGGAGTATGTCGGTGGAGCAAAATGGGCCCCACGAGGGTGGAGGGCGCTGGGGGGGGATAGGCACGCCCCCTACCTCGTGCCTTCCTCGTTGATTGCTTGACGTAGGGTCCAAGTCCTCTGGATCATGTTCGTTCCGAAAATCACGTTCCCGAAGGTTTCATTCCGTTTGGACTCCGTTTGATATTCTTTTTCCACGAAACCCTAAAATAGGCAAAAAAAACAGCAATTCTGGGCTGGGCCTCCGGTTAATAGGTTAGTCCCAAAAATAATATAAAAGTGTATAATAAATCCCAATAATGTCCAAAACAGGATATACTATAGCATGGAACAATCAAAAATTATAGATATGTTGGAGACGTATCAACCACTGACGGTGTCCTGGAACAATCAAAAATTATAGATACGTTGGAGACGTATCAACCACTGACGGTGTCCTGGACTAGGGGATATAGTATAGTTGGGTTGCCTCGCTCATGTGTTTACCCCTACGTTCCCGATTGTTCGGCTAGGGAGTAAAGGGAGCACCTCTGCGATTGTCACGATCGGGTCGCCCGAGCCGGACCTCAGACTGGGTGAAGCCGAAAGCTAGTGCTCTTATAGTTTTCAATGATGGTCGGCACACAATGGAACTCATGAGTACAAAAAATCTATTGCACAAGTCTCATAATAACAATGAGCACCGAAGAAAGGTATCGGTGGGGGTACTATTTTCTTCGAAGATGCTTCTTACACTTCACGGTAATATAGCATAAGTTCCCTGAGCGCGCTTTGTCTGTTACAGCCTTATGGCCTGATTAACTGGTTATTGGAAACACCGTCGATATTCTCGACCGATGGAGTACATAACCCTTTTCGGTTCTTGACCGAAGAGGGAGAAGCTGACGGTCGGTTAAGACGCGTTTAAAGTTCGGTTGAACATAGATATGATATAAGTACTTCGGTACATGCAATCATTCTTCTAACCAAGTCACTTGGGGGCTCTTAAAGTTTATTTGAGCCGTTTTATAATAAGTGTTCTTCTTCTTAGTCGTTGCAAAGTTTTATTATTATTATTTATCACTCCTTTTTTCGACACGAGTGTGCGGTCACTAGCCGGGGAGCCTAATTTCTCTCTCAAAGCCGCTAGAGTTTAGTTTGCTAAACTGGCCTGATGAGAAGTACTCCGCCCTCGGGATAGGACGTTGAAGCCATAGGCTGACCCACTCGAAGTCTTGAGATAGGATGTATCATGTTAAAACACGACAGAAGCACTTCTTCTTTCTAAGAGCAACTTTCAGATTGGCACCGAACACTTGATATTTTTCGGACGTCATGTTTTTACTGACGTTTCTTGGTTTTCCAAGCTTTTTGGCACTTTTAAACTATTTGTGCTTTTCCAGCATTAGTCTCGTAGTGCAACGTCGGACACCTTTAGGGATTCGGCAAAAACATTCTCAGGTATTGCTATATATGCATCGGTTTCGAATTATGTCTTCGGTCAATAGTTGGGTTGCCCGGCTCCTGCACTTGCTTCCTACGTTCCGTTTTGTTCGGCTAGGCGTGCAAAGGGAGAACCACTGCGATTGTGCTTCCAGCTCACATGGTTAAGCACCTTGGTGGAGAAAGCCGAAAACTAACTTTCACAATAAGCTTAAACTGGTCAGCGATCCGATGACTATGTTAAATGATGGGCTGTTCATAACATTGGCCGAAGTGTTTACGGCTTGACCCCGACTGTCGCCGAACACTGCCGGGGGCTATTAACTGGCCTCCCAAACTAAATCCTCAATATTTTGCTCTTACATTAGAGCTGAGATTTAATGATCATGCTTAGCATGACAACCCAAAGAAAAGAACCAATAGCGGGACTATTTTCTTTGGAAGACATTTCTTCTGTTAAACAGTAATATAACTCTCTGCGCACCTTTGTTTATAAAACTGTATGGCCAGATTGCCTTGTTTGTTGTAAATCTTTGCCCTCATAAAGGCTTTATAAAGTAGGACAAACACTCCTCGTCTATTGGCCGAGGAGGTGGAAGCCGATGGACGGTCAACAGAGTTTGGTACAATGCGGATCCGAGCATTAATGACGTAAAGTACTTGGATACATAGAGTCATTACACATAATTTGTGATTTTACTATGGACATTGATCCTTGATTCGGCCATCCGTGCCCGCATTAAGGCTCGGAGGCTACTGGGCTTCGGGCTTATTATTTACAAATATTAAAGGGGCACATCGATCCCCTGATCTGGTGTTGCCACCCGACCAGTGTCTCGGGGGCTACTGCATTGCCTGTCCAATGCAGAAGATTTTAAGTGCAATACAGTTGCCAAGGAGATTTTGATCCTTAGGTTGGTCGGCCGCACCCAACCTGAGTCTCGAGGACTAAGCACGCCGCTTTTTGTGTCCCGAAGTATTCTGCCAAGCTAGAACTTGATCCTCAGGCCAATTTTGCAAATCAACCTGAGTCTCAGCGGCTACTGGGATCAGCGGTCTTAGGTCATCCTTCAGGTGCATCTCGGGTTTTAGACCGATACACACCTTGAGGGCTACTGGCCATATATCTCAACAGAGAATAAATTGCAATAATAAAAAATATTGACAAAAAATCGGCCCACAGTCAGGGTGGTGCACCACCTCGGAAGCAGTCCGGCATAAAGCTCGGGCGCTAGTGGCTGGCTCCATAGAGGGCATTTCCGGCATTAAGCTCGGCTAAACTCCTTCAAACTTCTTTGAACCAAGGTGATTTACGACACCTCAGATATAGTCCGGCGTTGGAGCTCGGATACATAGTCCGGCATTGGAGCTCGGATACATTCCGGTGTTAGAGCTGGGAAGCGTTCGGGCGTTGGTGCTCGGTTGCAAAAGATACCTTGAATACAGTCCGGCGTTGGAGCTCGGACGCAAGAGGACGCTGCCGCCCGGGAACAACTTCAAACCCGAGGTGTGGCATAAAAATAACAAGGCATTGATAAAGGCCGGAAACTTAAAGGGGCTCCTCGGATACCCGACGTGTAAACTCGTCGAATGCATTTCGGCGATCCTCAAGATCGAAGATAAAGAAAATTTGTTGAACCAGTTTTCAAGACCCATGACCGAAGATGAAGAACAGTTCGGAAGAATCGAGCAGCGTCCCTAACTTGAAGACCGGTTCAGGGGGCTACTGACGGTGTCCTGGACTAGGGGGTACTCACCACGTCGTCTCCCGGTCTATTAGATTGGGCCGAGGCCCCCCATGGCCGTATACTCATGGGCCAGTTCGGACAGCTGCCGCATACAAGGAAGATTCCACAAAGACTTGACGATCAAGACAAGGACTTCTCCCCACCGGCGTATTCGGCTAGGACTCTTAACCTAGGCCTCTGGTGCATTATATAAACCAGGGCCAGGCTAGTCGATAGAATATACAACATACGGAACAACAATCATACCATAGGCTAGCTTCTAGGGTTTAGCCTATCTGATCTCGTGGTAGATCTACTCTTGTACTACCCATATCATCAATATTAATCAAGCAGGACGTAGGGTTTTACCTCCATCAAGAGGGCCCGAACCTGGGTAAAACATCGTGTCCCATGCCTCCTATTACCATCGATCCTAGACGCACAGTTCGGGACCCCCTACCCGAGATCTGCCGGTTTTGACACCGACAACCACCCTATCATACCACATCACAACCATTTTAATAGCATGGTGGCACGCAAGGTAAACCATTATAAGCTCCTAGCTAACTAAGCATGGCATAAGCAACTACAATCTGTAATTGTCATTGCAAATATGTTTCTTTCATAATAGGCTGAATCAGGAACGATGAACTAATCATATTTACAAAAACAAGAGAGGTCGAGTTCATACCAGCTTTTCTCATCTCAATAAGTTCATGATATAATCATCATTATTGCCTTTCACTTGCACGGCCGAATATAGTGTGGATAATAATAGTGTACGTGCATTGGACTAAGCTGGAATCTGCAAGCATTCAATTCAAGAGATAAGACAAGGTAATATGGGCTCTTTGTTAGATCAACAATAATGCATATGAGAGCCACTCAACATTTTCATTATGGTCTTCTCCTCTCGACCCCCAAAGAAAAGAAACAAAACTATTTACACGGGAAACCTCCCAACAAGCAAAAGAAGAACGACAAATATTTTTGGGTTTTATTTTTAATTACTACTACTACAGGCATGGAAAGTAATCTAACTAAAAGCTACAACTAATTTTTTTGGTTTTTCTTAAGGTTTATTAAGGCACACAAGAAGAAAGCTAAAAAGGAAATAAACTATCATGGATGATACAGTGAAAGAGTATGAGCACTGACAACTAGCATGAGTGTGTGAACATGAATGTAATGTCGGTGAGAAATACGTACTCCCCCAAGCTTAGGCTTTTGGCCTAAGTTGGTCTATGCCCATGGATGGCCTGGTGGATATCCGAAGTTGAAGTTGGGGTCGTACTGAGATACATCAGCTATTGCCTGACGAGCTGCAGCTTGGAGGCGAGATGCCTCCGTCCTCCTCTCGTACTCAGTCGCCTCCTCCTTGGTTATAACATATCTCCCTTTTGCCTGAAAGTCAAAGAAGGCAGGAACAGGGAGAGAGACGTGATAGGTGCGTCATCTGTCAAAGATTAGTCGGTACTGGAGGAACTGATTGTTCCTCTCAACAAACTGATGATGAACCATGGCATTATAATCTAAATAAGCAAGAGGCAACTCAATATCATCTCCACGTATGGTTATCTCAAGAAAATCAGCTAAACGGGTAGCGTAAATTCCACCAAACAAATCTCCATTAATTTTGTTATTATGCAACCTGCGTGCAACAATGGCCCCCAAGTTATATTGTCTATCTCCTAATACAGCACTCTTGAGAACACTAAGATCTGGCACACACATGTGACATGCCTCATCCTTACCATTTATGCATCTACCTATAAAGAGAGCAAAATAATGTGTAGGGAAAATGAATGCTCCCTATGGTAGCTTGCGTGATTTCCCTAGATTCCCCCACAGTTATACTAGCAAGAAAGTCTCTATATTCAGATTTGTGAGGTTCACTAACATTACCCCACTGTGGGAGTTTACAAGCAGTGTTAAAATATTCTAAGTCCATGGTATAAGATTTATCATAAAGATCAAACAGGACAGTTTGAGAATTGCGTGATGATGAAAATTCAAACTTTCTCACAAAGGAATCAGTGAGGTAGTGGTACTGACGGCACTTATCTGCCACGAAGCTCTCAAGATCAGCATTATGCACATATCCGTCAAATTCCTCCTTGATTCCTGCTTGGACCATGAAATCTTCTGACGACCATTCACAAGGCCGCACTTGAGCATCCCTCGGTGGTTCATCGTCCGGCTCACGCATTGCGGGCCTGGGTCCTTGCTTCCTTGAAGAACCACCTTGGTACATTTTCCTAAACATATTTCCTCCTCTGAAAAATTTCTGAAATTTTTAGTAACTTCAAAATAAAAGTGAACCAAACTCAACAAAATTGATAGCAACTACTCCCACTAGTGCCTAGAGACTATATCATGCATTAAGACTACTTTTGACCACATAAATTTCACACGCAAGCTCAAGAACAGGGTCACCTAAGAAGCAAAATTTGCAATGAATAGAGCACTAGAACAAAAACTAATTGGACCATTGGAGGAGTCACATACCAAAGAACAATCCCCCAAAGCAGTTTTGTGAATGGAGCTTTGAGCTAGGAGATCGAAAATGGCAGCAAGATGAGCTAGAACTCGTGCTTGAGCTGGTTGGTGATTTTTTTGGGAGGAAGAAGGAGTGTGTAGTGGCTGGAATAAGTGGAGGGGGGCCACCAGGGGCCCACGAGGCAGGGGGCGCGCCCAGGACCCTCGTGGCCAGGTGCTTGCTCCCCCTGGTGTGTTCTCGGTGCCAGATGTTCTCAAATATTTCAGAAAAAATCATATTAAATTTTCAGGGCATTTAGAGAACTTTTATTTTCAAGGTATTTTTTATTGCACGGATAATTCAAAAAACAGACAGAAAAATACTATTTTTGCTTTATTTAATATAAATAACAGAAAGTAAAAATAGGGTACAGAGAGTTGTGTTTTCTAAATTCACCCATCTCATGCTCATCAAAAGGAATCCAATAACAAGGTTGATCAGGTCTTGTTAACAAACTCATTTCGAATAACATGAAACAGAAGAATTTTCGAATGACACTATGTTACCTCAATGGGGATATGCACATCCCCAACAACATGAATATCATATCTCTTTGTAACAGTAGGAAGAGGAAATTCAAAACCTCCAATAGTAATCGATGGAATTTTTCCAATAGAATTGATACTGTGGACTTGAGGTTGTTTCCTCGGAAAGTGTATCGTATGCTCATTACCATTAACATGAAAAGTGACATTGCCTTTGGTGAAATCAATAACAGCCCCTGCAGTATTCAAAAAGGGTCTTCCAAGAATAATAGACATACTATCGTCCTCGGGAATATCAAGAATAACAAAGTCCGTTAAAATAGTAACATTTGCAACCACACCAGGCACATCCTCACAAATACCGACAGGTATAGCAGTTGATTTATCAGCCATTTACAAAGATATTTCAGTAGGTGTCAACTTATTCAAATCAAGTCTACGATATAAAGAGAGAGGCATAACACTAACACCGGCTCCAAGATCACATAAAGCAGTTTTAACATAGTTTCTTTTAATGGAGCATGGTATAGTTGGTACTCCTGGATCTCCAAGTTTCTTTGGTATTCCACCCTTAAAAGTATAATTAGCAAGCATGGTGGAAATTTCAGCTTCCGATATCTTTCTTTTATCAGTAACAATTTCCTTCATATATTATCATAAGGATTCGTTTAAGCATATCAGTCAAACGCATACGCAAAAAGATAGGTCTAATCATTTCAGCGAAGCGCTCAAAATCCTCATCATCCTTTTTCTTGGATGGCTTAGGAGGAAAAGGCATGGGTTTCTGAACCCATGGTTCTCTTTCTTTACCGTGCTTCCTAGCAACTAAGTCTCTCTTATCATAATGTTGATTCTTCGATTGTGGGTTATCAAGATCAACAGCAGGTTCAATCTCTACATCATTATCATTGCTAGGTTGAGCATCGACATGAACATCATCATTAACATTATCACTAGGTTCATGTTCATTACTAGATTGTGTTTCAGCATCAGAAATAGAAATATCATTGGGATTCTCAGGTGTGTCAATAACAGTTTCACTAGAAGCATGTAAAGTCTTAGCATTTTTTCTTTTTCTTCCTTTTAGAAGGACTAGGTGCATCAATATTAATTCTCTGAGAATCTTACTCAATTCTCTTAGGATGGCCCTCAAGATACAAAGGTTCCTGTGTCATTTTACCACCTCTAGTCATAACTCTAACAACATTATCATTTTTTCTTATTATTTAATTCACTGAGAAAATCATTCTAAGCTTGGTATCCATAGAAGCATGTTTACTAATAAGTTTAAGTTCACCTTTAACACTAGCCATATAATCACTCAAGTGTTCGATCATATAAGCATTATGTTTCAATTGTCTACCAAAATAAGCATTAAAATCTTCTTGCTTAACCATAAAGTTATCAAATTCATCCAAACATTGGCTAGCAAACTTAGCAGGAGGGATTTCAGCTTTATCGTATCTATAGAGAGAGTTTACCTTTACTACCTGTGTCGGGTTATCGAGACCGTGTGTTTCTTCAATAGGTGATGAATTAAGACCATGTATTTCTTCAACAGGAGGTTAATTCTTAACATCTTCGGCTTTTATACCTTTTTCTTTCATAGATTTCTTTGCCTCTTGCATATCTTTAGGATTGAGAAATAGACTACCCCTTTTCTTTGGAGTTGGTTTCATAAGATCATATTTCATTCTAGCATTCAAAGATTTTTCCTTCAGCTTAGCTAATAGTTTCTTAAGATCACTTCTATCATTGTAGGCAAGAAAGTCTCTAGCAGTTTCTTCATCCATAACATAACCCTCAGGCACAACAGGCAATTCATATCTTGGGGGAGAATCTTCATCATCACTTTCATCTATATTATCAGTTTCAATAATTTCATTCTCTCTAGCCCTAGCAAGTTGTTCATCAAGAAATTCACCTAGTGGCACAGTAGTATCAAGCATAGAAGTAGTTTCATCATAAGTATCATGCAAAGCAGAAGTGGCATCATCAATAGCATGCGACCTATCGGAATCAATAACAGCAGTAGGTGTCGCAAGTTTACTCATAACAGAAGGTGAATCAAGTGCAGAGCTAGATGGCAGTTCCTTACCTCCCCTCGTAGTTGAGGGAAAATCTTAGTTCTTTCATCTTTCAAGTTCCTCATAGTGACCAGCATATATAAATCCCAAGTGACTCAAAGAATAGAGCTATGATCCCCGGCAACGGTGCCAGAAAATGGTCTTGATAACCCACAAGTATAGGGGATCGCAACAGTTTTCTGTTGGACATATGCCCTAGAGGCAATCATGTATGCATGATGTGTATCAGCAAGTACGCGACTAGTTTGTGGGACTATGCATTGTATGATGATTGTCCTAAAAGGTCCCTAGTCGAAAGGGTTGTGTGGACGCACAGCCGACTAGACTAGCATATGACACGGTCGATGGCTTGGTCTCACTAGCCATGGAGCATTGGATGCTAGCCGGATAATATGGACTTGGAAGGATCTGTTCGGATTCTACGTAGTCGGATCCGAGTCGAGATAAGGTCCGAGTCGGACAGACCAAACTATGAGACACAGCGATATGTCATATGTGAGTCTCTAGTACAACATACGTTCTATGTCCTAAGACCTGAGCTGGCGCATGAACTCGGGATGGTGACCCACTTGCTTTCGGCCAACCAAATGCTAATCCGTGACTGGGTAGTTACAAAGGTAGGTTTCGGGCTTGTCCAGAACCATGCTGCGAGACATGGTCGAGCAAGATGGGATTTGCCCCTCTAATCAGGAGAGATATACTCTGGGCTCCTCGTGTGATCCGACCAAGATAAGCATGGCCATGCGACATGGATTATGACATAGTCCGGTTTGTGGTCGGCATCACTAGAACGAGAAAGAGGTCGGGCTAGCACAAGGATGACAGACTCTCCTTGAGCCCAACAACATATATCGTGTGGCAAAAGGAATGGAAGTATGATGTACAAGTTCGCCTAACCAGCTTCATAGTCTGCTTGGTGTTCGGCATGCCTTGGTAGGGGCCGCTGCCAACCGTGGGGTTCAGAGGTGATCCAAACTACGGCCAAGCCGGCTTGAACCTAAGGGGTCACGCGCTTAAGGGAAGGGACCTATGAGGTCGGATCCGAGGACACTGGTCGGATGTGATCCGAGCTGTATTCGGATTCTGGCCGAGTAGACTTATGGGCTTTAGGGTTCGTGCGAGGCCCAAGTGTTGAGCCCACGATGGACACCTATATAAAGTGCGGTGCGGCACACTCATGCGATTGATTGCTTCAGCATTGTCACTAGGGTTTGCATGTGTTGCGAATAGACACCTCCACTCGCCGCTGGTTGTGTGATCGGACCTAGCAGTCCGTCGCACGGTGTTCCTCCTGCACGCGCGGATACCGTTAGAGGCGGTGCACTTGCGCCGCTCCGGCAAACCTGTACGTGGGAACCGACTACCGGTTGTACGAGGGAGATCGGACGAGGAGGAGACGATCCACGCGGACGCGCTTCCCCAACTCTTCTTCCACTGCACGTCACTACGCGTCTAGTGGTAACGAACTGTGATCCATCTCCCATAGCATGTTCTTGGTTGTTTTGCGCGTAGGAAAATTTTAGTTTGCAGTCGACGCACCCTACCGTAGAACCCAACAGTGGTATCAAAGCCTCTGTTATAGGATTTGGATTCAGATCGTATGCATATTAGATATGTGGAGGCGATATATGAGATCTATTGTCGTTGATGAGATCGACTATGTGCACAGTTGATGAGATCAACTGCACATGGGGATCTATGTGGCTATGTTTTCTGATGATCAGAGTCGATGAGGTCATGACACAACCTACCCCTACCGGTCAATATCCGCCATTGGGGTTAACAGTGAAACGTAAATCTGAATCGGGCTCGCGATGATCGATAAGATCGGTCAGATCGGAAAATTCGGCGTGATCGGAGTTTAGACGTGATCTTTGATTTCCGAAAACGTGTATTTCGTACACGTCACTCAAACCGGTAGAATGCGAGAAACTTTGTTTTGCAGGTTTGATGTGAATAGTATGGCTCATGTGTATGTGATGCATGTGTCTAATTTATACATGGCATGTGTGTCATGTTTGTCAGCCGGCAGGAGCCAAAGTGTTGTCATTATATTGTATAATGACCTGCATGTCGACTTATGACTCTATGTAAAATTCATTACTAGTTGTAGTAGTTGGATAATAGAGATTAGGTTGGCGGCTTGGCGGCCCGGCGTGACAAACAAGATGGAGTTTCTAGATGGTCATCAGAGTTGGAGCCGACCTGGAAGAACATCCATGAAGGAGCCATACTATTTCACAATATATGTTTTACTTGTGATTGTTATGCTTCTTTGTTTCTATGCATGTTAGAATGGTAGAAAGATCCCTCATGAATATCAAGTAAATTGCCATTCCCGATGTTGCACCTTCGCACGTCAAGTACGTCTAGTAGTGGGCTCATAAAATTGGGGTGCTGCTAGGTGTCCTTGAACTGAAGGGTTCGTGTTGGACACGAACATGCATTGCATTAGGTTAACTTGACAAGGCTACCAAAACAGTTTTGGGCCTTATGGCAAAAGAGGTCGGGAGCCGGAGTATGAGATACCTACCCAACCGACAGGAGTCGTATAGAGATACGATTAGCAAGGAGTTGCTTACCGGATAGGCATGTTGTCTAGCAGTGATGCTAAAGCTCACTAGTCGCATGTGCTAGTCGGATCCTGAAGCACTGAGAGTTTGCAGAGGGATGCTGACTTCAGTGGGAGTATTTCTGCTTAAAGCTAGAATTACTCTACATAAACACATTTCTTAGTGATTGCATATTTTTCTGTTGTAGATCAATGGCACCACCTGCTCAACCCAACTTTGCATTGAAATCAATTCTGGAAAAGGATAAACTGAATGGAACAAACTTTACTACCTGGTATAGAAATTTGAGAATTGTTCTCAAGCATGATAAAAAGGAACATGTTCTAGAGAATCCGCTTCCAGAGGAACCTGCCGATAATGCTAGTACCACAACCAAGAATGCCTACCAGAAACTCGTTGATGAATCAAACAAGATTGCCTCATGCTGGCTTGTATGGAGCCCGATTTGCAGCAGCATTTCAAAGACGTTGGGGCTTTTGATATGATTGAGAGTCTCAAGAGCATGTTTCAGGTGCAGGCTAGGACCGAAAGGTTCAACGTCTGGCGATCCTTGATGGATTGTAAGCTGAAGGAAGGTGATCCACTAAGCCCGCATGTGATCAAGATGATCGGATATGTGCAAGCTTTGGATCGGTTGGGCTTCCCGCTCTTGGATGAGCTGGCTACTGATGCAGTTCTGGGTTCTCTTCCGCCCAGCTATGGGACGTTCATCTCGAACTATCATATGTATGGCATGGATAAGAAGCTCACTGAATTGCATGGGATGCTCAAAGTGGCAGAGCGGGATATTAAGAAAGGCACGCATCAAGTGTTGATGGTGCAGAAATCGGCTAAGTTCAGAAGAGATGGTCCAAGAAAAAGGCAAAGGCAAGGGGCACGAAGACGGTAACCTCCACCGCTGCGCCGAAGTCTGGACCGGACTCAAAGACCATTTGCTATCATTGCAAGGAAACTGGTCACTGGAAGAGGAACTGTAGCAAGTGGCTTGCAGAGCATGGCAAGAAGGCCGGGAATGCTGCTTCAGGCAAAGGTACACTTGTTGCATATGTTATATACATTTACCTTGCCGACATACCTAGCAGCTCTTGGGTATTTGATACCGGATCAGTTGTTCACATTTGCAACTCGATGCAGGGGCTGGTAAGAACTAGTCGTGTGGCACAAGGGGAGATTGACATCAGGGTCGGCAACAAAGCAAGAGTTGCTGCGTTGGAGATCGGCACGATGCAGCTCCAGCTTCCTTCTGGATTTATTTTGGAATTGAATAATTGTTATTACATTCCAGCAATTAGTCGGAACATAATTTCTGCCTCATGCTTGATGAGTCAGGGTTATGGATTCAATTTAAAGGACAATGGTTGTTCAATTTATTTGAATGGTATGTTCCACGGCTATGCACCCATTGTTGATGGGTTATTTATATTGAATCTCGAACAGGAACCGGTTTATAACATGAATGTCAAGAGGCATAAGCCTAATGAGATAAATCCGACATACTTATGGCATTGCCGGCTTGGACACATTAGTCTGAAACACATGAAGAAGCTCCATGATGATGGACTCCTAACTTCGACCGACTTTGGGTCGTTCAAGATATGAGAATCATGCTTGCTCGGCAAGATGACTAAGTCTCCTTTCGCAAAGAGTTGTGAGAGGGCATCCGAGCTGTTGGAACTGATACACAGTGATGTGTGTGGACCAATGAGAACAACTACCAGAGGTGGCTATCAGTACTTCATGACTTTTACCGACGACTTGAGTAGATATGGATATATCTATTTGATGAGGCACAAGTCGGAAACTTTTCAAAAGTTCAAAGAGTTTCAAAATGAGGTTGAGAATCAGCTCGCCAAGACTATAAAACTTCTACGATCTGATCATGGAGGTGACTACATGAGCCAGGAGTTTGATGATCATCTGAAAAGCAGAGGTATAGTACCTCAGCTCACACCTTTGGGTACACCACAGAGAAATGGTGTATTGGAACGGAGGAATCGTACCTTGTTGGACATGGTTCGATCTATGATGAGCAAATCGGATTTACCCTTGTCAATCTGGGGATACGCTCTAGAAACTGCAGCTTTCACACTTAACAGGGTACCATCAAAATCCATAGATAAGACATCACATGAGATGTGGACCGGGAAGACTCCCAGATTGTCTTTTCTAAAGATTTGGGGTTGTGAAGAATTTGTCAAGCGACTTATGTCAGACAAGCTTACACCCAAGTCAGACAAATGCATATTCGTGGGATATCCGAGGGAAACCTTGGGATATAGCTTCTACAACCGGGAGGAGAACAAAGTGTTTGTTGCTCGGAACGGGGTTTTCATTGAGAAAGAGTTTCTCAGTCGGGAGACCAGTGGGAGGACGGTCCGACTCAAAGAAATTCGAGTACCACTCGGGGATGGCTTGGCGGGTGATGAGATCATACCGGAGTCAGCCAGGAACCCGTAGTGGAAGAGGCACCAGAACCACGGAGGTCCGAAAGATTGCGCAGAGTGCATGATGTATTGTTGCTAGAAAGCGATGAGCCAACCACGTATGCGGAAGCGATGGTGAGCCCGAATTCCGAGGCATGGTTAGAGGCCATGAGATCTGAGTTAAAGTCCATGGATGAAAATCAAGTCTGGGACTTGGTTGATCCGCCGCCTGGCGTAAAGTCCATTGGCTGCAAATGGGTCTTTAAGAAGAAAACCGATGTGGATGGAAATGTTCAGATCCACAAAGCTCGGCTTGTTGCTAAAGGTTATGGACAATTTCAAGGAATTGACTACGACGAGACTTACTCGCCGGTAGCAAAGCTGAAGTCGGTAAGGATCGTACTAGCTATAGCTGCATATTTTGATTACAAGATATGTCAGATGGATGTCAAAACAGCTTTCCTTCATGGAAATTTAACTGAGGACAATATATGATACAGCCCGAGGGTTTTGTCGATCCGACTAGCACTAGTAAAGTATGCAAGCTCAAGAGATCCATTTATGGGTCGAGGCAAGCATCTCGGAGTTTGAACATTCATTTTGATGAGGTCATCATTGGTCTCGGTTTCATCAAAAGCGATGAGGACGCTTGTTTATACAAGCATTTAAGTGGGAGCTCGATTGTGTTTTTGATCTTGTATGTGGATGACATATTACTGATCGGAAATGATGTTTCGATGCTGAACTCGGTCAAGGAATCATTGAATGGCAAATTTTCAATGAAGGACCTTCGTGAGGCAGTTTACATTTTAGGCATCAAGATCTATAGAGATAGATCGAGGAGGCTGCTCGGCTTGAGCCAAAGCACGTACATGGATAAAGTGTTGAAGCGGTTCAACATGAGTGAGGCCAAGAAAGGGTTCTTGCATGTCTCACATGGTATAAGGCTAAGCGAGACTCGGATTCCTTCGACATCTGATGAGCGAAGCAGGATGAGTCGGATTTTGTATGCCTCGATAATTGGATCCATCATGTATGCCATGATATGTACACGGCCTGATGTTGCTTTTGCAATAAGCCTAACAAGTAGATACCAGGCCAACCCAGGTGAGAGTCACTGGGCAGTGGTAAAGACTATTTTGAAGTACCTGAAAAGGACTAAAGAGATGTTCCTAGTTTATGGAGGTGAGGAAAAAGCTCGTCGTAAGGGGTTACGCCGATGCTAGTTTCCAAACTGACAGAGATGATTGCCGATCACAGTCCGGATTCATGTATGTCATGAACGGGGGAGCAGTGAGCTGGATGAGCTCCAAGCAAGATACGATGGCCGATTCTACCACAGAAGCTGAATACATTGCGGCTTGTGAAGCTGCAAAGGAAGGTGTTTGGATCCGGAACTTTCTGGATGATCTTGGTATTTTCCCAGCCTCGGTAAAACCATTGGACCTTTATTGTGATAATTCTGGTGCCATCGCACAAGCCAAGGAGCCGAGGGATCACCACAATACCAGACACATAGATTGGAAATATCACCTGATACAAAAGATCGTAAAGAATGGTGATGTTGAGTTATCCAAAATTCACACGGATACAAATGTCGAAGATCCGTCGACTAAGACGCTTCCACAAACCAAGCATGAGGGGCACGTTAGAGCTATGGGCATTCGATGTCTATTTGATTGACTCTAGTGCAAGTGGGAGACTATTGGAGATATGCCCTAGAGGCAATCATGTATGATGATATTTCCTATGTGTTTATGAATAACGATAGTCCTTGGACATTATCAATGATGTGTATCAGCAAGTACGTGACTTGTTTGTGGGACTATGCATTGTATGATGATTGTCGTAAAAGGTCCCTAGTCGAAAGGGTTGTGTGGACGCACAGCCGACTAGACTAGCATATGACACCGTCGATGGCTTGGTCTCACTAGCCATGGAGCATTGGATGTTAACCGGATAATATGGACTTGGAAGGATCTGGTCGGATTCGACGTAGTCGGATCCGAGTCGAGATAAGGTCTGAGTCGGATAGACCCAACTATGAGACGCATCGATATGTCATCTGTGAATCTCTAGTACAACATACATTATATGTCCTAAGACCTGAGTTGGCGCATGAACTCGGGATGGTGACAGACTTGCTTTGGGCAACCAAACGCTACTCCATGACTGGGTAGTTACAAAGGTAGGTTTCAGGCTTGTCCAGCCCATGCTGCGAGACATGGTCGAGCAAGATGGGATTTGCCCCTCCAATCAGAAGAGATATACTCTGGGCCCCTCGTGTGATCTGACCAAGATAAGCATGGCCTTGTGACATGGATTATGAGATAATCCGGTTTGTGGTCGGCATCACTGGAATGAGAAGAGGTCGGGCTAGCACAAGGATGACAGACTCTCCTTGAGCCCAACAACATATATCGTGTGGTAAAAGGAATGGAAGTATGATGTATAGGTTCGCCTAACCAGCTTCACAGTCTGCTTGGTGTTCGGCATGCCTTGATAGGGGCCGCTGCCAACCATGTAGTTCAGAGGTGATCCAAACTGCGGCCAAGCCGACTTGAACCTAAGGGCTCGCGCGCTTAAGGGTAGGGACCTACGAGGTCGGATCCGAGGACACTGGTCAGATGTGATCCGAGCTGTATTTGGATTCTAGCCAAGTAGACTTATGGGCTTTAGGGTCCATGCGAGGCCCAAGTGTTGAGCCCACGACTGACACCTATATAAAGTGGGGTGCGGCACACTCGTGCGATTGATCGCTTCGGCACTGTAACTAGGGTTTGCATGTGTTGCGAATAGACACCTCCACTCGTCGCCGGTTGTGTGATCGGACCTAGCAGTTCGCCGCACGGCGTTCCTCCTGCATGTGCGGATACCGTTAGAGGCGGTGCACTTGTGCCGCTCCGGCGAACCTATATGTGGGAACTGACTACCGGTTGTACAAGGGAGATCGGACGAGGAGGAGACGATCCACACGGACGCGCTGCCCCAACTCTTCTTCCCCTGCACGGAACTGCGCGTCTAGTGGTAACGAACTGTGATCCATCTCCCGTAGCATGTTCTTGGTTGTTTTGCGCATAGGAAAATTTTAATTTGCAGTCGATGCACACTACCTTAGAACCCAACATTTTCGAGGGTAGAGTATGCAACCCAAATTTATTGATTCAACACAAGGAGAGTCAAAGAATATTCTCAAGTATTAGCAGCTGAGTTGTCAATTCAACCAAACCTGGAAACTTAATATCTGCAGCAAAGTATTTAGTAGCAAAGTAATATGACAGTAGTGGTAACGGTAGCAAAAGTAATATTTTTGGTTTTATAGTGATTGTAACAGTAGCAGCGGAAAGGTAAATAAGCAAAGAACAATATATGAAAAGCTCGTAGGCAATGGATCGGTGATGGAGAATTATGTCGGATGCGATTATTCATGCAACAGTTATAACATAGGGTGACACGGAACTAGCTCCAATTCATCAATGTAATGTAGGCATGTATTCCGAATATAGTCATACATGTTTATGGAAAAGAACTGGCATGACATATTTTGTCCTACCCTCCTGTGGCAGTGGGGTCCTATTGGAAACTAAGGGATATTAAGGCCTCCTTTTAATAGAGTACCGGACCAAAGCATTAAAACATAGTGAATACATGAACTCCTCAAACTACGGTCATCACCGGGAGTGGTCCCGATTATTGTCACTTCGGGGTTGCTGGATCATAACACATAGTAGGTGACTATAGACTTGCAAGATAGGATCAAGAACTCACATATATTCATGAAAACATAACAGGTTCAGATCTGAAATCATGGCACTCGGGCCCTAGTGACAAGCATTAAGCATAGCAAAGTCGTAGCAACATCAATCTCAAAAC
This sequence comes from Triticum urartu, assembly GCF_056163025.1. Classification (NCBI taxonomy): domain Eukaryota; kingdom Viridiplantae; phylum Streptophyta; class Magnoliopsida; order Poales; family Poaceae; genus Triticum; species Triticum urartu. The sequence goes on from NC_141876.1 coordinate 570,847,560, forward strand.
ATAGTGGATACTAGGGATCAAACTCTAACAAAACTAACTCAATTACATGATAAATCTCATCCAACCCATCATCGTCCAGCAAGCCTACGATGGAATTACTCACGCACGGCGGTGAGCATCATGGAATTGGTGATGGAGGAAGGTTGATGATGACGATGGCTACGGATTCCCCTCTCCGGAGCCCCGAATGGACTCCAGATCAGCCCTCCCGAGAGAGATTGGGGCTTGGCAACGGCTCCATATCGTAAAACACGATAAATCCTTCTCTCTGATTTTTTTCTCCCCGAACACGAATATATGGAGTTGGAGTTGAGGTCAGTGGAGCGTCAGGGGGCCCACGAGGCAGGGGGCGCGCCCAGGGGGTAGGCGCGCCCCCACCCTCATGGACAGGGTGTGGGCCCCCTGACGTGGATTCTTATTCCAGTATTTTTTATATATTCCAAAAATAATCTCCGTTGATTTTCAAGTCATTCCGAGAACTTTTATTTCTGCACAAAAATAACACCATGGCAACTCTGCTGAAAACTGCGTTAGTCCGGGTTAGTTCCATTCAAATCATGCAAGTTAGAGTCCAAAACAAGGGCAAAAGTGTTTGGAAAAGTAGATACGATGGAGATTTATCAACGAGCACACACATTCTAATTAAAAGAAGCATGTGCGATGGTAATAACGAGCGTGCATGGTTGTTGGAACAAGACGTGTGCTGACATTGCCTATTTGCGGCGCACCGTATGGTGCAAACGCCACATACGCGGCTGAGAAGGCGTACATGCCCACGTTGCGCCTTCCAGGAATAGTGCTGCACTTATAACCGTCAGTAAATTTTGAGCATGCGTCCCGTCACATTCCAAATTGCAAACCTGTTCACACCGATCAAAACCTAAACGGTTTCCCACTTAGGAGCGTATTAGTACTCGGTTATAAATACTACTACTCCAAGATGACTGCACATTCCTCCTCAACTCCTCATCCACGAAAACAAATAAGTCATTCATCATCGTTCCCTTGCGTCACCCATGGCCAGCGTGAGTTCTGGGTCGAGAGATTGCCACCAGGGAGATGCGAGCATGGAAGCAGAATCACGAGAGATGTCCCACCTCACCGTGAACGCAGCCGGCATATCCTGCCGCGCGGCCGTAGCAGCACAGAGGTCCCGCTGCGCCACCGAAGCAGCACGCAGGTCCCGCCGCGCCGTCGATGCGGCAGACTGGTCCGGCCACGCCGCGGAACTAGAAGAGATGTCGCCGCGCCACGAATGCAGCAGAGATGTCCTCCCGAGCCACGGCAGCCTGGGAAAATGTCTCGCAGGCAGGCGAGGACTCTTGCAGGCGCATGCATGCGATCGTCCATAACTAGATGGATTAGATCTCCGACTGGGCGAGGTTGCAGGACGACATGAAAGCCTCTCTTGCCGGCATCATCCGACAACTAAATGAGAGCAATGTGAAGCTCCGGGCCGAGCGTGACCTACTAAGGGCGAAGATCGTCGGAAGTGCGGAGCAGCAGGAGGAGAACACTGCCTTGTTGAAGAGGACCGACATCATTGTCGAGAAACTTATGGACGAGAATGCCATGCTACGCATCGAGCGCAGAAGGCTGGTGGAGGAATTCGTGGATGCTCTCAAGCAGCATCTTGAGGACAAGAAAGAGCTTATCGCCGCTCACCGCGGGGACTAGTCCCCGCGTCCTGCGGCAACGTATCAAGAAAGCAGAGATCAGCGAACCAGCTCGTTGTCTTCCTTCTTCTTTTGCCCTTGTGTATTTCGGGCGTTGCTGCATGAGGCTTTTTTTTAATTATGTTCCTTTTTTGTGGGGATTTTTTAATTATGTTCATAAATATGTAAGACAATTATTATCCACTATCATCATCCTTATATTCATCATGCTTGCTATAAGTCGTAGTCAATGCTATATAGGTCCGTCGGATCTTACATCAAGAACCGTGCAAAAATTTCTTTTCAGATTTTCATTTTTCTCTCTTAAATCTCAGTCTAGTGAGACATATAGGCACGCCATAGAACAGGGGCTCGGGCGCAATTAATGGAGATGTTGGGAGGGAGGTGCGCAGCAGGTAGAGGTCAAAGGGCTCTCCTCCCACACGACACCTCCTAGCCAATAAAAAATGGGACGCGTGGTGGCACATAATTGGTAAGTAGAACGCCCAGGGTTTCAATAATACTTGTGTTTTCGATTTGTAATGTGACAGCACTTGTTCCAAAATGACATTGTTGATTGTTAATGTGTGCGCCTTCGCAAATCGGACAGAAAAATTACCACAGCATGTTGGTGACATGTCATGACACCATGCCAAGTTTCATGATTTTCAGGCGTGTTTTCGATTTACAGGAATTAAAAAACTAAGTTTCTCAATCTTTCCGGCCGAGCCACGACGCCCAGATATTTGAATTTCATTCTCATTTCTTATATGGGACCTAGAAATTCACCCAAGGACACACATGTTATTTTTCAACCAACTTTGGTGCACTGGAGCATGTGCTTATAGTTCAAATTTGAATTGTGCACATTAAATGCACAGAAACTCAATTATTGTATAAAAAAGGCCAAACGAACCCAGAATAATTCCAAAATTTAGCATGATACTTCTATTTGGTCTAATCTACCTATGTAAAAAAATTAAGGCGGGAGAAGGCAGTGTACATATGTCGTTTCGCACACGGAGGTGACACGTTCCCTCTCGGAATCACGAGCCTTCTTGAGGGAAGCTTCGGTTTGCAAGAAGTTTACACCAAAGCTTGTCCCAATTTGGCCAAAAAAATTACCATAGCATATAGGTGCCATGTCATGCGCCATACCAAGTTTCATGATTTTCACGCATGTTTTGGATTTACAGGAATTAAAAAATCAAGTTTCTTAATCTTTTCGGCCGAACCACGATGCCCAGATGTTTGAATTTCATTCCCATTGTCGGTGTACTAGAGTAGGGGTACCCTAGTATCCCGAACTTGTGCACGGGCAGTCGCAGCATCCCGCGGCAAGGCTTGCCGAGTAACTGCCAAGGTCCTCCGTGGCTCCTTTGGAGCCATTCAAGAACAAAGTATCCAAGTCAAAGAGACAAGACCCCGGCAAGAGGAGCTTGCCGGGAAGGCCAACCGAGGCACCTTAAGGCCCCGGCAAGAGGAGCTTGCCGGGAAGGCCACCCAAGGCATCTCAAGGAACTTGCCGCGACGCGTCACGCGTCCCGGCAAGGCCCGGTGAGCGACAAGCTCCCGGACGCGACAAGACAACGACAGCGGCAAGGCGCTTGCCGCGGCAAGACACCACTGTGCCCGCGCTCCAGCACATCCACCAACGTGTCACTCTGGGACCCCTCCAGGCATACGTGGCGGGAGGCTGTGCAGCTTGTGGTGCGCGGTGGCAAGCGGCGCTGACAAGATCGCCATCGTGGCGAGCGGTGGCGTCCCTGACGGTCCCTTTTTGCACTATTTAGGCGACACAGACGGGCATTTAATGCCCTTGTCCCCTACCGTCGGGGTTAGGTATGATACACTGTAGCGGGTAGCTGTACCTACCGCAACACCTTTCCATTTTTACCCTTTGCCTCCGTTGCCACCTGTTGGTGACCCCTTGAGCATATAAAAGGAGGCCCATGTGCAACGTAGAGGGGGGTTCGAAAAACACTCACGCTCGGTCTCGCTAGCCGCTGGTGTGTACTGTAGCACTCCACGCTCCCGAGCCAGAAATCAATACAAACCACAAAGCAGGAGTAGGGTTTTACGCATCCGTGCGGCCCGAACCTGGGTAAACCGCTCGTGTGCTTCGCCTCGATCCGCTCTTTGCACGATCTCCGCCCCCGCCGAACCGAAAGGGACCCGGTCCGCCGGTCCCATAGGTGCCCGTGGATCAGTACCCTGGCATCTTTGGCGCGCCAGGTAGGGGGCGTCGAAGTTGTGTGAACCAGATCCAGCATTCTCGCGAGCTAGATCTTCATCATCTTCATCAACATGCCGCCGAAGAAGAAGGTTTCGGAGGCGGCTGCTCCGTCCGCGCCGAACCCACCATCGCCGGAGCAAACAGCTGATGGGGCAGGAGCCGGCGGAAGAACGTGCGTCGACGAGGGAGCTCACGGTGCTGCCAGGTCCAAGGACAAGGCTGCGCTGCCCAGCGGCGGCGTAGCCGGCTCCCACAACGACCGGGCGCACTCTAAGACCTCGGCGTCCGTACATGCACCGTGCCCATCTCAGGAGGCGCGGGACCGGCAGCGTCATGGTACTCACGGTACCATGCGTTGGCTAGACCAAGATCGAGTTGGTGGATCTCGGAGCGCTCAGGACCACCATGCACGCCAATATGCTGGCGCGAGCGAGACACGGTCGCCTGGACGGGATACTGCTCCTTCTAACGTGGTTAGAAGTCCGAGCATATCCCGTTCCTCGCACCGTTCGCCACCGCCACCCGCCACTGCAGCAGAAGCTTTGGCGCGAGCTCAACTGCTCCTAGACTACCCTCCAGCGGCAGACAAGATCGACGACTGGAGGGCTACCATTCAGAGTCTCATCGGCTTCGCCAACGGCGACACTCAACGGCAGCCGAGCACGTCGCAGCCGCAGCCAGTCAGCCAAGCACGAGCCGGTGGCGACAAGACCGGTGGGGGTGCGACCTCTATGCACTCTCCGCCCCGAAGGCCAAGATTGCCGACTCGCTGGATCCACCTCGACAGCGACTCCACCGCATCATCAGATCCGCGAGCTCGTCGCGATCAGCGTCAAGTTCTACAAGAACGACAACAAGAGGACGCTCGTACTCGCATCGAGCGCCGAAGAGAAGCGCGGCGTCAATCAGACCAGCGCGCTGGGCCCTCTGTCGACATGCATGCGCCAGGGGAACCAGGCGACTTGCCGTACGCGGTAGGTTGCCCTGCGTTCACTCGTGAGCTGCGGCAAGTCCAGTGGCCCAGCACGAAGAATTTCAAACCAGATGTACCAGAGAAGTACGACGGCAAGTCGCATCCGTCGGAGTTCCTTAGCATCTACACCATCGCGGTGCAGGCTGCCGGGGGGCGGGACGACAAGATCCTTGCCAACTACTTCCCACTGGTGCTCAAGCCCAACGTCAGGTCCTGGCTCATGCACTTGCCGGACAACTCCATATCCTCTTGGGCAGACCTATGCCATCAGTTTGTCGGCGCCTTTACAGGCGGCCACAAACCTCATGGCCAAGAGAGTGACCTTCATCTGCTCGCCTAGAAGGAAGGAGAGCCCCTGCGCAAGTACATTCAGAGATTCAGCCGTGTACAGCACAACATCCCAAATGTCCACCCTGCCACGGTCATCAGCGCGTTTCATCAGAACGTGCGTAACCGCAGGATGCGGGAGGAGATGGCGATGTGCAAGATCACAGACGTCGGTGAGCTGTATGCCCTGGCCGACAAGTGCGCACGTGCTGAGGAAGGGAGGAAACTTCCCGGAGAAAATACAGCAGCAGGAGGATCTGACAGCGAGGATGCTGCCCCGGCAAGGAAAAACCGGCGGCGGAACAGGAAGAAGAGAGGCAAAGATGTGCTAGTCGTTGAGCAGTCCAGCAACGAAGGTGGCGCCCAAAAAGCCAAGGTTGGTAGCTCCGGCAAGGAGATTGCCACATGCACCAACTGCCAGGCTGTGGCGGTCGCCGACAAGCAGGACGGCACCGACAAGCAGTACTGCAAGATTCACCGCACCAAGGGCCATGACCTCCAGAGCTGCAAGAAAGTCGAGCAGCTTGTTCAGCAGCAAAAGGCTGAATACGAGCGATGCGACAAGGAGAGGGCCCAAGGAGGTGCTGGAGAATCTGGCAAGAAGTGCGCTGGCCGGGGAGGACGCCGCGGCAAGGAGATAGACCTCTCCGCGGCCGCGACAACGATGAAGACGACGACGACGATGAAGACATGGATGATGTTGAGACCAGTGAGCAGGAGTTCCAGAAAGCCACAGAGGTCTTGTGCGTTGACGGTGGTGCTTCTCTGCATACTTCGCACCGCCAGCTCAAGCAGTGGGTGCGGGAAGTCAATGCAGCAGAACCACCCGTCGAATCACGCAAGCTTCTGAAATGGTCCAGCACGCCTATCATCTTTGATATTGAGGACCACCCTGATCGCACAACTGCGGTCGGGTGCTTGCCGATGTTGGTTTCACCAACTATCCGCAACCTCAAGGTCACTAAGATGTTAGTTGACGGCGGGGCCGGCTTGAACCTGATCTCCTCCGCCGTACTCCAGAAACTCCAGATCCCTGACAGCGAGCTCGAAGAGACCGGCACATTCCAAGGAATCAACCCGGGAAGGAGCAAGCCGAAGGGGAAGGTCACGTTGCCAGTTACATTTGGCAGCGAGCTGAACTTCAGGACTGAGAGGGTCACTTTTGACGTTGCCGATATTCCATACCTTACAATGGGATACTTGGCCGTCCAGCACTCGCCAAGTTCATGGCAGCCTCTCATTACGCATACAACATGCTGAAGATGCCAGGCCCGATAAGCGTCATCTCCGTCCCCGGTGACAAGAAGGATGCTCTTATCTGCGCCGACAAGATCTACCGGGAAGCAGCAGCCGCAGCAGATCGCGAGTCACTTGCCGCTGAAGCTCCCAGGGGGAAGAAGACCAAGTCCGGCAAGAGTTCTGATGCCCACTCCGGCAAGCGCACCTCTTCGGAGTGCTGCACTGCCGTCGAGGACGCACCATCGAGCTCCACCGGCAAGTGTAAGAAGACGATGGCAGCTCCGCCAGAGACGAAAAAGGTGTCCGCCAAGGAGGACGGCACTGGTGGTACCTTCACCATCAGTGCCACTCTCGACCCTAAATAGGAAAGCGCGTTCGTTGCTTTCCTGCAGGCGAATGTCGACGTGTTTGCGTGGCAACCGTCTGACATCCCCGGTGTTCCCAGGAAAGTAAATGTGAGCACCATCTTGCCGTTTGTCCTCATGCGCGGCCCGTCAAGCAGAAGGTCAGGAAGCAAGCAGTGGAGCGCCAAGAATTCATTGCAGAAGAGATCAAGAAGTTGGAAGTAGCAGGCCTTGTCAGAGGAGTGCTCCATCCTACGTGGTTGGCCAATCCTGTAGTCGTGCGCAAGGCAAACGGGAAATGGAGACTTTGTATCGATTTTACCGACGTTAACAAAGCTTGTCCCAAAGACCCATTTCCTTTGCCGCGCATTGACCAGATTGTTGACTCCACAGCCGGATGTGATTTACTTTTCATTTCTTGACGCATATTCAGGATACCATCAGATCTTCATGGCAGAAGAGGATGAGGAGAAGACCGCATTTATTACTCCATGTGGCACGTACTGTTTCATACAGATGCCTTTCGGATTAAAAAATGCTGGTTCAACATTTGCAAGAGTAGTCCATGTCGCTCTTGAGTCACAAATACACAGAAATGTGGAAGCCTACATGGATGACATAGTGGTCAAGAGCAAGGACAGAGCAACTCTGATTCAAGATTTAGACGAGACCTTTGCAAATCTGCGCAAGATCAGCCTCAAGCTCAACCCAGAGAAGTGTGTGTTTGGAGTTCCCTCCGGCAAGCTTCTCGGGTTCTTCGTGTCTCAGCGGGGAATTGAAGCCAACCCCGACAAGATCAAGGCCATTGAGAAGATTGAAGCACCAAAACGCGTCAAGGATGTACAAAGACTTGCCGGTTGCGTGGCTGCTCTCAGCAGGTTTATCTCTACGTCTGCTGAGGGCGCCCTGCCATTTTTCAAATTATTGAAAAAGGCAGGTCCAATGAAATGGACTCCGGAAGCGGAGGCTGCGCTGCAAGACTTGAAGAGATACCTGTCCTCCCCTCCAATACTTGTCGCACCTAGGCCACAAGAGAAGTTGCTGCTGTATATAGCGGCGACCAATCAAGTGGTTAGTGTTGCGTTAGTAGCGGAGAGGGAGGCAGATGACGAGCCAGCAACCACGGCAAGCACATCTAGTGACAAGCAGGGGGCTTCCCCGACAAGCTCTGGTCCCGACAAGGATGGATCTGCGCAGATGCGCGAGGAAATACAGAAGAAGATGGTGCAACGCCCAGTTTACTTTGTCAGTTCCCTTCTGCAGGGGGCTAGGTCAAGGTACTCTGGCGTGCAGAAGTTGCTTTTCGGCCTTCTCATGGCCTCGAGAAAGCTGCGCCATTACTTCCAAGCACATGAAATCACAGTTGTCACTCGCTTTCCGCTGAAGAGGATACTACAGAATCCAGAAGCGACAGGCAGGATTGTTGAGTGGGCACTGGAACTGTCAAGCTTTGGCCTCAAGTTTGAGAGTACTTCAACTATCCAAAGCAGAGCATTGGCAGAATTCATAGCAGAATGGACGCCAACAACAGATGAAGAAATTCCAGAAACGAGCATCCCCGTCAAGGAAACAAGCAAAGAGTGGCTGATGTACTTTGATGGTGCCTTTTCGCTGCAAGGCGCCGGTGCTGGCGTGCTGCTTGTCGCACCCACCGGAGAGCACCTCAAGTACGTAGTCTAGATGCACTTTCCCAAGGAGCAAGCAACAAACAATACTGCAGAGTATGAAGGCTTGCTTGCCGGTCTCAGGATCGCTGCAGACCTTGGGATCAAGAAGCTCATTGTCAGGGGTGACTCGCAGCTTGTCGTCCGCCAAGTAAACAAGAGCTATTAGAGTCTGTTGATGGAAGCTTACATCGATGAAGTGAGAAAGCTAGAAGAGCACTTTGAAGGCCTATAGATGGAGCATGTTCCAAGAGCTCAGAACGCCATTGCCGACGGCCTGTCAAAGTGCGCCGCACTTAAGTTACCTGTGGAACCAGGGATCTTTGTGCTCAAGCTGACTCAGCCGTCCGTAACGCCATCAACTGGACAGAGCAAAAAGAGGAAGTTTATTTCTGGTGACTATCTGCCGGCAGAGCTTCCCGAAGCCGCCGCCAAGAATCCCAAGATCAACACCAAGAGCGCTGAGGAGCAGTCTGCTCCGGCAAGCCCTAGGGTTTGTTCCGTCGTAGCAGAAGCTTCCGGAAAGTTTTGCTCCGGCAAGCTTGCCGGGGAACGTCAAGCTCCGGCAGACCTGCAGGTTCTCGCCGTAGAAGCGGATGTTCCCGCAGCGGCAGATTTGCCTTTAGTCCTTGTTGTCGAGCCACAAGCTCCAGCATGGGCACAGCAGATTGTCCGTTTCCTTCAAACAGGAGAACTTCCCGACAAGCAAGAAGAAGCGGAAAGAGTAGCCCGGCAGTCAAGTATGTACCAGTTTGTCGACAAGACACTGTACAGAAGAAGACTCAACGGAGTGAAATTGAAGTGTATTCACCGGGAAGACAGACAAAAGCTGTTGGCGGGGATACATGGAGGCATATATGGACACCACATTGGCGCAAGAGCACTTGTCGGCAAAGCATCCCGGCAAGGTTTCTTTTGGCCGACAGCCCTCCAGGATGCAACTGCACAAGTAACCAAGTGTGAAGCGTGCCAGTTCCATTCCAAGCAGATACACCAACCAGCTCAAGCTCTCCAGACGATCCCTTTATCCTGGCCATTTTCGGTTTGGGGGCTCGACATCCTCGGCCCCTTTCCCCGAGCAGTCGGGGGCTTTGAGTACTTGTACGTTGCAATCGACAAGTTCACAAAGTGGCCGGAAGTGGAACCAGTGAGGAAGGTGACAGCACAGTCAGCAGTCAAGTTCTTTAGGTCGATTGTTTGCCGCTTCGGGATCCCTAACAGGATAATCACCGACAACGGCACGCAATTCACAAGCCGCACCTTCATGCAGTACGTCCAAGATCTTGGCGCCAAGGTCTGCTTCGCTTCTGTTGCTCACCCGAGAAGCAACGGTCAAGCGGAGAGGGCAAATGCTGAAGTGCTGCGCGGGCTCAAGACCAGAACTTTCGACAGGCTGCACAAGTGCGGCAGAAACTGGATCGAGGAGCTGCCGGTGGTTCTTTGGTCGATCAGGACGACGCCAAATCGAGACACCGGATAGACACCTTTCGCTCTAGTCTATGGAGCAGAGGCAGTTATCCCCACGGAACTCGTATACGGGTCACCTCGAGTGCTCGCTTACGATGAGCTTGAGCAAGATCAGCTGCGACAAGATGACGCGCTGCTCCTTGAGGAAGACCGTCTTCAGGCTGCTATGCGAGCTGCTCGCTACCAGCAAGCTTTGCGCCACTACCATAGCCGCAAAGTTAACGCCAGAAGTCTCGAGGAAGGCGACCTTGTTCTTCGGCGTGTTCAGTCCGCCAAGAATTCCAACAAGTTGATGCCGAAGTGGGAAGGCCCTTACCAGGTGAAACGAGTCACTAGGCCTGGCGCTGTCCGCCTTGAGACCGAAGATGGCATTCCGGTGAGCAACTCCTGGAACATCGAGCATCTTCGTAAGTTTTACCCGTAAGGCGCGGTTGCCGGAACCTGTTCCGGCAACCACCTTTTGTACAAGTCTTGCCGCTGTTGCACGTAATCCTTTGTACAAAGCCGGGCGCAGACCCCGTGCATAAGTAAAGCTCATGTGCTCCGCACATTTTGTCGATTTCATGCTTTCTATTTTTTGCGTGTGTTATCTGACACTTTGTGCAGCACCAACTCCCCGGTAAGCAATAACGAGCCGTAAGGCTCCATATCTTTATTTTCTCTTCTTTCTTTTTTCTCAAGGAAAAGAAGGTTCCCTCGCCCACAAGTTTGCCGGGGGGAAAAGAGAAGATAATGGTGTGGACCAGGCGTCGTTCAAGAAAGTTTCGCCTCGCCGGGAAGCAAACAACAGAAAAGCTAAGTTGCCAAAGTTTGAGCAATCAGATTTTTTAAAAAATTTAAGTTATCTCCCTAGAACGACCGCACTTTGTATGGAAAACCTGTGCGCGGAGGAACCGACTCGTAGCTAGTTGCGCCCTTACTTTGTTTCGAGTCTGCTCAACAACTTAAGTGAGCTGCAACTAGTTGCGACAAGGTTTCTTGTCGGTAACGGCACCGCCAGCAGGCTGCTGACGTCCCGCACTCAGCGCTCGCGGCTCAGGTGCCTGCACCGGCAAGTTCCCTGAAAGCGTAGGGCAAAAACATACAAAGGGAGGAATCAAGTAAAGGGAATAACATTGCAATTAATACCCAGAATAGAGTTATATTACAAAGATAGCTTGTGGCGGCTCTAATACATTGTTTTCATAACATGACAAACAGCGACAAGAAAAGAAGAAACAGGCAGCCTAGTCTACGCGATCGCCTTCGATCCTCTTGATACCGCTCACCTTGTCCACAATGGGTGCGACAAGGGCCTTGAGCACCTCCAGATCAGCATCCGGCGGCAGGGTCTTGAGGACGTTGGTGAGGTTGAGGCCCGGATTGCGGAAGGCCATCTTCACCAACACTTTCTGAAGAGCTCCCGCGCAGATCTTGCGCGACTCGTCGGCCAGCTGCTTTGGGACCCTCTCCCGGAGCCGCTGAAGGGCCGTCGCCACGCCCTTGAAGAACAGGACGAGCTTGGCGCTGGGTTGGAGGTTGTCGTCGGAGGGATACCCGAGATCTTCCATCCCTAGCTGCGCCAACTCCCTGTCAATGTCTTTGACGGCGTTCACAAGACTTTCCGTCCAGTGCTCCACAGTCTCCCTGAAGGCGTTTTGGGTGGCGGCAACGCTCTCTAGCAGCGCCTTGTCGGCCTTGATTTCCTCCTTCAAGGCCGCCTCCTGCTTCTTGGCACCGTCCAGCGTCTTGGTCAGAGCGGACAGCTTCAACACAAGATCTGCATTATAGTTCTTGGCGGCGCTGAGCTCCTTGCCGTTCTCGGAGAAATCCGCCTCCAGCCGCGCCACCTTCGTCTTCAACTCCTCCTTGGCGGCTTCGGCGGCGGCGGCGGCGTCCTCTGCTTGTTTGAGGGCTCCGCCAAGTTTTTCCTCGCGCGCGGCAAGCTCCTCCTCGTGGGCGTCGAGATTGACCTTCCGCTGCGCCAGCTCACCCTCCTCCGCGGCAAGTCGCTGCCGCTCTTCGACTTCAGCCTTCTCGAGGAGGAAGGCCTTCTGCGCTTCGGCAAGCTGCTCCCGCTCCTCCGCCAGGGACCGGAGGGCTTCCCGGTGGAAACCCCCGAGCTCTTCCGCGTGCTTTTCGATGTCTGCTCCCGCCTTCGCGACAAGCGCCTCGCGGGATTCCAGCTTGGCTTGCCGCGCGCGGTAGAGCGACAGCAACTTCCGCAGCAGCCGCTCCTCCTCAGGCTCGTTGCTGCTGCTGCTCGGCGCGTCGACCAGCGTCAGCCCCGCGGAGGCGAGCACCTCCCCGTCGAAGATCTCCCCCTCGACCGGCGCCCTGGAGCTTGATGCCCAGGGAAGATTGATGAAGACGTCGTCGCCGGCCTTCAAGTAGACGCCCCGCTGGGGCTCCTCGGAGCTTGGCGTTGCGGCTTTGGCGGACGGGTCGGTGATCGGCGTAGCGCCTGGCGCTCCTGCGGCCTCTGGGCCGTCAGTACGATCGCCAGACCCCTCGCCAGTTGCTGCGGCGGCAGCCTTGGCGGCCTCGGCGCCGGTGGGATCGCCAGCGCCGGCCGCTTCTTCGGCGGCAACCTCGGTCTCCATCTGCTCCACAGCAGATGGGTCTGACGGCCGGAAAAGGGGAAGAGTCAAGAAAAAACCAGCAAAAACCCAAAAAGAAGATCAAGAGAAGAAGAGCCCAAGGGAAGTTTTGAAGCAAGAGGAGTACCTGTGCCGGGTTCTGCAGTTGTGGTCTCCGCCGTTGGGGGGCCGCTGGTGCTGTCCCTTGCCGGAGAACCTTCCCTTGCCGGAGACTTCTCCCTTACCGGGAAGCCCTCCCTTGCCGGAGGGTTCTCCCTTGTCGGGGGATTCTCCCTTGGCTCCTGGTGGGGCTGCCCTGCTCCTACACGAATCAGCAATCAAATATCAGCAAAGACAAGTACCCATGCGCGCCTCGCAGCGGAAAGTAAATCATACACTTACGCTGGGGGCTGCTCTGGAGAAAAGTCGCCGAATCCGGCAAGGTTGTCTCGGGCGCGCCACCTGCTGTCGCAGTGGGCTCGTCCTCGATGACGATCACCGGGACCCTAGCTCTCTTTGCTGCTCTCTGGGCCAGAGTCCTAAAGAGGAACAAGTTCAGAGAAAAGCAAGTGAGAAACAAGACAAACAGCAAGGATTGAAGAAATGCAAGTACAGCAAGAGAAGCTTACTCTTCTTCTTCTTCCTCGTCGGAGCTGAACGCGGAGAAGTCGAAGTCCGGCGCGCGCCCGGCGCGAGGAGGCGGAGGAGAAGCTTCCCTTGGCCGCTTGGCGGGAGCAGTGGCAGTGGTATGAGCCGACCCCGCTCCGGCTGCCGGCGCGGCGTGAGCAGCGGCAAGAATTGAAGCGGTGGTCCGGCTAGACTCCGCCCCAGTTGGCGTTGCAGCATGAGACGCTCCCGCGGCAACGGTGTTTGCCGCGGTGGAGCGTGTCACGCGGCGTGGCGACTATTGACCCGCTTGCCGCTCCGCCACGTCACCGGCCTTGCGAAGACGCCTTCTTGGTGGGGATGGAGGCTCTACTTGCGGCGAGCTGCCCGAAGAAGAGGAGGAAGAGGAGTTGATTTCCAACGAGCCGCTCGTGTCCTTGGCGGGCTCGCTCGGCTCGGCGTCACGCCTGGCAAGCTCCTTCTTGATGGCGGGCTCCCCTCGCTCGGCACGGCTTGCCGCTTCTGCTGCATCTGCCTCCTCCACGGTGAATCCAAACTCGCCCGCGGCTGCGGCTGCCGCCGCCTCTTCCAGCCTAGTGGCGATGAGTGCCATCTCCGCATCCGTGGTGTCGCGGGTGAGGCTGTCCTTCTCGTCGGAGCGGATCGGCACTTCCACCAAGTCATCGAAGAACTGCTGCACGACGTCGTCTGCAGGCTCCTGCCAAGTTGGCACAATTCCATGCGAGTCGCATTCCGGCATCATTGCCCGGATGCAGTCGAGCGAGGAATTGTTGCACAGCGGAACGACGCCCCCCGGCAACCTGAAAACTTCGGGACATTGGGGGTCATACTTGAAGAGCTCCTGGAGCATCGCGTTGAGCTCCAAAACTGTGAAGTTGTAGTTGAGGCCCGGCCGCAACCTCATGATGTCTGCCGCATTCTTGAACTCCCAAGTGGGCCTCCCCCGTTCCTGCAGGGGGGCAATGCGGTGGCGAAGGAAGTCTGCACCAAGAGCGCCTACAGTAAGCCCGGCAAGCCTGAGGCGCAGGATCCTGGTGACGGCAATCTTCAGCCTCTCGTCTTCCGGGGCCACGTCACTCCAGTCGCTGCCGCGTGCTACTGGGGTTTGGCGCCGGGTGGTGAATGGCTGCGGGTTCTCCTCGTCAATCCAGCACCAATCTGCTCTCCACTCCTCCCACTTGCCGCGGAACTCTCCCTCCAGATAGGTTTCCTTCTTGCCGGCCCTTGAGATCCAGGCGATTCCGCCAGATAGAGGCTCTCCTCTCTCTACTCGGGGTATGAAGAAGTGGCGAAAGAGGGCTACGTTGGGATGGACTCCAACAAAGTTTTCGCAGAGATGTGCGAAAACTGCCATGGTCAGAACGACATTGGGGGTGAAGTCAAGGAGGTGGAATCCATAGGTATTCATGATGTCGCAGAAGAATTCAGAGAAAGGCGGGCAGAGCCTGCAATAGAAGAACAATGTGAAGAAAGGGTATCCGTTTGGGCTTTCTTCCAAGCAGCAGCGGGGAGTACCTTCGTGCGCGGATGCGCTCGCGTCTCCACCGACCAGAAAAGGTAGTAGTTCTCCCTCAGCTCCTTCACGCCAAGCTTGGGGGGAAAGACGGCCCGCTCCTTCCGCAGCGCCGCGAGCCGCTGCGCCTCGGTCGACTTCACGACCTTCCCCTTGTCGGCTTTTGGAGCCATGGCGGAAGCAGTGGAAGAGGTTGACGGCGTTGGTGGCGCTGGTGGCGATGGGGGGCGGAGCGCTGCTCTCTCTCTCTCAGCTTTGGGAAGGCGAGGGAGTGGCGGAGATTTCTGAGATTGGAGCAGCAACGGGCGAATGGGCGAACTTCCCCTGTTTCCCCTGCTTATAAAGAGGGAGGGGGCGGACGTTCCACATTTCCGAATAAAGAAACCACCCACGATCTCTCCCACGACGCCGCATTCGACGCGTGCCGTTCGGGGAGGGCGCGGTGGATACGGATTTAGATACGGCGTAACCTAGGCCGCGCGTGCCCGTGCCCTGTTTTGGGCCTGGCCCAACAACGCTCGGCACCGTGTATGGCCCAGGCCCGGGGGCTCCTGTCGGTGTACTAGAGTAGGGGTACCCTAGTATCCCGAACTTGTGCACGGGCAGTCGCAGCATCCCGCGGCAAGGCTTGCCGGGTAACTGCCAAGGTCCTCCGTGGCTCCTTTGGAGCCATTCAAGAACAAAGTATCCAAGTCAAAGAGACAAGACCCCGGCAAGAGGAGCTTGCCGGGAAGGCCAACCGAGGCACCTCAAGGCCCCGGCAAGAGGAGCTTGCCGGGAAGGCCACCAAAGGCATCTCAAGGAACTTGCCGCGACGCGTCACGCGTCCCGGCAAGGCTCGGTGAGCGACAAGCTCCCGGACGCGACAAGACAACGACAGCGGCAAGGCGCTTGCCGCGGCAAGACACCACTGTGCCCGCGCTCTAGCACATCCACCAACGTGTCGCTCTGGGACCCCTCCAGGCGTACGTGGCGGGAGGCTGTGCAGCTTGCGGTGTGCGGTGGCAAGCGGCGCTGACAAGATCGCCATCGTGGCGAGCGGTGGCGTCCCTGACGGTCCCTTTTTGCACTATTTAGGCGACATAGACGGGCATTTAATGCCCTTGTCCCCTGCCGTCGGGGTTAGGTATGATACACTGTAGCAGGTAGCTGTACCTACCGCAGCACCTTTCCATTTTTACCCTTTGCCTCCGTTGCCACCTGTTGGTGACCCCTTGAGCATATAAAAGGAGGCCCATGTGCAACGTAGAGGGGGGTTCGAAAAACACTCACGCTCGGTCTCGCTAGCCGCTGGTGTGTACTGTAGCACTCCACGCTCCCGAGCCAGAAATCAATACAAACCACAAAGCAGGAGTAGGGTTTTACGCATCCGTGCGGCCCGAACCTGGGTAAACCGCTCGTGTGCTTCGCCTCGATCCGCCCTTTGCACGATCTCCGCCCCCGCCGAACCGAAAGGGACCCGGTCCGCCAGTCCCATAGGTGCCCGTGGATCAGTACCCCGGCACCCATTTCTTGCATGGGACCTAGAAATTCACCCAAGGAAACATATGTGATTTTTCAACCAACTTTGGTGCACTGGAGCATGTGTGCTTGTAGCTCAAATTTGAATTATGCACATTAAATGCACAGAAACTCAATTAATGTATAAAAAAGCCAAACGAACCCGGAATAATTCCAAAGTTTAGCACGATACTTCTATTTGGTCTAATCTGCCTGTGTAAAGAAATTAAGGCGGGAGAAGGCAGTATACGTATGTCGTTTCGCACACGGAGGTGACACGTTCCCTCTCGGAACCACGAGCCTTCTTGAGGGAAGCTCCGGTTTGTAAGAAGTTTACACCAAAGCTTGTCCCAATTCGGCCAAAACAATTACCGCAACATGTTGGTGCCATGTCATGACACCATGCCAAGTTTCATGATTTTCAGGCGTGTTTTGGATTTACAGGAATTAAAAAACCAAGTTTCTCAATATTTCTGGCCGAGCCACGATGCCCAGATGTTTGAATTTCATTCTCATTTCTTGCACGGGGCCTAGAAATTCACCCAAGGACACACATGTGATTTTTCAACCAACTTTGGTGCACTGGATCATGTGCTTGTAGTTCAAAATTGAATTATGCACATTAAATGCGCAGAAACTCAATTAATGCATAAAAAGGCCAAACGAACCCGGAATAATTCCAAAATTTAGCACGATACTTCTATTTGGTCTAATCTGCCTATGTAAAAAAATTAAGGCTGGAGAAGGCAGTGTACATATGTCGTTTCGCACAGGAAGGTGACACGTTCCCTCTCGGAACCACGAGCCTTCTTGAGGGAAGCTTCGGTTTGCAAGAAGCTTACGGCAAAGCTTGTCCCAATTTGGCCAAAAAACTTACCGCAACATGTTGGTGCCATGTTATGACACCATGCCAAGTTTCATGATTTTCAGACGTGTTTTGGATTTACAAGAATTAAAAAACCAAGTTTCTCAATATTTCCGGCCGAGCTACGACGCCCAGATGTTTGAATTTCATTCCCATTTCTTGCATGGGACCTAGAAATTTACCCAAGGACACACATGTGATTTTTGGACCAACTTTGGTGCACTGGAGCATGTGCTTGTAGTTCAAATTTGAATTATGCACATTAAATGCGCAGAAACTCAATTAATGTATAAAAAAGGCCAAACAAACCCGGAATAATTCCAAAATTTAGCACGATACTTCTATTTGGTCTAATCTGCTTGTGTAAAAAGATTAAGGCAAGAGAAGGCAGTGTATGTATGTCATTTTGCACACAGAGGTGACACGTTCCCTCTCGGAACCACAAGCCTTTTTGAGGGAAGCTCCGGTTTGCAAGAAGCTTACACCAAAGCTTGTCCCGGTTCGGCCAAAAAATTTACTGCAACATGTTGGTGCCATGTCATGACACCATGCCAAGTTTCATGATTTTCAGGTGTGTTTTGGATTTACAGGAATTAAAAAACCAAGTTTCTCAATCTTTCCGGCCGAGCCACGACGCCCACATGTTCGAATTTCATTCCCATTTCTTGCGTGGGACCTATAAATTCACCCAAAGACACACACGTGATTTTTCAACAAACTTTGGTGCATTGGAGCATGTGCTTGTAGTTCAAATTTGAATTATGCACATTTAAGTGCCTAGAAACTCAATTAATGCATAAAAATGCCAAACGAACCTGGAATAATTCCGAATTTAAACACGACACTCATGTACTAGTTGCATGTTCACCGTAAGTAAATGTTCTAGCAATTCAAACACCATCCTTTCCCTCCGTAACACCATTTTGTCTTTCAAAACATAATGAAAAAATCAGGTATACCACAAAGAGTTTACTAGAAAGAATCGTGTGGGATGCGATATAAAATATCTTGGCGCACTGTCTTGTCTGGCTTACATAGGAAGCTTCGTCGTCTACAGTCCACCGTGCCGCTTGAACCACACTTGTGCGCCAGTTTCTCGCGGCACCGAGAGAAATTTTTTTGCCACCACGGAAATATCTATCTCCCCGCCCCTCCCTCCCACCAAAAGCCACATTTCCATTGTTCCTCCTTGCTTTCCAAGTTCAAACCTTCACTGATGCTTACTGGCAGCTCAGCATCCTCGTCGGCGGCCCTTCTTCTTGCAGCGCCGCCTCCTCGTCGGCTACCCTTCTTCTTGCAGCGCCGTCACCTCGCCGGCGACCCTTCTTCTTGCAGCGCCAGCTCCTCACCGGCGAATCTTCTTCTAGCTGTGTGGCCTCCTCGCCACCGACCCTTCTTCTTGTTGCGCGGCCTCATCGATATGGTCAGGTAATCCACACCCCACCCAGACCATCCTCCTCCTTTCCCGTCCCACATACCCCGACCGACAGCGCGACACCTTCCACCAAAATCACTGCCCCCTCCTCCAATTAAGTGCCTCCCACGGCCATTTTGCACGCAGTATAATGTGGAACTCAGTAGCATGCAGCCGCATGCGCGCACGAGGTCCCTATGACTGCCATGCGTGTTGACCGCCAGATCTTGGAGGAGCACCTCGTCTTCGAGGCCACCGTCGACACTGCCACGTGGTTGTCTACTTTAAAATATAGTTCGTGTTGTTTTCTCGAGGCCACCGCCAGTGCCTTCTAGTGATTTGTCCTCTGTAATGTTAATATGCAATCTAATGTTCAGTTAACAGTTTGGTCCTCTGAAATGTAATGTTTAGTTAACACTTTGGTCCAACAATTGCTAAATTTCGTAGTACTGTTCTCAAGCATTCTTTGTTTTGTTAACTGTCTTATCTTCTAGTACATGTTTCTATTTTGCAATGTCGTGCTCAGTTAACTATTTTGGTTCATTTGGTCTGCTGTCCATTTAACTATTTGGTTCAGTTCTGCAATTTTATTTTCATTTTCTATGGGTACAATTTTGTATTGTTATGCATGTGACACCAATCGAATTTGGTTGTACTCAATACATGTTCTACTGATAGTATGGCAACTCTCAGTTAACCTGATCAAGATCTTCCTTATGTGTGTTGCAGGGAAACAATGGGAGACACTGCGGTTTACCATCGAGGTTTGTTCAAGCAGGGTCCTTGGGCTAATAGCACATTATTGTGCAGTTGCAGGAATCATTCTAATATTTAGGTTTCTTACAATTTGGTCTTACACATGTAGGTCCTGCTGTTAGAGGCTTAGACCCACAGTTCCACCCATTTTGCATATGGGGAAATGAGATGTCCATGAATATCAGTCAAGTCAAGAAACTCAGAAAGATTGTTAGGATGAAGAAACTTGCGACGAATAATAGCAAGATCTTTGTTTGCACAATGAAGAAGACATCGGTCAACTATAGGATGGTACTAACTCTTTTACCTTGTTTTTACCCCTTACGCCATTTCAAAATTTATAACAGCAATTTATGCATAGCTTTGTTTTTAGTACTTTTCAAAGCAGTTCACCGATGATTACCTCTCAAACCACCTGCATGGTCAAGAGGCAAGGAAGGTATTCATTCAACACCCATGGTACAATATTGAAGTCTTGCTGAAGAGGATGAAGGTTGGGCAGGCAATTATCCATAGCCACTGGCCTAAAGTTGCAAGGACATTCAACATCACTGAAGGCTCAATATTTGCCTTCCGCTTCTATAGTTTTCCCAGATGAGATTCATCTGTCTATTTACCGTGTATGATGCTATTTTCCAAAGGTTTTTGATGCTGCATGTGAAACTTGGTGCTGTTGTGTAATGGCGTAACTAAGTGCCGAAGCTATTTGATGTAATTCGATTATGAAATCCTGCATGCCGTTACGCAGATATGAAATATCTGGTGTGTTTTATAAGAAATATCAATTTGATTAGTACATGGATTATCAATAATAGGCTAATTACCCTGCTTATTGGGGTTTTCTATTGCAGACGGTTACTCAGACAACACCGTGGGCGATGAACTCAAACAACCCGCACGGTTTCTAGAAAATAGGTGTGTTCGATCAACTAACAATCACACACCACTTTCGGCAGCGAACTGTTTGCGTTAGGCCACCTTGCACAAACATTTCCACACAAAGAACTGTGTGTGATATACATACCTATGGAAATGTTTTTCTAGGATTCACCGTGTGGGATGTACATACCTACGGAAATGATTGGGTTTCGATGCCTCACCCGATCGCACACGAGCTCATTTGGTGTCCTAGGAGGGACTATCCCCGACGGTTTCTGGGTCGTGTGAGAAGGACCCCCCCTATTGCCCACACTCACTTGGCGATGGTTCCAAATGTCATCGGGTTAAAAACCGTTTGTATAGCACGTCGTTGTACCAGTGCATGGAGTATTACAAGAAGCATTTATGGCAGCTAATTGTTCATCAAGAAAGCTATCATCAATAGGTAGTGGGTCGTCAAGAACATTTTCCAACCTAGACAAGTTGTCTGCAACGGGGTTCTCAGCTCCCTTTCTATCAATAATATGCAAATCAAATTCTTGTAGCAAGAGAACCCATCTAATAAGTCTAGGTTTAACATCTTTCTTTTCCATGAGATATTTAATAGCAGCATGATCTATGTGAACAGTTACTTTGGAATCAAAAATATAAGATCTGAACTTATCACAAGCAAATACAACTTCTAAAAATTCTTTTTCAGTACTAGCATAATTTCTCTGGGCACTGTCTAGAGTTTTACTAGCATAATGGATGACATTTATTTTTTGTCGACTAATTGTCCTAGAATAGCACCAACAACATAATCACTAGCATCATACATAATTTTGAAGGGTAAATTCCAATTAGGTGGCTGAACAATAGGGACAGAAATCAAGGCTTTCTTAAGTATTTCAAATGCTTCTACACAATCATCATCAAAAACAAAAGGAACATCTTTTTATAAGATATTAGTGAGAGGCCTAGAAATTTTAGAGAAGTCTTTAATAAACCTCCTATAGAAACCAGCATGACCAAGAAAACTTCTTATACCTTTGATATCTTTAGGACATGGCATCTTTTCAATTGCATCTACTTTTGCTTTATCAACTTCAATACCTCTTTCAGAAATTTTATGGCCCAAGACAATACCTTCATTAACCATAAAGTGGCACTTCTCCCAATTCAAGACAAGATTAGTTTCTTCACATCTCTGCAAAACTCGATCAAGGCTGCTTAAGCAATCATCAAAAAAAGTTCTGTAAATGGAGAAATCATCCATGAAAACCTCAACAACATTTTTATAAAAATCAGAGAATATAGCAGTCATGCTTCTTTGAAAGGTAGCAGGTGCATTGCATAAACCAAAAGGCATACGTCTATAAGCAAAGGTACCGAAAGGGCAAGTAAAAGTGGTTTTCTCTTGAACATCTTTTAACACGGGTATTTGAGAGAAACCAGAATAGTCGTCTAGAAAGCAAAAATGTGTATCCTTGGATAATCTTTCTAGCATTTGATCAATAAAAGGTAGAGGGCAATGATATTTTCTAGTAGCTTTATTTTATTTGCGAAAATCAATTACCATTCTATTACCTGTAACAATTCTTTGTGGAATCAAATCATTCTTATCATTAGGAACGACAGTAATACCTCCTTTCTTAGGGACACAATGAACAGGGCTTACCAATTGACTATCAACAATAGGATAAATTATACCTGCCTCCAGGAGCTTTAATATTTCATTTCTTACCACTTCCTTCATCTTAGGGTTTAACTGTCGTTGATGATCAACAACTGGTTTAGCATCATGTTCCAAATTAATTTTGTGCTGGCATAGAGTGGGAGTAATGCCCTTAAGATCATCAAGAGTATATCCAATAGTGGCACGGTGCTTATTCAAAGTTTTCAATAATTTCTTTTCTTCATGCTCTGAAAGGTTAGCACAAATAACAACAGGATATATCTTCTTTTCATCAAGATAAGCATATTTCAGAGTATCGGGTAATTGTTTAAGCTCAAACACGGGATCACCCTTGGGTGGAGGAGGATCTCCGAGGATTTCAATAGGCAAATTATGTTTCAATATAGGCCCTTGA
This sequence comes from Triticum urartu, assembly GCF_056163025.1. Lineage (NCBI taxonomy): Eukaryota > Viridiplantae > Streptophyta > Magnoliopsida > Poales > Poaceae > Triticum > Triticum urartu. The sequence goes on from NC_141876.1 coordinate 570,869,649, forward strand.
TTAAAGAATACTTCATCTATTTCCCTTCTTTCATTCATAAACATATCATTTTCATGGTCTAGCAAATATTGTTCTGAAGGATCAGTAGGGGGCATGGCAATAGAAGCAAGACCCATAATTTCATCCTTACTAGGCAATTACTTTTCATGGGGTTGTCTACGGAATTTAGAGAAATTAAAATCATGACACATATCCCCTAAACCAACAGTAACAATATCCTTTTCACAGTCTATCTTAGCATTAATAGTGTTCAAGAAAGGTCTATCAAATATAATGGGACAACAGTTATCTTGTGGGGAACCAAGAACAAGAAAATTAGTAGGGTATTTAATTTTACCACAGAAGACTTCAACATCTCTAACAATCCCAATTGGTGAAATAGTATCTCTATTGGCAAGCTTAATAGTAACATCAATATCTTCTATCTCAGCAGGTGCAATATCCTTCATAATTTCTTCATACAAGGTATAAGGAATTGCACTCACACTAGCACCCACATCACATAAGCCATCATAACAATGATCTCCAATTTTAACAGAAACAACAGGCATGCCAACAACAGGTCTATGTTTATCTTTCATATCGGGTTTAGCAATTCTAGCAGCTTCATCACAGAAATAAATAACATGCCCATTAATATTATCAACCAAGAGATCTATAACCATAGCAATGCTAGGTTCAACTTTAATTTGCTCAGGGGGTGTAGGTGTTCTAGTATAACTCTTACAAACCACAGTTGAAGCTTTAGCATGATCCTTTATTCTAATAGGAAAAGGTGGTTTCTCAATATAAGTAGTAGGAACAATAGGATCAACATTGTAAGTAATAGTTTCTTCTTCAACTTTAATAGGTTCTACTACTTCAACTTCAATGGGAGGATGATATTTAAACCACTTCTCCTTAGGAGATCGACATGAGTAGCAAAAGATTCACAGAAAGAAGCTACTATTTTAGAGTCAAGTCCATATTTAGTGCTAAAATCACAAAAAGCATCGGTATCCATAAAAGATTTAACACAATCAAACTTAAGGTTTATACCTGACTCTTTACCTTTGCCGAGTTCCCAATCTTCAGAGTTGCATTTAATTCTTTCCAATAAATCCCATTTGAATTCAATATACTTCTTCATAAAAGAACCAGTACAAGAAGCATCGAGCATGGATCGATCATTATGAGAAAGCCGAGCATAAAAGTTCTGAATAATAATTTCTCTTGAGAGCTCATGATTGGGGCATGAATATAACATTTACTTAAGCCTCCCCCAAGCTTGAGCAATAATTTCTCCTTCATGAGGCCAAAAATTATATATATATATATAATTCCGATCACAATGAACCAGTTGAATAGGATAAAACTTCTGATTAAATTCCAATTTCAATCGGTTGTAGTTCCATGATCCAATATCATCACATAGCCTATACCATGTCAATGCCTTTCCCTTCAAAGATAAAGGGAATACCTTCTTCTTGACAATATCCTCGGGCATACATGCAAGCTTAAATAATCCACAAACTTCATCCACATAGATTAGGTGCATATCGGGATGTAATGTTCTATCTTCTGCATAAGGATTAGCTAGCAGTTTCTCTATCATACCCGAAGGAATCTCATAATAAATATTTTCAGTAGGTGCAGTAGGTTGAGGAGCAACCCTTTGCTCTTCCGGTCAAGGTGAAGATACCCCGAACAAGCCCCTCAAAGGATTATTTTCCATATTAGCAAGTGATAGTAAATTTCAGCACACCATATAAATATTTCCTTACCAAATTCCACTTACCAAAGGCGCTTCACTCCCCAGCAACGATGCCAGAAAAGAGTCTTGATGAGCCACAAGTATCAGGGATATATCGTAGTCCTTTTGACAAGTAAGAGTGTTGAACCCAACGAGGAGCAGAAGGAAATGACAAGTGGTTGTCAGCAAGGTACTCTCTGCAAGCACTGAAATTATCGGTAATAGATTGTTGTGTGATAAGATAAATTGTAACGGGTAACAAGTAATAAAAGTAAACAAGGTGCAGCAAGGTGGCCCAATCCTTTTTGTAGCAAAGGGCAAGCCTAAACGAACTCTAATATAAAGCAAAACGCTCCCGAGGACACATGGGAATTATTGTCAAGCTAGTTTTCATCATGCTCATATGATTCTCGTTCATTACTTTGATAATTTGATATGTGGCTGGACCGGTGCTTGGGTGCTGCCCTTCCTTGGACAAGCCTCCCACTTATGATTAACCCCTCTCGCAAGCATCTGCAACTATGAAAGAAGAATTAAGGTAAACCTAACCATAGCATGAAACATATGGACCCAAATCATCCCCTTACGAAGCAACACATAAACTAGGGTTTAAGCTTCTGTCACCCTAGCAACCCATCATCTACTTATTACTTCCCAATGCCTTCCCCTAGGCCCAAATAATGGTGAAGTGTCATGTAGTCGACGTTCACATAACACCACTAGAGGAGAGACAACAGACATCTCATCAAAATACCGAACGAATACCAAATTCACATTACTACTTACAACAAGACGTCTCCCATATCCTCAGGAACAAATGTAACTACTCACAAAACATATTCATAATAAAGATCAGAGGAGTATTAATTATCATTAAGGATCTGAAAATATAATCTTCCACCGGATAAACCAACTACCATCAACTACAACGAGTAATCAACACTACTAGCAACCCATGGGTACCACTCTGAGGTTTTGAGACAGAGATCGGATACAAGAGATGAACTAGGGTTTGGAGAGGAGATGATACTGGTGAAGATGTTGATGGATATTGACCACCTCTCGATGACACTAGTAGAAAAAGGGCCTAATGTGAAGCACATTAGTCCCGGTATGTAACTGAACCGACACTAATGTGCTCGTTAGTGTCGGTTCCAACGGCTAGGCGGGCGGCGATCATTACTACCGGTTCGTGGCGAACCTTTAGTACCGGTTCGTGCCATGAACCGGTACTAAAGACGTGGCAACCGGCTTGTGTCAGGCTAGGGCCCCACCAGCACCTTTTGTACCAGTTGGTTATATGAACCGGGACTAGAGATGCACCTTTAGTCCCGGTTCGTATAACCAAGCGGTATTAAAGGTCATCCCATATAAACCCCTTCATCGAGCCCGAGCGCTCTGTTCTTCCCCTTTCCCTCTCATCTGTTTTCTTCCTCTTCCTCTCGAGCTCACACTCCATTTTTGCTAAAATTTGTGAAGATTTGAAGGCACCCCATCCATCCAAGTGATCACAAAGGTTAGCAACTTTGTCCTTTCATATCTCATTGCTAGATTAGCTCTTGCAATGCTCTATAAGTATAGTGATTTGTGGGTTTTATTTTGGGAGGAATTATATGTGGTAGTATTTGATTTATATGCAATATGAAGTCAAAATAACTCTTAGTTCGCATATGTAGGTGTGGTTTACTTAGTGCCTTCCCGTCTCCATCCTAACCACCGTCAATCGCCCGCACCGTCCCGTCGCCGGCACCACCTTGTGGTGAGCCTCTTGTTCTTATCTTTTTTTATATAAAAAATCATGTTTGTGTGATTTAGATATATTACTCGTATAATTATCTTACCCGTACGTTGTTTGTTATACATAGTGCCATGGTTTTGATAACCGTCCCCGTCGGCCCTCGTCCGGGTTATGATTCAGATGTGGTATATTCTCTTTTATAACTATTTATTGCATTTCGTGTTTATGACAAATTATGCCCTCAAGTTGACATAGATATTTTTATCTAGGAGGTATGTGAACCGGAAATTCCAACCGACCCTATTGTCGAGAGGTTAAATTTAGTTGAAAGAGAAAATGAGTATTTGAAAGAAAATTTGAAAATAATTGAGGGGGAGAAGATGGAATTGGAGTTGCATGTTGCCGATGTTGTCGATGATCACAAGATCAAGATGGAGAAAATGCGCTTGAAGATTAGAAAGATTAGAAAATATGCCATTGATAGTGACGCTTGGTATCATTATGCTGTTGGATCAATTGTGACCTTAGTTGCGATCTTGATCGCATTTGTTGTTGCATTTAAATGATTTAGCTAGAGAGTTATTTGTATGTTGCATTTAATTGTTGTATGAACTTTATGTATTAATTTGGTCTATTCGGTGTTGTGTAATGAAGATGAGCCAGCAATGGATGTACGATGTCGATGCTCTCCCCAGTTCGTTAATGGTGTGCGTACTTTTCTGCTTGCGGCTGAGGCAAACAAGCGGGTGGATGGTTTTATGCCTTGTCCATGTGCCGCAGTAAAAATGACCAGAATTACTCTAAGTCAAGAACCATTCACGTCCACCTATTTGAGTCCGGTTTCATGCCCCACTATAATGTTTGGACCAAGCACAGAGAAATAAGGGTTATGATGGAAGACAATGAAGAAGAACAGGACGACGACAACTATCCTTGCCATGGGTTCCCTGAATACGATGGTACAACAATGGGGGAAGAAGCTGAGCCGGAAATGCGGGAAGAAGCTGAAGAAGAGGCATCAGATGAGCCCACTGATGATCTAGGTCATGCTATTGCCGATGCAAAGAGAAATTGCGCAAGTGAAAAGGAGAAGAAGAAGTTGCAGTGCATGTTAGAGGATCACAAGAAATTGGCGTACCCGAATTGCAAAGCTGATAAGAAAAAGCTAGGCACCACACTGGAATTGCTGCAATGGAAGGCAGAGAATGGTGTATCTGACAAGGGATTTGGAAAGTTGCTGATAATGTTAAAGAAGATGCTTCCAAAGGACAACCAATTGCCCGAGAGGACGTACGAAGCAAAGAAGGATGTCTGCCCTCTAGGGTTAGAGGTGCAGAAGATACATGCATGCCCTAATGATTGCATCCTATACCGTGGTGAGTACGAGAATTTGAACGCGTGCCCGGTATGCGGTGCATTGCACTATAAGGTCAGCCGTGATGACCCTGGTGATGTCGAGGGCGAGCGCCCCAGGAAGAAGATTCCTGCCAAGGGGTGATGTGGTATGCTCCTATAATACCATGGTTGAAACGTTTGTTCCAAAACAAAGAGCATGCCAAGTCGATGCAATGGCACAGAGAAGACCGTAAGAAAGATGGGAAGCTGAGAGTACCCGCTGACGGGTCACAGTGGAGAAAAATCAAGAGAAAGTACTGGGAGGACTTTGCAGGTGACGCAAGGAACGTATGGTTTGGTCTAAGCGCATATGTCATTAATCCTTTTGGGGAGCAGAGCAGCAACCATAGCACCTGGCCTGTGACTCTATGTATGTATAACTTTCCTCATTGGTTCTGCATGAAGCGGAAGTTCATTATGATGCCAGTGCTCATCCAGGGCCCTAAGCAACCCGGCAACAACATTGATGTGTACCTAAGGCCATTAGTTGAAGAACTCTTACAATTGTGGAATGTAAAAGGTGTATGTGCGTGGGATGAGCACAAACAGGAAGAATTTGACCTACAGGTGTTGCTGTTTGTGACCATCAATGATTGTCCTGCTCTCAGTAACCTTTCAGGACAGACAAACAAGGGATACCGCGCATGCATGCACCATTCGGATGATACCGACAGTATATATTTGGATAATTGTAGGAAGAATGTGTACCTAGGACATCGTCGATTTCTTCCAAGCAGGCATCCCGTAAGAAAGAAAGACAAGCATTTCAAAGGTGAGGCAGATCACCGGACGAAGCCTCGCCACCGTATTGGTGATGATGTACATGATATGGTCAAGGATTTGAAGGTAATCTTTGGAAAGGGTCCTGATGGACAATCTGTTCTGAATGACGCTGACAGATGCGCACCCATGTGGAGGAAGAAATCTATATTTTGGGACCTGCCCTATTGGAAAGACCTAGAGGTCCGCTCCACAATCGACGTGATGCACGTGACGAAGAATCTTTGTGTGACCCTGCTTGGCTTCTTGGGTGTGTATGGGAAGACAAAAGATACACCGGAGGCACGGGAGGACCAGCAACATATGCATGGAAAAGACAGCATACATCAGGGTCATGCCAGCTACGCTCTTACGAAAGAAGAGAAGGAAATCTTCTTTGAATGCCTGCTCAGTATGAAGGTCCCATCTGGCTTCTTGTCGAACATAAAGGGAATAATAAATATGGCAGAGAAAAAGTTCTAGAACCTAAAGTCTCATGACTGCCACGTGATTATGACGCAACTACTTCTGGTTGCATTGAGGGGGCTTCTACCGGAAAACGTTCGATTAGCCATTGTGAAGCTATGTGCATTCCTCAATGCAATCTCTCAAAAGGTAATCGATCCAGAAATCGTACCAAGGTTAGAGAATGATTTGGTGCAATGTCTTGCCAGTTTCGAGTTGGTGTTCCCACCATCCTTCTTCAACATCATGACGCACGTCCTAGTTCACCTATGTGAAGAGATTAACATTCTGGGTCCTGTATTTCTACACAATATGTTCCCCTTTGAGAGGTTCATGGGAGTCTTAAATAAATATGTTCATAACTGTGCTAGGCCAGGAGGAAGCATCTCCAAGGTCCATGAAAATGAGGAGGTCATTGAGTTTTGTATTGACTTTATTCCTGACCTTAAGCCAATTGGTGTTCCTGAATCGCGACATAAGGGCAGACTGGGTGGAAATGGCACGCTAGGACCGGAACAAATAATATGTATGGACGGGCATTCTCTCACTCAAGCACACTACGCAGTTCTAAAAAATTCTGCCTTGGTAGCTCCGTATATGGAGGAACACAAGAATTTTATATGCTCCAAACACCCGGAGCAGTCTGACGGCTGGATTACACGTGAACAAATGGGGACTTTCGCCGGTTGGTTGCAGACACGTGCCATGCGTGATGGCGCTATTGAAGATGACATGTACTTGTTTTCCCAGTTACCATCTTCGAATATAATAACTTTCAAAGGGTATGAGATAAATGGGAATAAATTTTACACAATCACCCAAGATAAGAAGAGCACCAACCAAAATAGTGTGTCCGCTTTGATGCAGCAACCAAGAGGGGACACACATTATGGTTACATAGAGGACATATGGGAACTTGACTATGGAGGTGGTTTGAAGGTCCCTTTGTTTCGGTGCAAATGGGTCAATATGACACGAGGCGGGGTAAAGGAAGACCCGCAGTACGGAATGACAACAGTGGATCTCAACAATCTTGCGTACAAAGACGAACCATTCGTCCTAGCCAATGATGTGGCGCAGGTTTTCTATGTGAAGGACATGTCTACCAAGCTGAGAAAAAGAAAAGATAAGGAAGCGAATACATCATATGATGAGCCAAATTGCCACATAGTTCTTTCAGGTAAAAGAAACATCATGGGAGTGGATGACAAGACAGACATGTCAGAAGATTATGAAAAGTTTGATGAAATTGCTCCATTCACAGTGAATATTGACCCGAGCATCCAGTTAAATGATGAATATTGTCCATGGTTATGGCGCAAAGGGACACACACGAAGAAAAAGTTTCACACCCAAAGATCCCACTCTGGGATGTGATCGGCTTCACTGTCATCACTTTCTTCTCTAGTGAGTTTCCGGACTTGTATATCTGGAAAGTCCCACTTTGGACAAACTGTAGGGAATCTTTGTAATAGTTAGGGTGCTTATGTGTTTTGGCATTTGAAACATGTACTTTTGTGCTTCGGACAAACGTGTACCTTTCTGACTTCATTTGCTATTTTTCAACTCATTTACTAAATTTTTTAGAGCTAAATGACCCTGAAATTGAAAAGCACTACAAATGAACTCTGAAAAGGTTGAAAGTTGGCATGGTATCATCATTTCACCCACATAGCATATGCAAAAATGTAGAGAGCATTACGGCAAAAACTAGATGCACTTCATGTACAAAATGGACAATCCTGAACACCTGGGAAGAACATGAGGCAAAGGCGTTGTTCCGTGGTATGAGGGGTTTGCAGACTGGAACACCGACTACAGAAGCCGTGTGAGAAAGAATATAGAGGAGGAGAAGAAGAGTAAGCTGGAGGAGGAGGAGCAGAGGAAGCAGGAAGCAGAATGCCTTAAAGGCCTAGAATCAGCGCATGCGGAGTTGGCACTCCAATTCCACCGGCAACAACAGCAGATCGACTCACTTAGCCAAGAAAGGGGGTCTCAGCAACAACAGTAGCTAGCGAATCCAGCATTGGATAGCACCGTCCCATCCATGCCGAGAAGCAGCGTGGGTTCCGCCCTGGCCAAGGCACTGCTTGATAGATACCCTATGGATGACATCATGGAGAACACTAATTGTGAGCTACACTTCAAAATGAAGAACATATCCATGAAGGTGGCGGAAGCCGTTGCTTATACAAATCCCCCCGAAGCAACCTTCCATTGTAACCCGATTCCAGCTGGCTATGCTCGTGTCATGGTTCATGAAGTGGTGGCATAATATTCGGGGCTAGAGCTTGACATTCCTGGAGGTGATGAGGAGCACACATTGGGAGAGGCCATACATCGTATCATCCTATGGAGAAAGGATTGCATCATCTTTCCAAGGCCACCAACTCCTCCTCGAAGTCCGCCACCGCGTCGGCAGACTCCCGCTCCTCCAAGTCATCAGCCACCACCTCAGCAGAGTCTTGCTCCTTCAAGTCCGCCAACGCGTCAGGCCACTCCTCCTCCTCCAAGTCCGGCACCGTGTCAGGCCACTCCTCCTGCTCCAACTCCGGCACCGTGTCAACCAACTCCTCCTCCTCCAAGTCAGACATGTAAGCCGTCTCCGCCGCCTTAGCGGGCTCAGTCGCCTAAACAACAACGGAAGGGAGCCGCCGCAACTATGGTGGCTAGTAGTACAATTAAAGGTATAGGAGGCAAGCGATATTGATTTCAATATGGTCCAAGCCTCGCGCCTCTTCCGAAGAGGCCTTATGACATGACCGAGGAGGAAAATGAAGCCGAATGCAGGGCCCAATTGGACGCCCACTTAGGACCGAAACCGCCACCGCCGCCAAAGGAGAAAGTGGATGAGCATGTCGTTGACCACTTCATTTGTATGGCTAAAGCCCCAGCTCCCAAGCCTAGGGACTCAGACTATGAGAGCCAAATCAAGAAGGGTTATAAAGCACAAAATAATGAGTTGAGCTCGAGCTCCAGCCAAGCAGCTTCCAAACAAAGCGGGAAAACGGTTCCTCGGTTGGGAGAAAAGGAAGTGCAATCGATCCCCCTGCTCATTGTACCAACACAAGCAAGTACCAGTGCCGATCAGCTGGTAATAACCGACGCTCATAGAAGGATGGCTGAAGAGGCTCGTGTCACTGTTTATCAACTCCTAGGGATCGAGCCCATGGATACGATTAGAGAGGAGCACGTAAAACGGAAATATGCCCGCAGCCAGCCTATGGTGAAGCCTGAGGAGGTCAAGTTTCTAACAATGAGAATGTATGAATTGCATGAATGGTACATGAAAGAAGTCAAGACTACCGATCGAGAGTCCCTCATGGTGGAAGTACCTAAAGGCTATTATTACCATGAAAAAGCTCTGTGGGTTGAGTTTCAAGAAATGTTTCAGTTATTAAATCAAGACGCACTCAACAAATCTATCGCTAGTTGCTATTGTTTGTAAGTGGTTTCTTTCTGTAATTAATTTAATTCTCCAGCTAATTGTAGTGCTCGCTATATTCATTACCGGTAATTATCCTCACTATATTCTCTTCTGTGGTATTATGCAGAATGAAGATGTTTGAAATGAAAAAAGTTGGATGCTATGGAATTGGGTTCATTGACCCAAATAGCATTAATGAGAAAACATGGTCACAAGAATACGATCGACCACACGTAGAGAAAAGCTTGCTAGAGTTCTTGAAGCGCCTAAATGCCTGTCCAGAAATACTGCTTCCTTACAACTTCCAGTGAGGCACACTATCTTGTACTACAAATTCCGTTTTTGCTTACTAGCTAGATGATAATAAGTGTATAGGGTTTAGGGTAGTTGATGAGTTATGCACATGCCCGCTTAATTATACATGCAAACGTGTGCGCATGCAGATACCATTGGATCTTGTTAATCATTAAAGTTGACGAGGGGATAAGCTCTACGTTCACATACAACGGGTGCAAGCCAGTTTTGCACACGCAGAATACTCGGGTTAAACTTGACGAGCCTAGCATATGCAGATATGGCCTCGGAACACTGGAGACCGAAAGGTCGAGCGTGAATCATATAGTAGATATGATCAACATAGTGATGTTCACCATTGAAAACTACTCCATCTCACGTGATGATCGGACATGGTTTAGTTGATATGGATCACGTGATCACTTAGATGATTAGAGAGATGTATATCTAAGTGGGAGTTCCTAAGTAATTTGATTAATTGAATTTTAATTTATCATGAACTTAGTAGCTGATAGTATTTTGCATGTCTATGTTGTTGTAGATAGATGGCACGTGTTGTTGTTCCGTTGAATTTTAATGTGTTCCTAGAGAAAGCTAAGTTGAAATATGATGGTAGCAATTACACAGACTGGGTCCGTAACTTGAGGATTATCCTCATTGCTGCACAAAAGGATTACGTCCTGGAAGCACCGCTAGGTGACAAACCCGCTGCAGGAGCAACGCCAGATGTTATGAACACCTGGCAAAGCAAAGCTGATGACTACTCGATAGTTCAGTGTGCCATGCTTTACGGCTTAGAGCCGGGACTTCAACGACGTTTTGAACGTCATGTAGCATATGAGATGTTCCAGGAGTTGAAGTTAATATTTCAAGAAAATGCCTGGATTGAGAGATATGAAGTCTCCAATAAGTTCTACAGCTGCAAGATGGAGGATAATAGTTCTGTCAGTGAACATATACTCAGAATGTCTGGGTACCACAACCACTTGACTCAACTGGGAGTTGATCTTCCTGATGATACTGTCATTGCCAGAGTTCTTCAATCACTGCCACCAAGCTACAAGAGCTTCATGATGAACTATAATATGCAAGGGATGGATAAGACGATTCCTGAGCTCTTCGCAATGCTAAAGGCTGCGGAGGTAGAAATCAAGAAAGAGAATCAAGTGTTGATGGTCAACAAAACCACCAGAAGAAAAAGGGTAAGGGGAAGAAGGGGAACTTCAAGAAGAACAGCAAGCCAGTTGCCGCTCAAGTGAAGAAACCCAAGTCTGGATCTAAGCCTGAGACTGAGTGCTTCTACTGCAAAGGAACTGGTCACTGGAAGCGGAACTGCCCCAAGTATTTGGCGGAGAAGAAGGGTGGCAAAGTGAAAGGTATATTTGATATACATGTTATTGATGTGTACCTTACTAATGCTCGCAGTAGTGCCTGGGTATTTGATACTGGTTCAGTTGCTAACATTTGCAACTCGAAACAGGGGCTACGGATTAAGTGAAGATTGGCTAAGGACGAGGTGACGATGCGTGTGGGAAATGGCTCCAAAGTCGATGTGATCGCCGTCGGCACGCTACCTCTACATCTACCTTCAGGATTAGTTTTAGACCTAAATAATTGTTATTTGGTGCCAGCGTTGAGCATGAACATTATATCTGGATCTTGTTTGATGCGAGATGGTTATTCATTTAAATCAGGGAATAATGGTTGCTCTATTTATATGAGTAATATCTTTTATTGTCATGCACCCCTGATGATTGGTCTATTTTTACTAAATCTTGATAGTAGTGATACACATGTTCATAGTATTGAAGCCAAAAGATGTAGAGTTGATAATGATAGTGCAACTTATTTGTGGCACCGCCGTTTAGGTCATATTGGTGTAAAGCGCATGAAGAAACTCCATTCTGATGGACTTCTGGAATCACTTGATTATGAATCACTTAGTACTTGCGACCAGGCCTCATGGGCAAGATGACTAAAACTTCGTTCTCTGGAACAATGGAGCGAGCAACAGAGTTATTGGAAATCATACATACTGATGTATGTGGTCCAATGAACATTGAAGTTCGCGGTGAATATTGTTATTTTCTCACCTTCATAGATGATTTGAGCAGATATGGGTATATCTACTTGATGAAACATAAGTCTGAAACATTTGAAAAAATCAAAGAATTTCAGATTGAAGTGGAAATCATCGTAACAAGAAAATCAAGTTTCTACGATCTAATCGTGGAGGCGAATATTTGAGTTATGAGTTTGGACTTCATTTGAAACAATGCAGAATAGTTTCGCAACTCACGCCACCTGGAACACCACAGCGTAATGGTGTGTCCGAACGTCGTAATCGTACTTTACTAGATATGGTGAGATCTATGATGTCTCTCACTGATTTACCGCTATCATTTTGGGGTTACGCTTTAGAGACAGTTGCATTCACATTAAATAGGGCACCATCTAGATTCATCGAGATGACACCTTATGAACTATGGTTTGGCAAGAAACCCAAGTTGTCGTTTCTTAAAGTTTGGGGCTGCGATGCTTATGTGAAAAAACTTCAACCTGATAAGCTCGAACCCAAATCGGAGAAATGTGTCTTCATAGGATACCCAAAGGAGACTGTTGGGTACACCAATTCTATCACAGATCCAAAGGCAAGATATTCGTTGCAAAGAATGGATCCTTTCTAGAGAAGGAGTTTCTCTCGAAAGAAGTGAGTGGGAGGAAAGTAGAACTTGACGAGGTAATTGTACCTTCTCCCTTATTGGAAAATAGTTCATCACTGAAATCAGTTCCAGTGATTCCTACACCAGTAAGTGAGGAAGCTAATGATGATGATCATGAAACTTCTGATCAAGTTATTACCGAACCTCGTAGGTCAACCAGAGTAAGATCCGCACTAGAGTGGTACGGTAATCCTATTCTGGAAGTCATGTTACTTGACCATGGCGAACCTACGAACTATGAGGAAGCGATGATGAGCCCAGATTCCGCAAAATGGCTTGAAGCCATGAAATCTGATATGGTATCCATGTATGAGAACAAAGTGTGGACTTTGGTTGACTTGCCCGTTGATCGGCAGGCCATAGAGAATAAATGGATCTTCAAGAAGAAGACTGACGCTGACGGTAATGTTACCGTCTACAAAACTCGACTTGCTGCGAAAGGTTTTTGACAAGTTCAAGGAGTTGACTACGATGATACCTTCTCACCCGTAGCGATGCTTAAGTCCGTCTGAATCATGTTAGCAATTGCCGCATTTTATGATTATGAAATTTGGCAAATGGATGTCAAAACTGCATTCCTTAATGGATACCTTAAAGAAGAGTTGTATATGATGCAACCAGAAGGGTTTTTCGATCCAAAAGGTGCTGACAAAGTGGGCAAGCTCCAGTAACCCATTTATGGACTGGTGCAAGCCTCTTGGAGTTGGAATATACGCTTTGATAGTGTGATCAAAGCATATGGTTTTATACAGACTTTTGGGGAAGCATGTATTTACAAGAAAGTGAGTGGGAACTTCGTAGCATTTATGATATTATATGTAGATGACATATTGTTGATCGGAAATGATACTGAATTTCTGAATATCATAAAAGGATACCTGAATAAGAATTTTTCAATGAACGACCTCGGTGAAGCTGCTTATATATTGGGCATCAAGATCTATAGAGATACATCAAGACGCTTGATTGGACTTTCACAAAGCACATACCTTGATAAAGTTTTGAAGAAGTTCAAAATGGACCAGGTAAAGAAAGGGTTCTTGCCTGTATTACAAGGTGTGAAGTTGAGTCAGACTCAATGCCCGACCACTGCATAAGATAGAGAGAAAATGAAAGGTGTTCCCTATGCTTTAGCCATAGGCTCTATCATGTATGCAATGTTGTGTACCGGACCTGATGTGTGCCTTGCTATAAGTTTAGCAGGGAGGTACCAAAGTAATCCAGGAGTGGATCACTGGACAGCGGTCAAGAACATCCTGAAATACCTGAAAAGGACTAAGGATATGTTTCTCGTATATGGAGGTGACATAGAGCTCGTCGTAAACGGTTACGTTGATGCAAGCTTTCACACTGATCCGGATGACTCTAAGTCACAAACCGGATACGTGTTTTTATTAAATGGTGGAGCTGTCAGTTGGTGCAGTTCCAAGCAGAGCGTCGTGGCGGGATCTACGTGTGAAGCGGAATACATAGCTGCTTCGGAAGCAGCAAATGAAGGAGTCTGGATGAAGGAGTTCATATCCGATCTAGGTGTCATACCTAGTGCATCGGGTCCAATGAAAATCTTTTGTGACAATACCGGAGCAATTGCCTTGGCAAAGGAATCCAGATTTCACAAGAGAACCAAGCACATCAAGAGACGCTTCAATTCCATCCGCGATCAAGTATTGTGCAATTGCAGGAACCATTCTAATATTTAGGTTTTTAATAATTTGGTCTTGCACATGTAGGTCCTGCTGTCAGAGGTTTTGACCCACTGTTCGACCCTTTTTGCATAAGGGGAAATGAGTTGTCCATGAATATCAGTCAAGTCAAGAAACTCAGAAAGATTGTTAGGATAAAGAAATTAGCGACAAAAAACAACAAGATCTTTGTCTGCACAATAAAGAAGACATTAGTTCACTATAGGATGGTACTAACTATTATACCTTGCCTTTTTTATTCCTTTGCTCCATTTCCAATATAGAGAAGATATTTATGCACATCCTTGTTTTCAGGCCTTTCCAAAGCAGTTCACTGATGATTACCTCTCAAACCACCTGTATGGTCAGGAGGCGAAGAAGGTATTCATACAACACTCACGGTTATATATTGAAGTGTTCCTAAAGAGGACGAAGGATGGACGGTCAATCATCCACATGCACTGGCCTAAAGTTGCAAAGACCTTCAACAACAATGAAGGCTCAATATTCGCCTTCCGCTTCAGCAGTTTTCCAGATGAGATATTGAAGGAAATATGCCCTAGAGGCAATAATAAAGTTGTTATTTTATATTTCCTTATTCCTGATAAATGTTTATTATTCATGCTCGAATTGTATTGATTGGAAACCTTAATACATGTGTGAATACATAGACAAACAATGTGTCCCTAGTGAACCTCTACTTGACTAGCTCGTTGATCAAAGATGGTTAAGGTTTCCTAACCATGGACATGAGTTGTCATTTGATAACAGTATCACATCATTAGGAGAATGATGTGATGGACATGACCCATCCGTTAGCTTAGCATATTGATCGTTCAGTTTTATTGCTATTGCTTTCTTCATGTCAAATACATATTCCTTCGACTATGAGATTATGCAACTACCGGATACCGGAGGAATGCCTTGTGTGCTATCAAATGTCACAACATAACTGGCTGATTATAAAGATGCTCTACAGGTATCTCCGGAGGTGTTTGTTGGGTTGGCATAGATCGAGATTAGGATTTGTCACTTTGAGTATCGGAGAGGTATCTCTGGGCCCTCTCGGTAATGCACATCATAAGAAGCCTTGCAAGCAAAGTGACTAATGAGTTAGTTACAAGATGATGTATTACGGAACGAGTAAAGAGACTTGCCAGTAACGAGATTGAACTAGGTATGTAGATACCAACGATCGAATCTCAGGCAGGTAACATACCGATGACAAAGAGAATAACGTATGTTGTCATTACGATTCGACCGATAAAGATCTTCATAGAATATGTAGGAACCAATATGAGCATCCAGGTTCCCCTGTTGGTTATTGACCAAAGAGGTGTCTCGGTCATGTCTACATCGTCCTCGAACCCGTAGGGTTCACATGCTTAACATTCGATGATGATTTTGTATTATATGAGTTATGTGATTTGGTGATGGAATGTTGTTCGGAGTCATGGATGAGATCACAGACATGACGAGGAGTCTCGAAATGGTCGAGAGGTAAAGATTGATATATAGGACGATAGTATTCAGACACCAGAAGTGTTTCGGAAGGTACCGGGTACATACCGGGTCACCGGAAGGGGTTCCAGGCACCCCCGGCAAAAGATATGGGCCTAATGGGCCAAGAGGGGAAACACAACAGCCAACAGGGGTTGCTGCGCCGCCCATATGGGCCGAACCAGAGGAGACAGAAAAGAGGGGAAGAGAGAAGGAGAGGGAGGGATTCGGCCTCCCCCTTCCTTCCCTCCTCCCTCCTCCTTCCTTCCCCCTCCAAAAGTTATGGAAGGAGGGGAGGCTGAATTGGGGAGGCGCCCAAGTAGGATACTCCTACTTGGGGCGCCCCCTTGCTGCTCCCCTCCCTCTCCCACCTATATATACATGGGGAGGGGGCGCCTAGAACACACAACAACATCTGTTAGCCGTGTGCGGCGCCCCCCTCCATAGATTACACCCTTGGTCATATTTTCGTGGTGCTTAGGCGAAGCCTTGCACAGATCACTTCACCATCACCGTCACCATGCCGCCGTGCTGACGGAACTCATCTACTTCCTTGGCACTTTGCTGGATCAAGAGTTCGAGGGACGTCATCAAGCTGAACGTGTGCAGAACTCGAAGGTGCCGTACGTTCGGTACTTGATCGGTCGAAATGAGAAGAAGTTCGATTACATCAACCGCATTGTCAAACGCTTCCTCTTTCGGTCTATGAGGGTACGTTGACACACTCTCCCCCTCTCATTGCTATGCATCTCCTAAATAGATCTTGCGTGAGCGTAGGAATTTTGTTAAATTGCATGCTACATTCCCCAACAGTGGTATCAGAGCTAGGTCTATGCATAGATGATATGCACGAGTAGAACACAAAGAGTTGTGGGCGCTGATCGTCAAACTGCTTACCACCAATGTCTTATTTTGATTCGGCGGTATTGTTGGATGAAGCGGCCCGGACCAACCTTAGATGGCCACGTTCATGAGACCGGTTCCACCGACAGACATGCAACTAGTTCTGCATAAAGGTGGTTGGCGGGTGTCTGTTTCTCCTACTTTAGTTGAGTCTAATTTGACTGCGGCCGGTCCTTGTTGAAGGTTAAAACAACAAACTTGATAAATCACCATTGTGGTTTTGATGCGTAGGTAAGAAAGGTTCTTGCTAGAAGCCCGTAGCAGCCATGTAAAACTTGCAACAACAAAGTAGAGGACGTCTTGTTTTTTGTAGGGCATGTTGTGATGTGATATGGTCAAGACATGATGTGATATACATTATTGTATGAGATGATCATGTTTTGTAGAAAGTTACTGGCAACCGGCAGGAGCCTTATGGTTGTCTCTTTATTGTATGAAATGCAAACGCCATGTAATTGCTTTACTTTATCACTATGCGTTAGCGATAGTTGTAGTAGCAATAGTTGGCGAGACGACCATGACACTACGATGGAGATCAAGGTGTCAAGCCAGTGACGATGGAGATCATGACGATGCTTTGGAGATGGAGATCAAAAGCACCAGATGATTATGGCCATATCATGTCACATATTTTGATTGCAAGTGATGTTTATCTTTTATGCATCTTATTTTGCTTAGTACGGCGGTAGCCTTATAAGATGACCCCTCACTAAAATTTCAAGGTATAAGTGTTCTCCTCGAGTATGCACCGTTGCGACAGTTCGTCGTGTTGACACCACGTGATGATCGGGTGTGATAGACTCTATGTTCACATACAACGGGTGCAAGACAATTTTGCACATGCGGAATACTCGGGTTAAACTTGACAAACCTGGCATGTACAGACATGGCCTCGGAACACTGGAGACCGAAAGGTGGAATGTGAATCATATAGTAGATATGATCAACATAGAGATGTTCACCATTGATGACTACTCCATCTCACGTGATGATCGGACATGGTTTACTTGATTTGGATCATGTATCATTTAGATGACTTGAGGGATGTCTATCTAAGTGTGAGTTCTTAAGTAATTTGATTAATTGAACTTTAATTTATCATGAACTTAGTCCTGATAGTTTTGCAAATTATGTTGTAGATCAATAGCTCACGTTGTAGCTCCCCTATTTTTAATATGTTCCTAGAGAAAACTAAGTTGAAAGATGATAGTAGCAATGATGCAGACTAGGTCCGTGATCTGAGGATTATCCTCATTGCTGCACAGAAGAATTATGTCCTTGATGCACCGTTGGGTGACAGACCAATTGCAGGAGCAGATGCAAACATTATGAACGTTTGGCAAGCTCGATATGATGAGTACTTAATAGTTTACTGCGCCATGCTTTACGGCTTAGAACCGGGACTTCAAAAATGTTTTGAACGCCACGGAGCATATGAGATGTTCCAAGAGCCGAAATTAGTATTTCAGACTCATGCCCGTGTCAAGAGTTATGAGACCTCTGACAAGTACTTTGCCTACAAGATGGAGGAGAATAGCTCAGCTAGTGAGCATGTGCTCAGAATATCTGGGCACTACAATCGCTTGAATCAAGTGGGAGTTAATCTTCCAGATAAGATAGTGATTGACAGAGTTCTCTAGTCACTATCACCAAGCTATTAGAACTTCACGATAAACTATAATTTGCAAGGGATAACGGAAAAGATTCCTAAGCTCTTCGCGATGCAGAAATCGGCGAAGGTAGAAATCAAGAAAGAGCATCAAGTGTTGATGGTTAACAAGACCACTAGTTTCAAGAAAAGGGCAAAGGAAAAGAAAAGGGAACTTCAAGAAGAATGACAAGCAAGTTTCCACTCCCATGAAGAAGCCCAAAGCTAGACCTAAGCCTGAAACTGAGTGCTTCTACTGCAAAGGGAATGTTCACTGGAAGCGGAACTACCCCAAACACTTGGCGGATAAGAAGGATGACAGAGTGAACAAAGGTATATTTGATATACATATTATTGATGTGTACTTTACTAGTGTTCATAGTAACCTCAGGGTATTTGATACCGGTTCAGTTGCTAAGATTAGTAACTCGAAACAAGAGTTGCAAAATGAACAAAGGCTAGTTAAGGGCGAGGTGAGGATATGTGGGTGGACCGGTGCTTGGGTGCTGCCCTTACTTGGACAAGCCTCCCACTTATGATTAACCCCTCTCGCAAGCATCCGCACACTATGAAAGAAGAATTAAGATAAATCTAACCATAACATTAAACATGTGGATCCAAATCAGCCCCTTACGAAGCAACGCATAAACTAGGGTTTAAGCTTTTGTCACTCTAGCAACCCATCATCTACTTGCTACTTCCCAATGCCTTCCCCTAGACCCAAATCATGGTGAAGTGTCATGTAGTCGACGTTCACATAACACCACTAGAGGAAAGACAACATACATCTCATCAAAATATCGAATGAATGTCAAATTCATATGATTACTTATAACAAGACTTCTCCCATATCCTTAGAAACAAAAGTAACTACTCACAAAGCATGTTCATGTTCATGATCAGAGGGGTATTGAATATCATTAAGGATTTGAACATATGATCTTCCACCAATAAACCAACTAGCATCAACTACGAAGAGTTATCAACACTACTAGCAACCCACAGGTACCAATCTGAGGTTTTGAGACAAAGATTGAATACAAGAGATGAACTAGGGTTTGAGATGAGATGGTGTTGGTGAAGATGTTGATGAAGATTGGTCCTCCACTGATTAGAGGAGCATTGGTGATGACGATGGCATCGATTTCCCCCTCCCGGAGGGAAGATTCCCCGGCGGAATCGCTCCACCAGAGCCCTATATTACTTGCCCACGTTCCGCCTTGAGACGGTGCGCTTCATCCCGAAAGTCTTATTCTTATTGTTTCTAGGTCAAAACCCCTCATATAGCAGAAGATGGGCTCCGTAGGCTGGCCTGGGGGCCCACAAGCTCAGGGGGCGCGCCCTGGGGAGTCGGGCGCACCCCCAGGCTTGTGGACACTTGGTGGGTCCCCTCCTCGTATTTCTTCGCCCAATATTTTTTTATTCCAAAATAATTCTCCGTAAAGTTTCAGGACATTTGGAGTTGTGCAGAATAGGGATCTCAAATTTGCTCCTTTCCGATCTAGAATTCCAGCTGCCGACATTCTCCCTCTTCATATAATTCTTGTAAAATAAGAGAGAAAAGGCATACAAATTGTATCATAAAGTGTAATAACAATCTATAATACAATAAATATCAACATAAAAACATGATGCAAAATGGACGTATCAATAGCTACAAAAACGTTCCCAGGGATCAACCAGATAACATTTCTATTCTTCTTTTTGGTGAATTCATTAGAGTCCAAACTTGAAAGGATGAAGTAGAGGAAATTGCACAAACCACTTACTTTTGGTACCAGTGTTGCATAAAACACCTACTTTACAGGTTTGTTGCACAAAACATCATATATTGGGGGTAATTTGTTGCAGCTAGGTCTAATCCACCATTTAGGTGTGTTATGATTCCTAGCAAGTGGGACCAGTTTGTAAGTGCGTCGGGGCAAAAAACCCTGGCCGCATCAGCATCCAACTAGAACTATCAATGCCTCACAATCTTTGTTCCGATTGAGCTGAATTTTCCCCAGAATATTAGGGAGTGCATTTATGATTATTTGAATATTTTTTGCACAAAAGGCCTCACACAGAAGAGCAGGCGGTGGCGGGGGCGGCTGTCGTCCCTTCGTTGGTGAAGTGGCCGCTGGTAATGGAGTCCAGCCAGCTCTCCTCAGTCGTCGGGTAAGCCTGTCTCCGCACCCCCTCCCCACATCCCTCCCCACCCCAAAGTCTGCTCATCTCCCCCTACCTCTACATGTTGGTTAGGTATTCTTCTCCTCCTAACCATCTCAGGGAGGGCCTATATCAAAGATTATTTGCGCATTGTAATGTAAAAGAATCCTGATTCTAGATGTCATGTATGGACAATCCTTCCTATCAACAAACCTGAAAAAAAAACCAAGGTTTCATGGTCTTTTATATGGTCTAGATGCGCAAATCGAAGGGTTTAAGAATAAATGCAAGCCTTTCACTAGTAAATATCTCACCTCCAATCGAAGGGTTTAAGAATGGACGCAGGCCTTTCATGGGTCAATAAATTGTTCAAAATTTAGCATTAAAAAAACAAAAACAATCCAATAAATCATAAGTGCATTCACTAATATTCTAGAGAAAATTCAGCTTAAATGGAGCAAGGGATTGCGAGCTATTGACAGTTCTAATTGGTTGCTGATGTGGCCGGAATTTATTTTTTTGTCACCGGTGCACTTGCAAACTGGACCCAGTTGTCAGAAATCATGTCAACACACGTAAACGATGGATTAGACCTAGTTGCAACGAATTACCGAATATATGATGTTTTTGTGCAACAAATCTGTAACACTAGCATCAAAAATAGGTGGCTTGTGCAATTTTCTCTCGGACGAAGTAACCCGTTGCCGGTTGCGGTACGAGGCAACAACGCTTTGGTTCAGATCGGATCTCGGCTGCAACTCCAGGACAGACATCCAACATGCTGGGCCTCTCGACATTAACGCGTGCACCGGGGGGAGTACGGCACGCACGACTGGACCTCAGACGCACACGCGTACTCCCAGCGTTCCAGGTTTGACAATTCACCCGCCGTACCATATCAGCGCGGATATTGTCGCTGCCACGCCACGGCGAGGCCCAACGGCTACACGCCTTCGTGGCTAAGCATTTTCGGGAGCTTCCAGATCGAAGAGACCGCTAAGAGATGACGTCACCGTGACCGTGGTTTCTGAAGATTTATATATATGGACCGCTCCTCGTTAAAATCAACGAGAGAAAAAGAGAAAAGGGAAAAGGCCGCAGACCACACGCGGCATTAGGTCCCGTCCAGGCAAGCAAATCGTACGCCAAGCGAGACCAACGGCCGCCTGCCAGTACCCACCCGCCGACGCCCACCCCACCTCCCCGCCGGCGACATGCATCCTCCCCCCGCCGCCGCCGCCGCCTCCGCCGGAGCGGACTACGTCCCGGCGCCCGCTCCCTCGGAGCAGGCGACGTACCCGAGGCTCTCGCCGGAGGACCTGGCCCCGCCGCCCCCTCCCCCGTACCACGCCGCCGCGTCCTACTCCGCGCCGCCCGCCTCCGGCAACCCCTACGTCTCCGGCCCCGCCGCCGGCTCCGTGCCGCCTCCCAAGAGTGAGTCCCAAATCTGGCCCCGCTTGCTTCCGATTGCCGGAAGGGTTCGCATCACCCCCTTTTCTTATCTCACGATTTCGTGGCGCCGTCGTGTCTCTGCAGACACCATGGACTCGGTGAAGGACGTGCTGGGGAAGATGGGCAAGAGGTTCGGCGAGGCCGCCCGCAAGACGGAGAACACCGCCGGCAACTTCTGGCAGCACCGTGAGATTCGATTCTCGAGCTTTCTGCTGTGTGGTTCCGGTTTAGATCGAATTGTTAATGCTCTGTTGTTTCGTGCGTGCTATGCTTTTGAACTGAAGTAGTTTAGAGTTCAGCAGGATGAATTGCTTTGCTGGTTAGCACCGCAGAATTATGTTGGTGGGATTGTTGGACCGGTATACCTAGACTAGTTTATAGTTTATTCATGTTCCACTGGATTTCGTTAGTGCTTCTGTTGGGATTTTGGTGGGCATTGCATATACTGAATTAAAGCTGCTCTTCAGTTGGGAGTACTAGCTTATTGGATGTATTGTCCATGTCTGCATGTTTGAACTAGGCTGATGGTGATAGAATATGATTTGTGCTCTGTCTTTTTAGCTTTATGTGATTGGGTTGATTGTGGTGCAGATGAGCATAAGAGAGACTTGGCATCAGTTGTTTGGTTGCATTATGCATAGTGAATATTAGGTAAATTGTGCCAATGTTTTCCCATGTTCTAAATTGTATTTAAATCTCTGTGATGAACAGTGCACATGAATTCAGATAGCTTTTGCACCGAAAGTGTCACCTATCCCTTATCATTCAGACACATTAGTTATCTGTCACATTCTTGTGGTGTGCTTGCTTTGTTGAGTAGACTATCATAGTGTAGAGCTCTCAGTATGACATGATAGAATATAGAAGCAATTACTATTGTCTTGTGACAGTACGAGATGTTAAACATATTCTTATATGCCTTGTAACAGTGAAAACTGGACCAAGTATTGCTGATGCAGCAATGGGCAGGGTCTCCCAGATCACCAAAGTCATAGCAGAAGGTGGATATGAGAAAATCTTCCATCAAACGTTTGATGTCCTCCCTGAAGAAAAACTCAAGAAGCCTTTCGCATGTTATCTGTCAACCTCTGCTGGTCCTGTTATGGGTGTGCTCTACCTGTCCAATGTAAAGTTGGCCTTCTGTAGTGATAACCCACTTGCCTACAAGGTTGGGGACAAAAATGAGTGGAGCTATTACAAGGTACTTCATGTTATTCACATATTGTCTAGGAAGTAATTAATTCTTCTCAACTAATTGTAAATGATGCTAAATGTGTTTTTTGGTATATAATAATATCGATAATTAATTTCATCTAAATCAGGAGCTGAGCTCTTTTAATTGAAAGAAAACATGCTAACTACTCCCTCCGTTTCGAAATATAAGTTTTTTTTAGAGATTTCAATACAAACTACATACGGATGTATATAGAGCTATTTTAGAGTGTAGTTTTGCTCTGTATGTAGTCCATATTGGAATTTCTAAAAAGACTTGTATTTAGGAATGGAGGGAGTAATATGGAATGAACAGGATCTTATTATTATTGTCATGTTATGTGTGCAAAGTAATGCTGATGCATCGTTTAATCTGGTTTGCTTTTGTCTATGCTTCATGGAATCGATCATGTTCATTCTTTTTGGCCTGAGCACTGTGTTCACCGATGCACACAGAACCATATATTAGCAATGACATTTGCTGATATTAGTCGGTGACTTGCAAACGTTCTAGTTATAGAAGCTATTCTGTAAATTGCTTAATTGTGTAATTTAACACTGTTCTCTGTGTTGTGGACAATAGGTTGCCATCCCGCTAGCCCAGCTGAGGTCCGTTAATCCTTCAACGAGCAGAACAAACGCAGCTGAGAAATACATCCAGGTGGTCTCGATTGATAATCACGAGTTTTGGTTCATGGGCTTTGTGTACTATGACAGTGCTGTAAAGCACCTGCAGGAAGCACTCCAGGAGGCCCGTATTTTGCAAGCTTAGTGATGTCTATAGGTTTGGACTAGCATACAGTTGTGGTATACTTTGTGTGTCGACGAACTGGGAGTTGCCTGTGTGTAGTTTGATAGGTGTTGTCGTTTGTTGCGATTCGTGTCACTTTGAACTGGTTTTTCGATCTGTGGCATCATATCCATCCTGTCATGTTCGTTCAATGTGTTTTCTGATGTCTACGATTGAATTTTCATTTTGCTTCCTGCAAGAGCAGTCCGTTCTGAGGTTGTATGCTTGTGGTACAAAGTAGGCTGATTGCAGGTGAAATGCAGTGAAAGATGCACTCCACAGCACTATCATTTGTAGTCGGATTGGCGACATTTGCTGCGGTGCATATCATCTTGAACCACTCGTTCGATCTTTGGATTGATATCCATCCTGTCATGTTTGGTCTTTGTTATCTTCTGTCTTTGGTTGAATTTCGTTTTGCTTCCTGCAATACCAGTAGACCAAGCTGTTCTGAGGTTAGCCTGATCAGAGCAAAATTGCAGTTAAAATAAAGAAGCAGTTTTAACCGGTGGAACTGAATGTTATTAATAATTCTCTGAAGAGACGTGCCTTGTGTATCGATGAACAGGTTATGATAACCTGGTTATCCATGTTCAGTTAAAATAGAGGGAGATCATCCATGACTCCTGGTCATGCGTATTCTATCCCTTCTACTGATGTTACCCTGCCTGCAGAAGTGTCTTTTCTGTACATTGTGGTCGTGCTCCCCGATTCCAGATACCGTTGATTGTTTTTGTTTGACAAAATTACTATTGATTGTCGGTCATTGTAGTCCTGCACTCTTCATGCTGCTACCGGTGAAACACGTAGGAGTATGGTCTCTACATAATCCTGACAGGTAGGCCCAAAGGCTGCCTCTCCACCCTCCCCAGCGACACGTTCAAGCTGATCGACGTCACAGGTGAATCCTCAGCCGTCTGATCTTCCATGGTTCAGACAAGGATCGCAGACTCGATCTCGGACTGAGCAAAAAGAAGCAACCTCCGCGCCGTTGGTCTTCCAAGGTTCCAATCATCCTTCACATGGCAGAGCATTGTGGCAGGTTTACAAACTTTCAAGAGGGGTAATATTTGGAGAATGGGTACATGATCTCAAATAAATATCTGGAATGACCCATGAATATCAGAGAGCCCTACAAGAAAGGTTCTAACCAGAAGGGACCAAGCTCTTGTTGAGAAAGTGGAAGATCTTATTGACCCAGCCACCCATTCATGGGATGAAGCTCTTATCAGAAGCATCTTTCTGCCAATAGACATGGAAAGAATTTTGAAAATCCCGTTGTCTAAACACTTATTGGAGGATTTTGTGGCATGGCATGCCACAAAGCCGTTTTGCTTTTCAGTGAGATCTGCACACTATATTGAATGGGATCATCAATTTGGAGCAAGATTGGGCTGAGAGCAACCACAAGAGCAACTTACTAAGCGTATCTTACAGTGGGGAGAAGCGGCGTCACAAGGGGGCAAAGAAATTCTCATTAAGGCGGTTGCACAGTCCCTACCTACATATATCATGGGGGGTTTCCGTTTGCCCCGGAGTGTTTGTGATGATCTTACTCGCATGGTACGCAATTTTTGGTGGGGGGGCAAGGAGGGAAAGAGGAAGACACATTGGCGTGCATGGGATACATTGATTAAACCGAAAGTGCAAGGCGGCATGGGGTTCCGTGATTTCAGACTCTTCAATCAGGCACTTCTGACTAGACAGGCTTGGCGTCTTATTGCTTACCCTGACAGTTTATGTGCGCAGGTGCTCAAAGCAAGATATTACCCGGCGGGACGTCTGGAAGATACGGTCTTTTCGGGCAACTCATCCCAGACGTGGCAGTCTATTGTCCACGGTCTTGAGCTTCTCAAGAAAGGTCTAATTTGGCGCATTGGTGATGGTGCTTCTGTACGTATTTGGCGTGACCAGTGGATACCACATCCACTTGCGAGGTTGCCAATATCACCCCAGGGGCGCTGCCGCCTTCGGCGTGTTAGCGAGCTCCTGGACGACCGAGGAAATTGGAACGTGCAACTACTTAATCAACATTTCATGTCAGTAGATGTCATGGAAATTATGAAGATCAAGGTGGTGCTACGATTGGACAGAGATATTATCGCTTGGGCGCCTGAGCATTCTGGATCGTTCATAGTCCGGAGTGCTTATCATCTATCATATGATGAGATTCACCGTTAGACTACAGTCGCATCGAGTAGGGCACCGGACGGGCGACGTGCCGTTTGGGCACTTATATGGAGGTGCCCTGCTCCATCAAAGGTGCGTATCTTTGCATGGCGTTTGGTCACAAATTCACTGGCTACTTGGGTGAATAAAAAATCACGGAAACTTGAGGTGTCTAACCTTTGTTCGCTGTGTGCGATGGAACTGGAGGACACGTTCCATACATTCTATAGATGCCCATTGGCTGTTGCTTTGTGGAACGCCATGCAGGAAAAATGGCTATTGCCGGACTTAGCTTCAATGAGGAATACATGCCCTGAGTGGCTTCTGTATAAGCTAAATGAAGATGATCGCATGAATGTGTTGATGGTGCTATGGAGGAGTTGGTATGTACGTAATGAAATAGTACACCATAAGCTACCACCTCCAATTGAAGCTTCCTGCAGATTTCTAATTAGCTATGCTGAATCTCTTCGATGCATCAATCATTTTCCAACCACTGACATCATCAAAGGGAAGATGGTGCCGCCGCCGATTGGGTATAGTTCTACAATGATAAATACAGCAATGCAACATGCAGCCACAGTCCAGTGGTCTGCCCCGCCGGCCGGTCGCGTGAAGCTGAATGTTGACGGGTCGTTCGTTGATACCGATGGTGGATTAGCAGGAGCCGGTATGATCCTACGTGATAATGATGGCAATATTATCTTCTCCGCTTGTCGTTCTATCTTGCATTGTTCCGGACCGCTCCAGGCTGAGTTGTTGGCATGTTAGGAGGGATTAAGCCTCGCTCTACAATGGTCTACTCGCCCGGTAGACATCGAGATGGACTGCATGGATGCAGTCAAGTTGATCAAGTCGCCTACACTTGACAGATCGCCACATAGAATGATAGTTCAGGATATTAAAAGGCTCTTTGGTGAAAGGGATATCTCTATTGCTCATGTAAGTAGGAATCGGAACGTTGTTAGCCACACACTTGCTGCTTTCGGACGATCGGAGGGCCAAGCTGCAGTTTGGTTGCGCTCTGGACCTGCAGACGTTCCTCTGCTATGTAGGAACGAATATTCCAATAGTTGAGCAATGAAATACTTTTAACCCCGCAAAAAAATCCGGTTTGGGATGTCCTGTGGAAGCTACAAGTACATAGTAAAGTCAATTTTTTTTTGTTTGGCGAGCACTACATGGAGTGGTTCCAGGGAAGTGTATATTGCATAATCGACATATTAAGGTCAGTCATGAGTGCCCTTTGTGTCCAGAGGGGCTTGAAGATATCCGGCACTTAGTATTCACTTGCGCAAGAGCTTGCTATTAGATGGAAGCGTTCCTACTCCCTCGTAAGGGAGCCGCATGGTTTATATTGATTGTGGGAAGGAATAGCCTCTGCCGTGGCTTACAAGATTTCACCGATCGTTAGGATACGGTGGTTACAACGATCGCTAGGATAGATACGTAACAGAGAAGGAGAAGGAGTTTGTTGAGATTACAATAGGATTCTATCTCTAATTCTAGAGTAAATAGAATAAAACTACAACTTCCTCCGTTCCTAAATATTTGTCTTTCTAGACATTTCAAATGACTACTATATACGAATGTATGTAGATATATTTTAGAGTGTAGATTCACTCATTTTGCTCCGTATGTAGTCACTTGTTGAAATGCCTACAAAGACAAGTATTTAGGAACGGAGGGAGTACTTTACAGGTTAGGGTTCCAAAAAACTACCGGTTTTTAATTTTTCTCATATAACTACCAAATGGGCGGTCGGCTGTTTCAAAAAACCCCAAATGACCGTTGCTTAAAATTTAAACATGTTTAGGACAGGTCGGGCCCGCACCTAAACAAACCGTATGTTTGACCGTTAAGTTACAAGTGGGGCCCACATGTCCATGTCTCTATCTCATATGTCCTCACTTTTTACAAAATAGCCCCTATAAACATTTCTGAAAAAGCAATCGGGTCCCTGCTATTTTTCTGAAAAAGCAATCAAGGAGTCGCTCCTCTCCTCGCGGCCGGCGTCCACCTCTGCGCCCAGCGACATCCCGCGAGCCTCTAGCGCCGGCGCCCGCCCTCGCCACCTACTGCCACACTACCGCCCGCCTCTGACTCTCCTCGCCTCCACCTCGTGCGCCCCGCCTCCGCGGCCAGGGACGCCGCCGCGTGCGCCCTCCGCTGCCAGGCCTGGCGAGGCGAGCTCTGCCGCCGGCCGTCTCTGCGCCCGAGCTCGCGCAACTACTGCTCGCGGCTATGGCCGCAACTGCGTGCGCCCTCCGCTGCCAGGCCCGGCGAGCTCTGTCGCCGGCCGTCTCCGCGCCCGAGCTCGCGCAGCTGCTGGTCGCGGCCATGGCCGCCACCGCGTGCGCCCTCCACTGCCAGGCCCGGCGAGCTCTGTCGCCGGCCGTCTCCGCGCCCGAGCTCGCGCAACTGCTGCTCGCGGCCATGGCCGCCACCGCGTGTGCCCTCCGCTACCAGGCCCGGTGAGCTCTGCCGCCGGCCATCCCCCAGCCTCTGTCTCTCCAGCCACTGCTCCGGGCGGCGGCTTGCACACAAGCCCCCCATGGCGCACGCGGCAACCGCGTGCGGAGCCCCATGGCGCGCAGCGACGGCCACGGGCAGAGCCCTTTGGAGGCTGATTCCAGGGATTCGATTGCTTTTTTAAAATGTTTGTAAGGGCTAATCCGTAAAAAATCTGTGGATGAGGCGCTGACATGTGCCCCCCACAAGTCAGTTAACAATCAAACAAACGGTCAACCAAACGGTGCGTTTACTGGCGGGCCCGATCTGTCATAAACACGTTTAATTTTTTAACAAAGAGGATTTGGGGTTTTTTGAAACAGCCAACCCCTGACTTGATAGTTGTTGATGAAAAAAATCCGGTAGTTTTTTGAAACCCTAACCTGTAAAGCAGTAGTTTTATGCTATTTACTCCTAATTCTAACACCCTCCCTTAATCTCAACTATCCTACATTAAGATTCTTCTTGAATTCTTCAAATAGCTTGACTGGCAAAGCTTTAGTGAAACCATCTACCACTTGGTCTTTGGAAGGAATAAGCCGTATGTCCATCTTCTTCTCTGCAACTCTTTCTCGTACAAAATGAAAATCAATTTCTATGTCCTTGGTTCTACCATGAAACACTGGATTTGCAGGATTTGCAGAGAGATATGTAGCTCCCAAATTGTCACACCACAAACAGGACACACGATGTTGTTTAACTCCCAATTCATTGAGCAATGATTCTACCCGGATAATCTCAGTAGTAGCATTTGCTAGCGACTTGTATTCAGCTTATGTACTTGACCTGGACACTGTGGCTTGTTTTCTAGCACTCCAAGAAATAAGATTAGCACCAAAGAAGACTGCAAAACCTCAAGTTGATTTTCTATCATCACTACATCTTGCCCAGTCAACATCAGAAAAAGCACTAACAAGGGTGGAGGTAGAATGCCTGAACTGAAGGCCTAAGTTCACAGCGTGCTTGATATATCGTACAATTCTTTTAACAACTGTCCAATGTACAGTAGTAGGTGCATGGAGATACTGACAAACCTTGTTAACAGCAAATGATATATCTGGTCTTGT
The DNA here is from genome assembly GCF_056163025.1 of Triticum urartu. Lineage (NCBI taxonomy): Eukaryota > Viridiplantae > Streptophyta > Magnoliopsida > Poales > Poaceae > Triticum > Triticum urartu. The sequence continues at coordinate 570,899,264 of NC_141876.1, forward strand.
CAGTGTAAGATATTGTAGAGCTCCTACTACACTTCTGTATCTTGTACTCTCTTCTTCCTTAAGTGGCTCACCTTCAAAGGCTGAAAGTTTTTCTGAAGAAGACAATGGTGTGGGTGAGGACTTGCAGTCCTTCATCCCCATACGAGCTAGAAGTTCAGTGACATATTTCTCTTGATTTAGTATTATGCCATCTTGAATCTTCTTAACTTCAATGCCTAGGAAGAAGTGTAAATCGCCAAGATCCTTCAAAGCAAACTCTGAACTTAGATCATGCAAAAGAGCATTAGTGGCACCTTGTGAAGAGCTTGCAACTATGATATCATCAACATATATTAAAACAAATATAGTTGTATTTGCTTTGTTGTAGATAAAGAGAGATGTGTTAGCCTTGGATGCAACAAAGCCAAGGTGCCTTAACTGAGAAATCAACCTTGAGTACCATGCTCTTGGTGCTTGTTTCAAGCCATATAGTGCCTTGTCAAGTTTGCACACATAGTGAGGTGTCTTCTTATTTGCATACCCAGGTGGTTGTCTTATGTAAACCTCCTCTTCCAGAACACCATGCAAAAACGCATTCTGAACGTCTAGCTGTCTCAAGCTCCATCCCCTGGAAACAACAATAGCTAACACAAGCCTAATAGTTGCAGCTTTAACAACAGGACTAAAGGTGTCTTCATAGTCTAAACCATAACGTTGTTTAAAAGCTTTTGCAACTACGCACGCTTTATACCTGTCAATTGTGCCATCAACCTTTTTCTTGATTCTGTAGACCCACTTACAGTCAATAATATTTTTACCTCGTTTTTTAGGTACAAGATGCCAAGTCTTGTTCTCATGAGAGATGAGTACTCCTCATCCATTGCATTTTCCATCTTGGATCCCCTAATGCATCTTCTCACCTTGTCGGTTCTCTTGTGATACAGAGCATACCATACGTTATAGTGCCGTCAGTTCTAACCTTTGGGTTTCGTATACCTTTCTGGAGCCGAGTCATGACACGTGAAACCGTAGTTGGTTGAGGCTGATTTCATCGTGTAGCAGTCTGCGGCACAGGGGTTGATGCAGTAGGATTTGCCGTAGAGGATCCTGGGGACACCTCAGATTCGCTTTCCACAGCAAATCCCGACCCAAACCGTGTAGCCTGCAATGTGGGCGATCCGCTAGAAGCAGCGGCCGCAGAAGATCTCGCGCTGCCAGCCGGCACATGCGCGTGGGATCCCGAGCCTGATCCGGATCCTCTTGTCGCTGTCGACATGTTGGGCCCGTGCATGGGATGGGGTGCGGGACGCGGTGTCTCGTCTGGATGGGATGACGCGTCACCTTCCAACTGGCGCTGCGGGCTTCTGCATGGCACGCGATCCGGTGCGAATCTGCGTGCCCGATCCGAGGCGACCTGACGCACAGGGATTCCAGGTTACGCAGGATCTGCTTCGTGTTTCGCGCCTGCTCCGTCTTCTTCTGGCACATGCAATACCAGATCATTTTCTTCAAAATTTTGATCATTTTCTGCATCGATTTCTGTTGCATGATCCTGCATACAAAGAGACACAGTCCCACTAGTATAATCATTAGTTGGGTCAGTACAATTATCGCCCCCATGATCAATGTTTTGAAGATGTGGTGGAAGAAGGAGTATTTCTTTCTTGAGAAGTGCTCCGGCATTAGGATGAAGAGATTCAAAGGGATAGATGGATTCATCAAATATGACATCTCGAGAAATATAAACCCTACTAATGGAAACATCAAGGCATTTGACTCCCTTGTGGATTGGATTATATCCAAGAAACACACACTTCTTGAAACGGAATGCAAGCTTGCGTGCATTATATGGATGAAGGTTGGGCCAACAAGCACAACCGAATACACGAAGTGATTTGTAGTCAGGAGTAGTACCAAAAAGACGTGTGATGGGAGTCTCAAATTTGATGACTTTACTAGGAAGCAAATTGATAAGATATGTATCAGTCAAGAATGCTTCATCCCAGAACTTTAGTGGTATGGATGCGTTTGCTAGTAGAGCTAACCCTACTTCAACAACATGGCCATGTTTCGTTTCGGCTGAGCCATTCTGTTGGTGTGCATGAGGACACGATACATGATGTGACATGCCAAGCTCTTGAAAAAAGAGATTGAGTTTCTTGTATTCACCTCCCCAGTCGGTTTGCATGGCAATAATTTTAGTGTTTAGTTTTCGCTCAACAAGATTCTGAAAGTTCTTGAAAACTTGAAACACTTCAGATCGTTTCTTAAGAAGAAAGATCCAAGTAAATTTGCTATAGTCATCAATGAAGCTAACATAGTACGAGTGTCTACCAACAGAAGTAGGGGCTGGCCCCCAAACATCTGAGAAAACAAGTTGCAAAGGTGCAGTAGAAATACTGAATGAAATAGGATATGGAAACTAATGACTTTTAGCTTGTTGGCATGGATCACAAACAGACTCAATACTAGACTCATGAGAGTGGGGGAGTTTATTCTTGCTAAGAACTAATTTAACAATAGCGGATGAAGGATGACCTAATCTACTGTGCCACTTTGCTGAAGAAGGCTTGACAACAACAAAAGCCTGTTTATTTGATGATGATGACGAAGATATAAGTGGGTATAGATCTCCCACACAGTTGCCCCTAAGAAGCACTCTCCTCGTGTCCAAGTCCTCTACCAAAAAAATAAGGATAGAATTCAATAAGAACACGATTATCAAGAGTAAATCTATGAACTGAAAGAAGATTTTTCAATGTTGTAGGGACATATAGAACTCATTTTAGATGCACATTTTTCATGGGGTTTTTGACAATTGAACTACCAACGTGAGTGATTTTCATACTAGAACCGCTTGCAGTATGCACTTGGTCATGTCCACGATACTTGTCTCTGATCGTCAGCTTGTCGAGTGCCCCTATGATGTGATTTGTGGCGTCGGTGTCCGCATACCAGTTTGTGTCGACGCCGTAGGAGTCGGTGACCATGTTGGCCCCCTTCTCCTCATGTTCATCTTCATCATCATACCGATGCCAACAATCACGAGCACCTCCTAGATGGTGCTTGTAAAAGATTTGACACTCTGGATAGTCTCGAACTTGCTGCTGACGTTGTTGATGTGGGCGACTGTGGTGAAAGAACATGCGGTGCCCCCATGTTTGGTTTTGGTAATCGATGATAATCTCTATGGACTGATGGTTGCCTTGAGTTATATTTGAAGGTTTTGTCCGTAGGCTTTTCTTGGAGTACATGTGTTGGTTTCAAGGAGAGTGGGTGTCGACCAAGGTGCTATTCAAGGAATTATCCAAAGATTGGTCATGTGAGTGTTGAGCTTATTGCAAGCATGTCTTGAAGAAGAAGATTGTGTGATCATTCATGTCTACCTTCAAGACATCATCCAAATGAAGAGAATTGGAAAGATTCAAGGTTGATCAAGATTAAGTCAAGAATGAATCAAGTTGATCAACACACAAAGCATACAAGATGTACTGAGGGATCAAGTGATCCCATGGTATGATAAGCATTGTCAATTACGCTTCATGTACTAACCCATGGTCTTCGTGAGAGTTCTTTGTGGGGTTAGGTTGCGGTGTGCAAGTTCAAGTGGAGCATCATGAAGAGATCAAATGCTTGAAGCTTGCCATCCATTGTGGTAACAATGGATTCATGAAGATGTACGAAAGAGTGGCTCACCCATAATGGAGTACGGGGAGCAATCAATTAGTCTTCATCGAGCCAACGCAATCAAGAAAGGTGGTCCAACTTGAGGGAGTCAAAATTGTCATCATCTAGCTCAAGTGGACCATGTGCAAGCCAAAGGTTTGCCCTTGATAGGTTTTCTATTTTACCGGTCTCATGATTGTAGTTGAGAGACCGGGTTATAGGATCGATTGTCGTTCTATCAAGGGGGGCTCTCGATGAGTAGCTTGATCGTATCATTTGTAGAGAGCTCAAACCATTGCATCCTTGCATCATATTTCTTGGTTCTTGTTTGGCTCTCTTTGAGAGTTTTAGAGCTTATGGTCATCTAGATGACAAGCTCGAGTTCATCGAAAACGGAGTTCACTTGCATCTTCTATGATGTTTTCAATGTTGGAGGTTTTGTCCGTTCTTCTCTGTTGGAGGTTTCCTCCTCCATTTGTTAGGCATACCTCCCCTTGGAGGTTTTGTCTGTTCTTCTCTATCGTTGTTTTGATGCTACTCGTCGTCTTGTTTCCAACAAGCTTGAGTTTGCTCAATTCGGAGCTCATATGCAGAAGTTATGGCAGTTCTTGTTTTCTTAGAGTGGCTTTTGTCTGGTCCCAGCGGTAGTACCGCGAGCCCAAGCGATGGTACCGCTTGGAGCTCTCAGCCGCAGTACCGCTTTAGTGCCGCTCTTCTACCACCTCGTTTTTGGGTCCTGCTCTTTTCGTGTCGGGTTTAGCAGTAGTTGCACGGCAGTAAGGCACGGTAGTTCCGCCTAAGCGGTAGTACCGCTCCGGTCGGGCGGTAGTACCGCTACTGCATTACTATCATCGTACTCTGCTCTGCCCTGCCTCTTTTGGTCCCGTGTTCTGCTCCTCCAGCGGTAGTACCGCTGGGGTGAGCGGTAGTATCGCTCATATGCGATACTACCGCCCCAAGGTTCATATTGTGTTGCTCTTTTTCCCTGCTTCTTCCGCCCGAGCGGTAGTACCGCTCCTGTGCGGGCTGAGCACATAACGGTTGGATTTTTCCCCCTCCTATAAAAGGGGGTCTTCTTCCCCAATGAACCTTATCCTTTTTAGCTCGTGTTCTTCCCCCATTGTTGACCTTCTTCGAGCTTGCTAACTCTCAATCCCTCCATGGTTTCTTGCTAGTTTTTGAGGGAAAAGAGAGAGGAGATCTAGATCCACATTTCCACCAATCACTTTCTCCTCTATGTGAGGGGAACCCCTTGGATCTAGATCTTGGAGTTCTTGGTGTTCTCCTTCTTGTTCTTCCTTTCATTTTCCTCCATAGCATTAGTTGCTTTGGTGGGATTTGGGAGAGAAGGACTTGGGCACTCCGTGTGCCCTTGCCAATGCATTTGGTGCATCGGTTTGAGTTCTTCACGGTGATACGTGGAAGCTACAAGTTGAGAAGCTTATTACTCTTGGGTTCTTGGTACCCTTGAGCTTGTTCCTCTTGGGTGCTTGGACGCCCTAGACGGTTGGTGGTGTTCGGAGCTCAATCATTGTGGTGTAAAGCTTCGGGCAAGCGTCGGGGTCTCCAATTAGGTTGTGGAGATCGCCCCGAGCAATTTTACGGGTATCGATGACCGCCCCCAAGGGTTGCCAAAGTGTACGGGTTCGGTGACCGCCCCCAAGGGTTGCCATTTGTACGGGTTCGGTGACCGCCCTGAAGGGTCCCTTAGTGGAATCACGGCATCTTGCATTGTGCGAGGGCGTGAGGAGATTACGGTGGCCCTAGTGGCTTCTTGGGGAGCATTGTGCCTCCACACCGCTCCAAACGGAGATTAGCATCCGCAAGGGTGTGAACTTCGGGATACATCGTCGTCTCCGCGTGCCTCGGTTATCTCTTACCCGAGCCCTTTACTTATGCACTTTACTTTGTGATAGCCATATTGTTTCTTGTCATATATCTTGCTATCACTTAGTTGTTTATCTTGCTTAGCATAAGTTGTTGGTGTACATAGGTGAGCCTAGTTGTTGTAGGTTTTGTGCTTGTCAAATTAACCGCTAGGTTTATTCCGCATTTGTTCAAGCCTAAACCATAATTATTTTAAAGCGCATATTCACCCCCCCTCTAGGCGACATCCACGACCTTTAATGCGGCCACCTCCGCCGCCGCCGTTTCCACCAGATGGAGTTGGCGAGGGGCGCCCGCCTCGGCCGCGGCCCCTGCTGTTGTTGCGCCCGCGGCCTCTGTTGTAGCCGCACCCGCGCCCCCTGTAAGCTAGGTTCGCCGAGGTCTTGAAGCCTGTGTCAGGACCGTCGCCTAGCATCTCCACGCGCTGATCAAACGCTGCAATCTGAGCGAACAGATCATCCATGGAGATTTGATTTTTTACTGCGCCAATGGCTGCCACAACATGATCGTAATCCTTGTCGAGGCCGGCAAGAACGTAGTCGACCATCTCTGGGTCCGAGACGGGACGACCTGCCGCTGCGAGCTCATCCCCCAGGTTCTTCATCCTGGAGATATAGGCGCTCCCGGACACGGAGCCTTTCTTTGGGTTGGTGATAGCAATCCGCAGGTTGGTGATGGCGATTGGGATTGCGAGGCGAACAGGGTGGTGTCTCCTTGCTCGCAACTTGGGCGAGGATCTCCATTGAAAGATAATTTAGGAGGTGGCTTAGGACTTGCTGGTCCTCTGTATCCACTGTGCATACAGAGGATTGGGTTCTGTGGCGGTAGTTTTGTCCGCCTCCTCCTGCTGCACCGTCTTCGGTGGCGCTGCATCTGATCCGTCCAGGAGGCCGGTGACCTGCGCTCCTCGCAAGCTCGGCATGACATGTGCCTTCCATAAGATGAAGTTGGTCTTGATGAGCTTCTCAGATGGGAGAGCACCAAGGTTTAGGGAGACGATGGATGAGGACGACATGGCAAGGGAAATCGAGGAAGGAGGCTGCTGGCTAGATCGATGGGAAGAGGATGACTCTATATACCATATTAGATGGAAGCGTTCCTACTCCCTCGTAAGGGAGTCGCGTTGTTTATATTGATTGTGGGCAGGAATAGCCTCTGCCGTGGCTTACAAGATTTCACCGATCGCTAGGATACAGTGGTTACAACGATTGCTAGGATAGATACGTAACAGAGAAGGAGAAGGAGTTTGTTGAGATTACAATAGGATTCTATCTCTAATTCTAACACTTACAAAGTATGGGAGTCATTGGGCCCGAATGAAGTAGTGGATACAACCCTAAAAAGTGATCGATCAGGATCTGTGGAGATGGAGGAGATCTTGCGACTCCCGCAAAGAAAATCACCACCAGGACTTGGACAGTTGGGTTTAATATGAAAAAGGATTCCCCCTGCTTTATATTATAAAGTAACAACACCAAACATACATGACAAGTTCAGGTTCAAGAAGAAGCAAAAGAAAAAGAGTGCAATAAGACAGTAATTGAGGTTGAGCTGGGGGCACAACACATCAAACCCCTGCAAATGAAATAAAGCTACTAGCTAATCAGGCTCCGGGGGTGGAGGTGGAGTCGGCGGAGCCATGGAGCTAGCGGTGGAGCGAAGTCCCGCGATGATCATGTTGATGTTATCCCGATAGCGCCGCTTGCTAAGCGGTCTCGAGAGCTGTAAGAAGACACCCATTTTGTAAATAGCATCAGTCACACGGCAGGGAGACCGTGCTCAATCACTAGCTTAGTTGGGTTTACACGGAACGGTTGCGGTAGCTGCGTGATATATTCGGTGGGAACGCCGGGAAGCCTTGAAGGGTGAGTCGATTAAGAAGGCCGCTAGTTCAGCTTTCGCTATTCAAGCGATCACAATTAACCATGCTCCAAAGCAGAATGTTTTGATCTCGGAAAAGATATGGCAAAACCACAGCCGGGGTCATACAAGCTGAATACTGATGCGTGTTTCTTCAAGGATGGTACTGATGCAGTACCGGCGATCTTGCGTAACTGTCGTGGGGAAGCGATTGCAGGAGCTTATGAAATGTTTGATCATGCATACAATGCACAGCCTGCTAAAACACTAGCATTTCAGAGAGGGCTCCAAATGATCTTTGATATGGGATGTTCAAAAGTTGAAGTGGAATCCGACTGTTTGGAACTGATGGATGCATGTAACGGAAAGATGGATATTCGAGGACCTAATTCAGCGTTACTTGCTGACTGCTTTCACTCATGGTATTACATCAATCTCTTTCAATTACTGTCCCAGAGAAGCAAACAGGCCGGCACACTTTCTGGCTAGGACTTGTTTTGATTCTAAGATAGCTATTTTGGGTGGATGTTACTCCTGATTTCTTATTACCTCCTGTACTTCTTGATGTAACATTGTCACGTTATAAATAAAAGTGCCAGCAGGCTTTCCCTAAAAAAAAGTTTCCAATCCACGCCACCACCACTGATGAATCATGGCGAAGCCCGGAAGAAGTACGCAATACATTACACCGACCTTTCGAGATCGCCCCTCTCCAGGCTGTGAATTTCCGGTTAGGTTAACAATTCACAAAATTGTGTTATGGTATCGCATAGCATGGTGTTGCTGCTCCAGTTCTATGCTTTTCTTGAGTTATGTGTTTCTTTTGCTCCACCCCCATTTTAGTCCCTTCTGTATGTAGTAAAACCTATGTAACAAAATGTAAGACATTTTTTACAATTCTACATGAAACAAAAACGTCTTATAAAATTTTACACAGATAGTACATCGGAGTTCGGTTGTGTTTTTATCTTTGAATACAAGAATAGGTGGATGCTGTCCATTTTTGTCTTGATATTCCACCCGCTAATCCGTTCTGCAGGGAAGGGCCAACGGCTAGGCCAGCTTCGTCGTCAAGCTCAACAATTAATGCAGATTTGGATTATCATATTCTTGGACTCCGTGGACAGCTCAATAAGCTAAAAGGAGTAATAGCATCTACAGCCACATATGACAAATTCGGTCCCTCAAACGCCCGCGTACGCGCCGGCTCATCCGGGCACACATCAAATTTCACTTGTTACATTCAAACATTTCGTACTCGATTCTTATATCCATATAAAGACATGCAAAAGGAAATAGAACTTACGTACTACGTCGATCCTAGCTACTCCTCGTCGGAGATCATGACGATCTCCGTGCTCAGCTCCAGCAGCATGAGTGGCAGCTGCAGCTCCGGCCTCCTTCGCCTCTATCGCCGCGTCGAGCTCGCCGAAGAGCGCGTCGTACTCTGTCTGCTCCCGCCGAAGGAACGCCCGATTGACCTCCACATAGGCCTCATTCAGGATGGACTCCAGGATGGCCTACTGCTCGGCCATCTCGTCGGACCGAGCGACGGCGAACTCCGCCTCCGCCTGCTCCATGTTGAAGGCCGGCACCTGCTGGTCCGGCTTCTCTGCCTCCTCCACCTCCATTGGAGCCATCTCCTCCTTCTCCTCTTCCCCCGGCTGCTCCTCCTCCTCCGGCTCAGCAATGCGGGCGGCGCGGGCGGCTTACCTCGCCCGGATCTGCTGCTGGATCTCGTAGCGGCGCTCCGACGTCCGCATGGCATAGTAGGTGATCTTGCTCCGGACCATGGCGGAGTGTCGGAGCGTGGGCAGAGCGCCGAAGCGGGAGAGGGAGAAGGTGGATGGGCTTGGACTGGCGGCGCAAAGAGGGGGAGGGGGGTGGGTTAAGGTTGTGGGACGCCAACCGGCTTAAATAGCCGGATTTTGTCTTGGGCGGCGAGCCGAAGCGGCGCCACGCGGCGTCCGTCCGACCGCCAGGTTTTCGGGTGTTTCCGTGTGGGGCCACGTCGTCAGGCCGACATGGCGGGCGTGCCCGGGTGCGCCCAGGCGCCCCCATATCCGCCCCATATTTAGGCTGGATATGATGGTGCCGGTCAGCCCGGATGTTTGAGGGCCGTTTGAGGGGCCCGTCTGGATAAAAAATCGTGACTACGCAGTGACCGGACGGTCCATCTGGACGTATGAGGCGGATTTGAGAGGTCCGGTCGTAGATGCTCTAATCGATTGATGGATTTCTGCAACGTGTATGAACAGAATATACTGTGCATGTTATAGTATTTGGAATTGAATGAAACCACTGGGGCGGCTAGAGCTTTAGCGTGTAGTGCGATCGTGCAATGCTGCATGCGACTATTTGAGCCATGATGTCCTAATGCTGATAATGTTATTTGAGCTATTTTATCCTTACAAGGCATTTGTTTAGTGTTGCAGGTTGCTAAAGAGATAAATTCAGAGGACAAGTCCCAAAATGATTCCATCTTTCAGCTAGTAAGTGAATAATGATAGGCGGAACACCTAGACTTATCTATCCATCCTTATTATGTTTATGACAACTATCACTAATGTGTTTATGACATATCAATCAGTCATACCTCATGTGCCCATTTCTTCAAACACGATCGGTGATCCTTTACAATTCTTTGCACGCTTAGTTGCCTTACCATCCTTGTATAAAAGTGGCAATACACTGGTTTTGGCCTTATGTTAGCTAGTTGGGCGACTCGTGTTCTAGAGAAGACAAAAGCAGTTATATAGTATATTCATTTTCCAGAACCAATAATGGGATGCGACGTATGCTTATGTTAGAAACGTGGAATGTCCTCTTGTAGTTGTAGTATTATCTACTCCCTCCGTACTATAATATAAGATGTTATTACATATCAGTTGTATTTATAACTTATATTATGAGACAAAGGAAGTATCTCTGATTTATATATTGTGGATGTTTTTTCAGTAAATGACCCTGACAGAGGCCCATGAAGGGTTAAAGAACAAGCATGAGGAGAATAAACAACAAAATCATACAGAATGGCTCGAACCATCTTGTTCATATAGTTTTCTTCGCTGTTGGCTGTTTTTTTTTCTGGTATATCTAGCCTCCAAATTCCCTCTTAACATGTCACCAAATTGTTGTGTCTGTATTCCCCACAGATGTGCCCGTGGCTATGAAAAATTGAATTGAGTCAAATACTCGCCAGGCGTTGTGGCAAATTCAGCATTGTAAGTCGGTATATGTTACAGTATGACAGTACTATGTCATCAGTTGTTGATAGATTAATGATACTCAGTTGATGGAATGGGTTTGTCTTCTGTATCTTGTAAGAGAATCTTGGGGAAGACTAGTATAGGGTCTCACATTAGGTGAGATTAATGAAATCAATCACAAAAATTCATATTTACACATTCCGAAAAATTTCTGAAATTATTTGACAACATATCTGCGCGTGTGGGAGTGGAACTCACATTAGGTTACAATTTAGAAATGTTCAGTTCTTGCCCATGAGTACAGTACAATATAGGCACTGCTGCTTTTCAAATGTGGGAGTGGAACTCTTCTGCTGACTGCTGTCTCTCTGAACAGCATAGCAGAAGTTCTGCTGATTTCTTGACATGGTGGAAAAGCTGAGCACACTAGACATCGAACTTGAAGTCTGGTTATCATCTTGATCGAAGAGTAAACAGTAATGTTATGTTGACATCTATATTATCTCAGTGAAAGAATGAAGCAGCAATACTTGTCCAATAGATTTCAGAAACCGACCCAAGGAAGTGAAAACTGAATAGTTTCTTTTTAAAACGAAGACGCCAAAAACGTCCGGCTTTAAATTAATAAAGCCCACATCAGGCAGTGTACATAAAACCAAAGTCTTACAGAGCACCAAACTGAATAGTACTAGATAATTTGTCTGTGCTACCTAAAATGAAACAATACCGTACACAATGTATGAAAGGCAAAAGGAAAATTTACTATACACCAGTATATCAGCCACACTAGCTACATGCACAGTACTAGTAGCACACAAAACTTGTCTCTCTGTCCTCAAGGGGCAGCCAGCTCCAGGTCTCCGGTTTTGCTCCCCACCTGCTGCTGCTGCTGCAGCAGCAGCTCGCTCTTCTGCGCCTCCAGCTTCTTCTGCTGGACCTTCTCGCCGTACATGTAGGAGGCGAAGCCCCAGAGGGAGAGCACCAGCGCGATGCCCTTTGGCCCGTCGAACTTCTCGTGGAGGAACATAACGGCGAGGATCTGGGAAAGCGGCAGGAGGACGGCGATCATGATGCCTGCCAGGAGCGAGGAGGCGCACGTGATGAGCCCCATGATGCCCAGGTTGAGCAGCTGCCACGACACGGCGTCCCACACGAGCACCAGGTAGTAGTTGGTCTCGCCGAGCCCGAACGCCGCCGCCTCGCTCCGCAGCGCCCCGAAGTCGCTCTTGATGGCCATGCCGAGCAGGCACACGATCGTGCCGGCGGCGCCCATCACGGCCTGCATCTGCATCACCGTGGAGTAGGGAGGCGGCGTCCTCGCGGCCGGTCCCGTCCGGCGCCCGTATCGCTCCATGGCGACCTCAACGAGCGGCAGCACGAGGCCGGCGAGCGCCGCTGCAGCGATGCCCTCGCAGAACCCGGTCCAGTATGCCTTGGATGTCACGCCCGCCGGCTTCCCGGCTCCGGGCCCGACACCGAGCACCGCTGGGCCGATGATGAGCAGCAAGACGGCGTTGGCCGAGAAGGGCGTGAAGCGGAGCCCGACGAAGAGGAACGCGAACACGGCGGTGAAGGCGAGCTGCGTCGCGAGCAGCAGCGACGACGTGGACAGCGGCAGCGCCTGCGACCCCATCGCGTACACGTAGCAGGACACGGCGTAGAACCCGCCGAGCACGGCGGCCGCGACGACGAGGCGGGGAGGGAGGAGGAGGTTGGCGATACCGTGGCGGCGACCGCGGAAGAGGGAGACACACAGGGGTGGGAGGAGGAGCGGCCAGCCGGAGATCTGGAGCAGCGCGGAGAGCCACAGGCGTTGCCCGCCGTGGACGAAGTAGACCCGCAGCAGGAGCGGCCCGCCGGCGCCGATCAGGACGAGGCAGGCGCTGAATATGACCAGCGGCGACGGCCGGTAGCGAGCCGGCGAAGCTGTCGAGGCGGCTGTGGCGCGGGGCGGCGAGGCGGTTGGTGTCTTCGCTGCTTCTTGCATGGCCGAACTGGCACTAGCAGTTATGGTTGCCATGACGTGTCCTAGCTAGAGGTACTTGTATTGCTACTTTGGCTTACGAGTTTGGTTTGGACTGGCTCTGTTTGTTAGATGCTCGAGATGGGATGAGCTTGTGTGTTAGATGACAGGCTTGTGGGGGTTTATATAGGAGCAGGAAGATGTTAACAATGAGTCGGACCCCAGAGAAAAAAAATTAACTACACTAATTAGTTAGATGGTCAGTCAACATAAAGGAAGGAGGAGAGAAGTACACACGTAACAGTTAACAATGAGCTCTTCAGTCTATATGTTATGTTTTCAATTCAAGATATATTTGTCTCGGAGCGCTGCCGATAATGGCAGTGGTATGTACTACTCCACCTGCATTCATCTTGATATTTTTCGTGCATGTTTAATACTCCTTCCGTCTCATAATGTAAGATGTTTTTCGACACTATACTAGTGTCAAAAAGCATCTTACATTATGGGACGGAGGGAGTATTCATTTGTCCGATAACGGTGCAAGAGTTAGGCTATTTTCTTGGAGAAGAAGACGACGTGGCATGAAGCTTCCAGGGCCGAGGCCGAGTCCAGTCCTCGACAAGGGTTTGCCGGGCTTGGGGGGGGGGGGGGGGCTTCTTTTTGGGCAGATGATAAGGAGCATGCCCATTTTCGTGATTGAATTGAATTGCCCAAAAAAACATAGAAGAAGAAGGCGACGCGGCACGACTGAGTCCGAGACGAGGGCTCGCCGTGACCTCATCTGAGACAAGTGGCGGGAAGCTACGAGGGAGACGAAGGGGAGAGATGGATGACACTATTTTCTTGTTTCCAAGAAACTGATAAATAGTCCGTCCCATTTTCACGATTGAATTGAATTTGCATAAATACATAAAAGCATTAATCTCCTCCATGTGCCCTTTTGCGCCTTCCACATACATGATCTTCCACTAGGAGCATGCTACCGCAATCTTTCTCAGGATCACATGTAAACAAAGCCAAGTATTCTTGTTAAAGCACAAATCATTCCTGCATCTCCAGATACCCAAAGAGTAGCATCATGAACAAGGTTATTGCCTTGGTTCTTTTTGTTGCTAACCCACCATCTAGCCACACTTTCGTAAGTGACATGGGCATCAATGCTAGTAAGAGAGCTGGTAATTTTCCAAACTTCGACAACAATCACATAGTCAAAAAAAACCTTGTGTATGCACATGATTCCGCTTCACAACAGAAAAAGGCAAGGGACATCATCTAAATGTTGTCTTTGACAAGGTTATCCCTAGTAAGCAGTTTGTTATGAGAAACAAACCATAAAAATATATGAATTGTAGGAGGAAGAGGAACAATCAATTGCCAAATAGCAGGAATATAAACAAGAACACTCCTCCTAAAATTGGCAAGAGCATACATGGATCTAAACAGAGTAAACTCCAACAGATTCCAACTTCCAAATGATAGCATCATCCTCATTCATTTAAATGCAAGGATTAAGCAATACTCACTAAATCAAACCAAAGGAGCAGCAACCTATTATCCACACATCTCCTAAAGGTTATCTTTAAATTGCAACCGACCCAAGCATCAGATATAGTTATATTTTGCTCATTGGCAATAATATGCAGCTCACAAAACTGAGAATAGCTAAATGATCATTTGATGTTCTTTTATGTCACAACTCATGGCCGAGTAAGGGTTACTAAAAAAAACGAGTAAGGGATGACACTTGCTTCATACATTGACCGGGGCGCAACAGCAACTTGCATGCGAAACGGTCAAAGTTTCATGACCCTGAACTCGTGCCGTGCTTAATTTAACCATTCTCTTATTTTTAATCAAATTTGAACACCATTCTCTTTCTCTAACTCTCTTCTAATTAAATTTGACCATTTTCAGTAAGCACTATGCTTCCGTGTCCATGACCAACGACCACTTCTCAATGCCAATAGCACCGGTAAAATACTAAGCCTAGCCTAGCTACAACGAAAGCCTCTCTAATACTACATAAGTACTCCACACATGCATGTACGTAGACGTGATGATTGTTTACCAAGAAGAAAACAAGATGATTGTTTACCGAGAAGAAAACAAAGGTGAAGCGCCTGCGCAGAAAGTGCAGCCTTGGGCTGGATGTGTTTGGTAATTGGTCTGCGCATGGCCGCCGCCGGGACCGAGTAATTAGAACGCATGTGCCTTGTTGCCCCCAACTTGACAACTTTCATTTCTGTATCTTGAGAGATTTTGGAAGTACTGGCTTTTTTTAAATTTGCTCCGTAATCTACTTTCTGATATTTATGTTGGCATTTTTGCGATGATCTAAATTGCTAATTGTAGCTGGACCAAGATTCCGATGAACAGTAACGTAACATGCTCCCTCTCTAGACCGGCCAATCGACATAAGCAGTGCATGGCTACAACATTTCACTCATTTTACTACATTTTTTAGAACACTAATTTCACTCAATTCAAAAAACAATTCCACCATTTCGAAAACTTACGTCATATCATTGGAAAATCATATTCCCCTCATTTCAAAAACTGATTTCACTCGATGGAAAAAAATGTTTCACTCATTTCAAAAAACACCTTTCACCCATTTCAGAAAACGGACTTCTACCTTCGATCTGGACTGTCCATTCTAAAGCCAACGGGCATGTCAATAGATCTCGGTCGTTGTAGCTCCCTAACTTTTTGGAAGCTTTTTTCTTTGCATGGTAATACGTGTCTCATTCATATCATAAAGATCAAAATACAAGTCACGTAATGACCGACATGACAAAACTGAAAAAATAGCAGAACATCTCTTAGCTTAACACCAACGCTCGTCACTTGCCTCCGGCACCACCACATCAGCCACAAAAAAAAAAGAATGACGGATCACCTCCTCACCCGACCTCGACGCAGCTCCATCGCTGATATGTAGCTTTGCGGACCTCCAAGGTGGCTCACCAAAAGTGAAACCCTTGCCATTGAACGAATCAGACCGGGACAACACCCCGGACACGCGATCGAACTCCAGATCTGGCACCCCACCACGACTAAGACGTTGAAGGAGGAAACCATATGTGCCATCCATGAACCACGGACCCAGCAAACATTTCGTCTTCCAGCTGTCGTCGATGCAGACCACAATCTGCATCCGCTCCTGAACTACCTCCCAAGCTCTGCGCTGACACCGGAGCAAACGCCGTCGCAACAGCGGAGCCCAAGGACACATGCCCACCACGAGGATGTCGTCGCCGCCACGCCATCTTTGCTTGAACAGACTAGTTTCCAAATCCATCCTCAATCATAGGACTGATCGCCTCGTTTGGGAAGAATCTGAAAAATCTTTATTCAGCGCCGCCATCGCCGTCGCCGAAGGCGAGACGATGAACAGTCTAAAAATCTAGACTACGTAGGCCTAAACCGATCCACACGTGTGAATCCGGCGACCTCCCTCACCATCGACGACCGAGGTCGCCGGCTAAGGGGAGCCGCCGGAGGAACGGTGGTGGAGGAACTCCGCTGGCGGCGGGCTGGGGAGATCGCTTTTCCTTTCTTTGAACCGAAGAAAGAAAACGCCTCAACTTTTTGGAAGCCTGAAAGCTAAGCTATAGTACTTTGTAACGTAGTTATGACCAAAATTATTACCTTGTAAGTGTACATGTACCAAAAACAATTTGTAATCAATTTACACGTAATTTTAATCCAAAATGACAATGGGTGGGTGGGGGGGGGGGGGGGGGGTGGAGATCGATCCTAACAAGGTAGCATCCAATCTTTCTTTGTTGGACGATTTATCTTGAAGCTTTGACATGGTAACGACTGCTTCACGACGGCTCCTATGAACACTGATGATGTTGCAACCCGGCAAGAAAATAATTCATCTATCCATAAGTTCATTAGTTAATTGTTGGATTTTCTTTAGCGATGTGGATTTTTGGAACCTAGGTGCACATGTACCCGGTTTAGCAACAAAAGAAAGTAAAAAAAAAATTCAAATATTGTTAAAAAAAATTGCAACAAACATTGTCTGGTGCATTACTCATGTGTAAAGTTTCGCGACAAAATGACTTCCATGGTATTGTTGGCAAAAAAGACATAGTTGCTCCTTAAAAGTATGTGAATAATAAGCTTAATATAGTATCTATTTTTTAATCATTCGACGTGAGTGGTGAGCAATCTCAAAAACAATGAACAATAGTATCTATTTTTTATTTGCCCAAAAGACCACAAAAGTCATTTTATTGCGAAACTTTAAATGTGAGTAATAAAGTAGACAATGCTTGCTGCAAAAATGTTTCAAAAATATTTGACCTTTTTTTGCAATTTAGGTACATGTGCACCCATGTTCACCATAGTATTTTTGTTTCTTTAGTCCTTACTTAGCCGTGTTTTTTGTTTCACTTTTATTCTCTTACTTTATAAACGCCATTATAAATATCTTCCATGATACCTCGCTATAGCTATAGCTCATACCTCACCGGCGAACCAACCTGTGGTACAATTGTTAGGAGGATAGTGGTATCCCCGGTCCACCAGGGTTCCATTTCTAAACTTGACTTTGATGCCCATATTTTCTTGAATTTATTGCAGGCTTTTCAGGTTCGTTCAGTGGGAGGGGATGTTCCCATCGATTACGAGGCGACTGGTGACTTCGTCAACCTCAAGATGCTATGTTGGTTCTGTGTCTCGAAGGTGCTCATAGGAGTAGGGTGTGCGTGCATGCATTCATAGGGATGAGTATATGCTCGTATACATGAGTGACTTCGATTATACTGTATTAAAAAAAGAAGCTAATACCTCACCATGAAGCTGCAAAAAAAACATAATTAAATCATTGCATTCTTGATTACTTATGTGGGAGTCTGTGTTGACATTTTGTTGATTAAGTTGTACTTTGAGCTGATTGTACTTTGTTCCGTGGGTCACAAGGTGGGTTTAAACAAAGCAGGTCACCAATGCATGCAGACTCACAAATTGCCTATAAGAAATTTGTGTAAGTCAGTCACCCTTGTGGATAGGCAGAGATCAAAATTGTCATTGCTATACATGAACTCAACATGTTAATAAACTACTGAACGAGACACTGCAAGTCTGCCGGCTCTTACCACACAAGGTTCTGGTGGTCCGTCGTTGAGAAGGTCTGCACGTGAGAAGTTGGTAGCAGTAGGTTGAGATAATAATCGATAGCAGGAGAGACTTTTTTGCACTTTCCAGCCTATCCGCATTCGGTTGAATTCTCAACGATCCAAGCGACGAAAACTCATCACCTACTGCAAGAAAATCAACTCGGTCAATTACTCCATCGACCAATATTCTCTCTATCCGGGTCAGGGCATGTTTTCATTCAGGGACGGAGCTCCCATGTATTCACTGGTGTCAATTGACACCAGTGCCTTCTGCTGGCTTTTCAGCTAATAGTATTAACAAAAACTGCATATGACCCCAGCCCAAAAATCCATTGACCACAGCCAAGCAGCAGACCAGCTAATCCCTAAAGCCTTAGCCCATAAAATCCATTAAGTTCTAAAAAAAATCAACAGCCTGCGGCAGCAAACAACGATATAAGGCCAGGCCCAATGCGTACGCACTATGTATCAATTAATCGATGTACGCTACCCGGCTGCTGTACGCGTACGCGAACAGACAGACGCCCTCGTCTTTTCGCCTCCTCATCTCGAACGCTAATTCCGCAGCCGCCGCAGCGAATCGCGACGAACGACGGCGAACTCGACACCGTTTCTTCAGGTGAATGTTGACATCGGCTGACCGTCCGCCAGTGCATAATCTTTAATTTGCAAGTGTTGGCTCTTCCAATCCCAGATAATTTGCACCTTCTCTCTCGCCTCTCGATCTCTAGATTGTCTACAGACTACGATTCTACATGTGCAATTATTTCATGATGGCTATTGGCTAAGTAATTTTTTTAGTTTATGCCAAGGACCAGGAAGATATGGATAATTTTTTGTTGAAAGGGAAACGACCAGCACTAGATAGTAATGTGGCAGGGTCTTCAAGGCCAGTTAGACCAGCACTTGATTTGCTATGTGGAGAAAAACATATTTTCTACAATAACGAATGACGATGTGATTGATCTATTTAAGAAGATGAAAGATCGAGAAGGGAAGTTATGAAATGTGAGTCTCGTATCACTTTATTTTTTCCTTAACGATACTTATTTTTTGCACTATTTCTTTCTTACTATTGTTGTGAATATAATATGTTCTTTTGTTCATCCTTTACAGAAAGTTACAAATGAAACGTTCCAAAGTCATCCTTTTGCGTATTATTTCCGGAATATGTAAAGAAGTGTTATTTTATGACTTTGCTCAGCCAATACTCGCTACTCGGTATGATTTTTTTAGATGTAATAATAATATCACCTGCATATTGTTGCTTTTTATATCGCTCTCGGCCATTATCTATGGTGTTGCACCATTATAATTTCTGCTAGCGGCTTAGGGTGGGAAGCGGTTGACACCAGTGCTCATTTTTTCTAGCTTCGTCCCTGTTTTCATTTGGTCTCGTTTTCATTTGCTGCAAGAAAATCTGAAGCACAACACGGTCTCGTTTTCATTTGCATGCATGCAGAGTTTTGGAGGCAAGAAAGAAACAGAATAAGAGATCTTTTAGGGCCACAATAGACGACCTATCCATACAACGGCAAACAAGCTGTCACTAAACAGTGATTCACATGGACAGTCGGTATTTCTACAGACGGACTCGTTCCCTTTCTACCTTGTTTTTCTTCCAAGTCATGAAAATATCTATGTGGAACCTTTTATAGACAGCTGAGTCAACCCCGTTGTACATGCCCTCAAGATCAAAAAAGCCTTGGAGGCTGGAGGGTGTTGATACACTTATTTCATACCAGCAAAAAGTTAGAAAGGGAAGGGCGCAAGGAGAAGTTATTTTTTCAGGATTGTTTTTCTTAGCAATCAAGATGTTCGTTGTATGAAATGTAGCAGCAGATATAGTCACGCATGGTTGATTGGTTCAAACTGCAAAGATCAATGATGAAGCGGAAACCACATATAATAAGGATGGAAAATTCTCTGGACATTTTGACATGTGTAAGTACTATATATTAATTGCTTAGATAAACTAATTAGAACTTTGACGGAAATTGCCGAGTCAATAAGGTGTGTACGCTACTAGCCCCGTCATACTCCTGTGGAAAACTGAAATTGTGTTGTTGTACCTACACTTGCTTGGGTCGGTTTGTGAATTATAGTGGATAAGTATTGCTGCTTCATTCCTTTCACTAGTACAGTATGTCAACATAACAAGACACACATCAAACGTCAAGGTCAATGTCGAGAGTGATCTTTCTACCATGCACGGGATATATCGTGTATGCATCCCCGTTTGTTATTACTTTGAGATTCGTGCTAGTACGATATTTGACGGTTTGCAAAATTTGTCTCGTTACAAAGTGTTACATAATGTTTCGTTAAGTTTTTGTCTTGTTTCAAAGTGTACCATAATGTATAATTGTGTACCAACAAATAAGAATGTACTTGTTTCCGATCAAATTTGCTAGTAGACAAAGGTATACGGCAAAACATTATGCTACACTTTCAAACAAGAAAAAACCCTAAAGAAAAACATTTTTTTTTTGAAAAAACATGGCATGGATCTCAAAACAATGATGGACTGTGGATCCACACACCATTACTTGGTAGAATAGCATTCTCTTATGACCAGGAGTCTTTCGTACTTCACTTTGAAAACCTGTGTTTTCTTCTTCTTAACAATTGATACATGATTTTTCAGAGGCTTTCTAACATCTAATATAACCTTTACTCTATAAAAGTTACCAGCAAAATCACCGAAACCCTGCTCCTCTACATAAAACTCACTGACCTTTCTTGCAAGAAGCTTCATCAAAGGGCCAAACCCATCCGAGAGATCATCGAATTGTATCCATATTTTGAAAGTGTTTAGGTCAATCGTCGACGGTTTGGTGAATCCTTCATATGGGAAATCCCCCCCCCCCCTCCCCCCCCCTCCCCACATCCATCACCTTGTCCCAATCTCCCAGGCATGAGAATTGCATAGTATAAAGGTTATTGCCCAAAGATCGAAATTTGACAGTCTGGGTCAAATCCCTTGCGCTTCTCATATTCTTGTAAAACTAGAAATCAACATACTCAGGGTTTGTATGCACTTTGCTGATCAGCAGCCACCAAGCCTCCATAGTTTCTACCTGCATCACATCCTCATAGACCAGGTCATCTATCTCTCCTTCGTCAATGCCCAATCCATTCATTAGACCCTCAAATTCCTTGTCCTCGCGAACAGCCGAAGCCGATGCTATGGCCCCCATCGCCGAACTAGTTCAGCGCCCTGAGGAAGTTTCACAACCTAAAACCCCACCGCCGCCGCCATGCCAAGGCCGGGAAGCAATGCAAGGTTGCCCCTGAATCACCCCGAATGCAGGACGGGAAGGACTCAACGGCGACTCAGGTCACGATGGCCTACTCACATCTTCCACTTCCGAGAAGTGAACATTTCTGAATAGGCATTTTAAACAAAAATAATATTTCTGAATACGCTTTATTAACTCAACCGTACCACTTGACTTCTGTGTGCCACCTAGCTAGTTCAGAATGAAACAATGTCTTACGAAATGTATGTCTCTATACTATAGTTTGTACTTTTGAATGGCAAAAAAAAAAGTTTGCTACACCAATAATTTCAAGGGGCAGCCAGCTCCAGGTCTCCGGTTTTCCTCGCCACCTGCTGCTGCAGCAGCTCTCTCTTCTGCGCCTCCGCCCTCTTCTGCTGGACCTTCTCGCCGTACATGTAGGAAGCGAAGCCCCATAGGGAGAGCACGAGCGCGATGCCCTTTGGCCCGTCGAACTTCTCGTGGAGGAAGAGGACGGCGAGGATCTCGGAGAGCGGAAGGAGAACGGCGATCATGATGCCGGCGAGGAGCGAGGAAGCGCAGGTGATGAGCCCCATGATGCCCAGGTTGAGCAGTTGCCACGACACGGCGTCCCACACGAGCACCAGGTAGTAGTTGGTCTCGCCAAGCCCGAACGTCGCCGCCTCGCTCCGCAACGCCCCGAAGTCGCTCTTGATGGCCATGCCGAGCAGGCACACCATCGTGCCGGCCGCGCCCATCACGGCCTGCATCTGCATCACCGTGGAGTAGGGAGGCGGCGTCCTCGCGGCGGGTCCTGTCCGGCGCCCGTATCGCTCCATGGCGACCTCAACGAGCGGCAGTACGAGCCCGGCGAGCGCCGCTGCAGCGATGCCCTCGCAGAACCCGGTCCAGTATGTTTTGGATGGCTCGCCAGCCGGCTTCCCGGACCCCGGCCCGACACCGAGCACTGCCGGGCCGATGATGAGCAACATGACGGCATTGGCGGAGAAGGGCGTGAAGCGAAGCCCAACGAAGAGGAACGCGAACACCGCCGTGAAGGCGAGCTGCGTCGCCAGCAGCAGCGACGACGTGGACAGCGGCAGCGCCTGCGACCCCATGGCGTACACGAAACACGACACGGCGTACAAACTGCCTAGCACGGCGGCCGCGCCGACGAGGCGAAGCGGGAGGAGGAGGTTGGCGATGCCGTGGCGGCGGCCCCGGAAGAGGGAGACGCACAGGGGCGGGAGGAGGAGCGGCCAGCCGGAGATCTGGAGCAGCGCGGAGAGCCACAGGCGTTGCCCGCCGTGGACAAAGTAGACGCGGAGCAAGAGCGGTCCGCCGGCGCCGATCAGGACGAGGCAGGCGCTGAATATGACCAGCAGCGAAGGCCGGTAGCGAGCCGGCGAGGCCGTCGAGGCGGCCATGGCGCGGGGTGGCGAGGCGCCTGGCGTCTTTGCCGCTTCTTGCATGGCTGGGCTGGCACTAGCAGTTATGGTCGCCATGAAGCTCAGCTGGGAATATGCGTGTTCTGCTACTTTCGCAGTTTCGCTCACGAATTTTGTTTGGAGGCTCCTGTTTGCTGGATGCCCCAGATGGCGATGAGCTTGTGAGTAACATGACAGGGTCGTAGAGTTTATATAGGAGAACTAAGTAGGTGGGTCAAACTTAAAGGAAAGAGGAGAGAAGTACACACGTAGCAGTTAACAATGAGCTCTCCGGTCTATATCTTCTGAACTTTACCATGATATATTTGTCCCGAAGCGCTGCTAATAATGGCAGTGTATGTACTGTAATCCATATCTTGCGTTCACCTACAGTAGATATTTTTCTTTCATGTTTGCTATTTGTAAGAAAAGAGTTGCTAAAAGCACCAAAACTTCATAATAACCATCATATGGAGCACATGCAAAAAAAACCAGCTCTAGCAGAGCCCCCGTATGAGTCACTATTAGAGTCCTTCATATCTGGCCTCCGAGCCTTCATATTTAGCATCTATGTGCCAAACTGCTAACTTATGAAATCGTGTGGCATGAAAGTAAATTCACATGGTCCCTCACCTCACCGTGGGGATGGAAGAGAGGCCGAGGAAAAAAACGTTCCATTAGCGAGTGGGCCCCATGAGGCAGATGAAATTTGGAGGCTAGAATATATAGCGATTCTGACTGCATATATTTTTAGCCTACCATCACTATAGCGATTTTGACGATCGACTTTTTGGCTACTCTGCTAGAGTTGCTCTTAGTCACCTAAAAATTGCAAGGTCTATTCCACGTCGGCTCCACTAAATTACTAAGCCTAGCTAGCTACATACTCCTTTCTTGAATAAACAAAACGAAGGAGAAGCGGCAGGACCGAGTCATTGGAACGCCTGTGACTTTTGTCTTGAAGGATTTGGTACCTTCATTTTATCTGTCCAGTCACTAAGAGCAACTTCAATAAGCGGATCCATTTCGTTCGCGCATGTTCATTTGAGTCCGCACCGACAAAAAAAACTGCCCAATGCGCTGATCCATTTTTACTTTCTGTTCGCTTTATGTCCGCGTAGATCCATTTCAGGCGTAAATTTGGGTTGCATTTGGGTTCGAGGCGGACACAAAGCGGGCGCTCTTTGCGTCCTCCTCATCCGCTGCATGCGAGGCTGGCCCACCTGGCATAGACTCAGCATCTCCCATCTCTCCTCCTTTTTCTCTGCCTAGCCCACGAGCCCCCGTACACCCACACCGGCAGCCGGCCTCGCCTCGCCTCCCCTCCCCTCGCGCCCGGGCGTCGCAGATGCTCGAGCCGGAGCGCCACCACGCCCCGCGTCGCGCCCAGCCGGCACTCCCCGCGCTCGCCCAGCTGCTCCTCGTCGCGCGCCCGACCGTGCCTGGTTCGGAGCACGCCATGGACGCCGCAGCTCCAGGCGTTGACGCGCTCGCCCCGCGCCACGAGTCGGCGGAGCTCCTTGCCCAGGAGCCAGCTCGCCGTCGCGAAGTGCATGCCGGGGCAGCTCCTCCGCCCGATCCCGAACGTCACTAGGTAGCTCGTCGCCGCTGTCCTACGCACGTACTAGCTAGCTAGCTAGCCACTGTTGGTGGAGCATGCATGCGGGTGTTGCCGCCAGCCACGCGTGTGCTAGCTAGCTAGCTAGCCATCGCTGCCAGCGTGCGTGCTGGTGCTGCTGCCTGTCGCTGCTGGTCGCGTGTGTGCTAGCCAGCCGCCGCTGGTCGCGCCCCGCTGTGGCTTCGCTCCGCCCCGCCCGTCATCGACTCACCGCGGCCTCGCCTCGCCCCGGCCTCGTCTCGCTGCTCCCAACTGCGCGCGGCCTTGCCTCGCTGCACCCGGCCGTGCCCGTCCTCGCCTCATCGCGCCCGGCCGTGCCCGTCCTTGGATCGTCGGGCGAGAGCTGCGGCACCGTAGCTGCAGGGTCAGGGCGAGCTGCTGCGGCGGCGGCGAGCTGCGGTGGGCAAGGTGATGCGGGAGCTCGCCCTCCAAGTGTTTGACAAAATGACGACACGGACATGTCAAAAATGCATCCCATGCCCGTTAGGCACACCGGCCGACCCAAACAGAAAAGCGGACGCGGACACATGGACGGGCGACCCAAACGGACAAAAGAAGGACAAAATCCGTGTCCGTTTGGGTCGTCCCGTTGGAGTTGCCCTAATCTACTCCTCTTTGCATGTTAGCATTCTGTAATTTATTTAGGTCGGATTCATATTTTTGTGTAAGCTGAACAGGGTCTATTAAATTGCATATAATTTTGTTTTTAAATGGGTCACCCTTGTGGCTAAGCAGAGATTGAAATTGTCATTTTGCTATCTCAACGTGCGTTTGATAGTCAAGTATTCCCTCGGTAACTTAATATAAGATTTTTTTTCTTTTACACTATGCAAGGTATTTGGGATGCATCGTTGACGACGATAAAATTGATGACCGCATGGGTGCTGTATGGGAAATTGGTAACAATAAGTTCAGACAACGAACAATAGAGTATTGATGTTCTTTTACTTTCAAGTCTGCGCGTGTTCCCTTTGATTTTCGATGATCAAAGCGCTGAAAACACATTCACCTACTGCGAGAAAATCGACTCGGTCCATTACTCCATCGACACAAAATTCTCTCTCTCGGGGTCATCGATGGTCCAGGTGGTTAGGACCCGCAACATCTTATCATCCGATCGAGGAAGTCTTCTCCCTTGTAGTTTAGGAGGGTTGGTACGCTTAATTCGTAGTGGTAGGAAAAGACCAAAAAGGGAAGTCGTACGGACATGTTGATTAGTTTCCATGGATTGCTTTGCTTAGCAGCCGAGTTGTTCGTAGTAGGAAACGTTGCAAGATACAGTGGCGCATGATTGATTGGGTAGATATTCAAACTTCAAAGATCAACCATGAAGCGAATCCACCTATAACAAGGACAAAAATATAGAAAGGCTGCCGTAAACCATTCTTCAGAAAATAAATCTCTTTTGTGGAAATCTCTCATGATATTTTGACATGTGTAAGTTCACCCTAAGGGCATGTACAATGGTGCTATCTTAGGAGTGCCACGTAGTATAAATGATGAGATGGAGGAGAGAGAACTCGTAAGAAAAGGCTTGTCTTCTCTTATTTAAGATAAGACAAGAGATGATCTCTTAGCATAATTTGTCTCACCATGTTTTAAGAAATTGCTAATTATTGAAGATAAGGCTAAAATATAACCCATTGAAGACATACTTTTTTGTCATCTCTAAAATACATGCAATACTTAAGATAAAACTGTTCTATCAACCATTGTACATGCCCTAATAGTCCATGACCAACCACCACTTGTCAATACCAACAGCTGACGTGTATCATCGGTCTAGTCCACGTCGGCACTGGTAAAAATACTAAGCCTAGCGTAGCTACAACAAAAGATTCTCTAATACTCTACATACTCAGGACATGCATGTACCCAGATGCGGTGATTGTTTAACGATAAGAAAACAAAGGAGAGGCGCCTCCGGAGAAAGTGCAGCTTTGAGCTGCATGTTTTGGCCCTTGTTCTGCATCGCCACCGCTGGGACAGAGTAATTAGGACGCATGTGCCTTCTTATCCCCAATTTGGCAACTTCACATTTCTTTATCTTGGAAGATTCTCGTACTAGCTTATTTAATTTGTTCCGCGATCTAATTTCTGGTGTATGTATGTATGTATGTATGTATGTATGTATGTATATATGTATGTATGTATGCATGTCGGCATTCATGCAAATGCAATGGTTTAAATTGCTAGCTATGGCTGTGCTATAGTTAACTTTTTGGGAGCCTAAAAACTAAGCTATGGTATTTTGTACCGATATCGTAGTTATAGGCCGCCATAGCATGGCTTGCATCACTTTAAGCCAAATCTGGTACTACCTCCGGTCCATAAAAAGTGTTGTAGTTTTGAACTTATCCATTCAAAACTAGTTCAAAACCGCGACACTTGTTTTGGATCGGACGGAGTACTTTGTAAGTGCATATGTACCAAAAATAGTATGTAATCAATTATACACGAAATTTTAATCCATAACGACAATGAAAAATAAACCTAACAAGTTAGCATCCAATCTTTTGTTAGCCGATTTTTATATTGAATTTTTGGCCAGCTGACGATTACATCACGGCTGCTCCTATCAAGTCTCATGATGTTGCAACCCGGCAAAAAATAAATCATCCATACGTAGTTAATTAGTTAATTGTTGGATTATTTCTTTTTGTTTTGCCTTTTACTTTCTTTCTTCCGCAATACCCTACTATAGCTGCTCAACCCTCGCTGTGAAGCTGCGAAAAACATGATTTAGTACCTTGCATTTCTTGTTTACTTTTGTGGGAGTGTACGTTGGCATTTTGTTGGTTAAGTTGTACTTTGAGCTAATTGTACTTTGTTTCGTGGGTGACCATGTGGGTTTAAACTAAGTAGGTCACCAATGCATGCAGGCTCACAAATTGCCTATAAGAATTCGTGTAAGTTGGTCACCCATGTGGATAGGCAGAGATCGAAACTTTCATTGCTATCTCACGAGACTTGTGCTCTGCAACATAAACTCAACATGTTAATAAACTATTGAACGAGACACTGCAAGTGCACCGGCCCTTACCATATATACAAGGCTCTTGGGTCGTCCGTCATTGAGAAAGGTATGTATGTAAGAAGTTGGTAGCAGTAGTTGTAGAAAACAGTCGGTAGTAGGAGTAATTTTTTGTTTCACTTTCCAGCCTGTGCACATTCCGTTGGACTCAATGGTCCAAGCAATGAGAACACATCACCTATTGCAGGAAAATCGACTCGGTCAATTACTCCATCAACCAACATTCACTCTATCTGGGTCATCGATGTTGCAGGTGGTTAGGCCCATAAGATCATGAAGCCTTTTGCCTTGGAGTTTGGAGGGTGTTGGTACACTTATTTCATACCAGCAAAAAGCTAGAAAGGGAAGTGCGCAAGGAAATGTTAGTTTTTCAGGATTTTTTTCTTAGCAGCCGAGTTGTTCCTCATGTGAAATGTAGCAGCAGATATAGTCACACATGATTGATTGGTTCAAACTACAAAGATCAACGATCGATGAACCACATATAATAAGGACAAAAGTACTGAGAGCCCATTGTAAACCCTTCTTCACAAAAGGAAGATCTTTTGTGGAAATTTTTCAGACATTTTAACATGTGTAAGTACTAGGTACTACACATACCAATTGCTTAGATAAACTAATTAGAACTTTGACAGGAATTGGCGAGTCAATAAGGTGTGTACGCTACTGGCCCGGTCATACTCCTGCGGAAAACTGAAATCTTGTTGGTGTACCTACACTTGCTTGGGCCGGTTTGTGAATTATACTGGATAAGTAT